>NW_024582364.1:6742415-6775436 GCF_018398535.1 Haplochromis burtoni
TCATTTTAAGTGGGGGAACTTGCACAATCGATGGCTGACTAAATACTTTTTTGCCCCACTGTATATAGCACTTGGTGTGACTCTGTAAATAAACTCGCTTTAATTGTTTCATTCAGAGTCCTGTGTTTGAGTCCTGCCGTTCACCATGATGCATTTCTATTCAGGTATGCTTCTACTGCATTGTCAGTACCTTTGGGATCACTGTCATGCTGAAAAATGAACCCATTGCAATCAGATGCCTTCCGGATGGTATGGCATGGTGGATCAAAATCTGACGATACATTTCTGCATGCCCAATTCCTACAGTTTCAACAAAATCCCCAACACCACTGACTGAAATGCAGTTCCAAACCATGACATAGCCTCCACCGTGTTTTACGGGTTCCTGTATCGACTCACAGTTGAACCTCTCCCCTGAGCACCTCCATGCATATTGATGATTCATCACGCCATAAAACCTGTTGGCACTGATTCCCAGGCCAGTTCTGGTGGCAACTGGCCTATACTTATTTTCCTCTAACCTTTCCTTAAGAACATCTTCTTGACAGCCACTGATACCATTTCTTTAAGGCCGACTCACTACCTTGGCAAAACATTACTCCATTGTGACTGCAAATTACGGACAGTCAATAGTACTGCAGGCCAAAGGTTTGTATTTTTCATGTGTTTCGAGCAAAGACTACTTGGATCATGTATCCAGGAAGGAAAAACAAAGATATGAAGAGAAACTACAGATTTTGGGGACTTGTGATCCATACTCTGCCCTGGCAGCTTTATTTAAATCTCTCCTAGAGCTCCAGGATGGTGACATCTAAGTGTATCTTGTAGAGAATTGCTGATCTTCAGTTATTTATTTTTATTTATACAGGTAGTCCCGTTGAGACTTAATGTCTCATTTACAAAAAAGGCACTTCTAACACATTTGACAGGATGAAAGCTTTCAAAATACAGAAAAGCTACATGCATTTTCAATCTGGATGGGTAGATATTGCCGCTATGCAGGAGGTGAAAACAAGACGCTAACTACATAAAAACCAATGCACAAAGACAAAAGCTATGATGAAGTGTATTGACACTTTTGAAAATGTTCTGGAGAGAGGATATCCAATCAGAATTAATTAAGTTGTGTAAAAAGGCAGGATGGGCTTGGAAGTGATCCAATCAGAAGTTAAGTACTTGTGCAGCAAGGTTATATGCACACAATTTGATCAGCCTCCAACAAACAGGTTTTGAGGGGGTTGGTGAGGAAGCTCCCGTTGGGCAAGTTACTTTGAAAAAGTAATTAATTATAGTTACTAGTTAGTTCTTCAAAAAAGTAACTGAGTTAGTAACTGAGTTACCAGATTCTAAAAGTAATTAATTACTTGAAAAGTAACTATTGCATTACTTTAAAAAAAATGTTTAAGCTTCTGGGGTCCAGGTTATAATTGGCCATTTAACCACTTTTGATTTTACCTCAACATTTCACCTTTAAAAACTATTTACTTTGCCTTGTTTGGCATCATTTTTTCAGCACAACTTCATGTGTCTGAATTTACAGTTATGTTTTAATTTTGATATGGTGTATTAACACAACTGATCTAAAATCAGACAAAAAACATAAAATCAGAGTAGAAAAAGTTATATTTGCACTGTAACAACCACAAACATGTTTAATGAATCCTATTTCATAACTTTAAATGCAAATATAAATTGTCAATTTTAAAATCCTATGCACAAGTTTTGCAAACAACAAAGTTATTTGCATCAATTTACCTTTTACCTTGATTTTTTAAATAACCATTTCAAACTATTTACAGAACAATCAGCTGTTCTGCATTCAATAAGATGCCACACAAATTATTTGTGCCACTCCAAAAAATAATTTCTGTCCACTATGAAGGAGAACATCACAGCCTGATACCTGCAGGTCTGACAGCAGCAGGTGTATCACTCCTGTTTTCTACCTGGAGACAGCAGTCGCCTCATTGTTCTGACACACAACACAAAACTATCCACAACACTACACACTGACTACACAACACACAACACACTTAACTACACACTCCAAACACGCCAAACATCACAAATCTCTCACATCTCAAAACTCGCTCTCCCTCTTTTTCTACTCTCTCTCTCTCGCTTTCTCTCTCTCGCCATCACTCCTAAAACGTCCCCCTCTTCCTAAACAACCAAATGTCATGTCGCCATATCATTTTTGATTGGTTGACATGGTGCAGTTTTCCACCAACACGAACGTTTTTTTGTTTTGTTTTTTTTAACTTTTTGCTCATAAGCAGAGAGTGCTTGCTAGCGCTGTCCTTAGACAGTAAACGTGATGAAAATATTGAGGAAAAAACGCTGCGTATATATTGTTTATCATGACTCTGGTTTTAGTGGCCTATCAACCCAATTTAAAAACTGGTATATATCACCCTGTTGCTTTGTCATCTTGAGGTGGTCATGTGATTGGCTTACCACGACTACTTTATTCTTCCTCAGTCAAACAGCAGCAGTCACGCGATTGTTTTCCCCCTAGCTCCAGGTGTTGTGCCAAAAAGTGGTTTGTCTACCAGAAAGTGATTGCCGCGCGCGCAGCTGCTTAAAGCTGTAGCGCCCAGATTACTTACAGCTACTTCCTTTGCAACATATATAAGCTGCGGTAAGCTGAAGACAGCTTCAACCTTCTGTTTGTTGAAAAATAGTAACGGACCGCATTTTCTTGTTAGCAACGGTAACGGCGTTGTAACGATGGGAATAGTAATTAGTTAGATTACTCTTTACTGAAAAAGGTAACGCCATTACTCCCATCACTGCTTCTTACCAACATGGCATTCGCATACTGTTTATCTTCTGTAAAACGTTTTTCAGGCCTTTCATTTGTTTGACAAACTGTGTTATCTTTGGCATTTTTTTACTAAAGAAATGAGAACAAATTATGTGTTTTTTCAACAAGCTTCAAGTAACAAAATCTCTAAAATGCTATTTAAAATTGGTTCTTTGCTAAATTGTCTGTAACAGTGGTTCCTTCCTTGAGGTAGATGCCTGTTTTATGCTTGAATTAATTATAGGTCATCATTGCACAGCTTTCAAAAGTCCTTGAAATGGCTGAAAAAGCAGCCAAAGTCCAAGGAAAAACTTTGAAAGACCTGTAGAAAACCTGGAGAATTGCTCAAGACCACCTTGAAAAATTACAGGAAAGTTTCTTGGCAAGAAGATAAAAAGAAATGTATCAAGACTTTTGCACAGTACTGTGGTTTTATATATTGCTTTATTTTTGGAAAAAAAAAAATCCTAAATAATTTCAAAAGATGACTTATGTTTTCTATTTGTAAATTGGTTTCCATAATTTTAATGGCACTAGTAATAATATTGATTTCAAAAATCTAACCCTGGTAATGACCTACTCAGGAAAGGAAAGAAAACATTGTGAATGCAAACAAGTAAAAACAGAAATCAATAAGCGAATAAGTAAAAATGTGACTTTGGTTCAACCTGAATTTGATGCTAAAGGTCAACTCCAAAGCCCGCACTGTGTTAACAATATCACAACAAACCCAAAATATCACGACGACACCCATTTCAACACTTGTCACATTCACAGTAAAGATCCAAAGTGTAGAAGAAAAACAACCCACGGTGTATACAGCAAAAATGTCAATTCACACCACAAATCCCCCCTGTGGCCCACACCGTATGCTGTCATGAAAAAAGAGCTTAACTTGTCTCTCAGTGTTCAGTCATCTGTGTTCCACATGACCTGTTAGATATGCTTAATAGCTGAAGAACACTTCAAAGACACAATGACAGAGGACACACAAAGATCCCAGAAGTTTATTTGCCAGCTTTGGATGCATCCAGACAATCACGACTTGGCTGACGGGATGTAATGGAAAGTCCTAAGACTCATAGTGGGAACAGCACAAACATCAGATTCAAACAACACAGCGCAGCACTGTCAGTAGTATAGAGTGCCAGCTGAAACAGATGGGCAGATGAAACAGCTGTGTGCCTAAATTAATAGGGTTTTCAGCATCAAGCTGACAGCTTGTCTCGGTGGACAATGTGTTACTCACTGACTAAAAATGTAATCAGATTACAAACTCCTTTTAAAAATCTAAGTGATGTCTTGTTGGTTTAATTAAACACATTTAGCCCAAATTTTCGTGTCGAATTTGATTTTTTTTTTCTTCTTTTTGTAGACAGCCAATGAGTTTGTTCGGTTTGTTTTTCCTGCTGATTGTAAATTGTATTATAAATTGGATTTGTTTGTAGATAGTAAGAGCAAATATAAAAAATGTCATGATCAGTGGTTTGCCACCAGGTTTCGGTGTTATTGGAGTTTTCATTCTTGTTTAATAGGCATTTTATTTTCACTGTGTATCTTGCTCTCAGTTTTTCTTGACTATTGTTTGAGGCCTGGATTTTCTTTGTACTCTAGTTTCTTGTGGCATTTATGCTCTAGTTACAGCTTAGTGTTAGTGAAGTTTGTGTTTGTTTTTAATTTCCTCGGTGTTATCAGTGTTTTTCTTTGGTCTTTCTGTGATCATTTTTGTTCCAGTAAAACTGTTTTTGTTTTGAATACAACCAAGTTTCTGTTCTGTATTTAGAAACTGGATTACTATTTGATTTGCTCATTATTATATTATGACCTTCTTTCCTTATCGAGTCCCTGGTTTCTGTTTTATTTATGGATTTTTAGGGAATAGTTTAGTTTTCTGTTTCACATCGTCCAATATTTGTAGATTGTTGTCTTGTGTTTATGCCTCAGTTCCTCTGCATGTCCTTGTCCTGTAGTTGTTGTAAAGTGTTTGTTTTTTGATTTGGGTTAATTTTCTTCAGTCATTTCCTCTTTTATTTTCTAGTTCTTTTTTTGTCTGTTCTGTTTTAGTTGCTCCTCCGATCTTTATTAACTTGATTGCTTGAATGTTTTCATGTCTTGTTTATTGTGTTCAGCTGTGTCTCATTTCTCCTCCTGTGTCTCATCCCTAATGAGACTTCCATGTCTACGCCTTTACTCGTTGAGTCATCTTTTTACTTCCCTGTTTATTTGTGTGCTCCGTGTTTTCTTGCATTTTGTTTTCTTTGAGTTGTTGGACCCGCTTGTGTGCTTCAGGCGTCAGTCAGGGATGGAGGCACTGGGAGTCGATTCTCTGGCTATTGAACCTAGGTCCTGGGACATGGAACTTCACCTTTCTGGTGGGAAAGGACCCTGAACTAGATGTTGAGAGATACTATATAGTCAGGATCACCTCAACAGACAGGTTGGATTAGAACGTGTTTCCTGGAGAGGGTCTGGAGTTGCCCTCAGAGAGAGGCAACAAGTGGGGCTGGGTATATGTTATTCCCTCGCTTCCTGCCTGTATGTTGGAGGTTTCTCTCGTGGACTTCAGGATTGCTTCCCTGTCCCTCCAGTTCAAGGAACAGACTTTGACTTTAGTTTACCAAAAAGTTCTTTAATTAAACACTGGTCACCTGCTGACCCATTTGTATCCGTGAAATGTGACTAATTCCACAGAGGAAGGGTTATGGAATTAGAACAGATTTGTCTATTTTTTAATTCAAAATTATGATTCAGATATAAGGGACATATTTTCTTGGCTATGAGTAGTGTGACTTATCCCACTCCTCACACCTCCTGAGTTGGACATATAAGTATACGACTGCTTTTGGAGTGGAAACAGTGCAATCTATTTGCTAGTCTATGTAATTTTTTGGAGACATGGTAGTGTATCAACAGATGAATGTTTAATATTCATTAAGACTTGTGTCTATGGTCACCCAACTCACACAAATCCACCATTCAGTCTCCCGTTGGCTGCACTAATGGTTCACCCACTCCTGGATAAAACACTTGGCAGGCATATTGAGTATTTCTCAAAGCAGAGAGGAAGGCCTTCTGAGATATTGAACATCTTCAGTTCAGAGCTAATAATAATGACAGACAGGGTTTGAAACTTCTTCTTACAAACTCTAAACTGTAGATGTCTAGTTTCTGGTACTATGCATGTCACTTCTGGAATGGGCTGCATGACAGCGTTAGGTTAAAGACTCACAATCCCCTGTAAGCGAGAGACGTTAAATCTTTTGCATCTCATTTTTCAGAATGTTTTAATTAGTGTGGCGTGTCTGTGAGTGAGTGCTTGTTTGTGATAGATGTTTTAGTGTGAATGATTGTAGCACATGCATTAGTTATGTTTTTCCAGTTACTTGAGTATTTAATTCATCATCCACCCCAGTGCTTTTCTGCCCTCTGATCTTTACAAAAAAAAAATAATAATTAATTATTTGTGTGCTAAGCAGTTAATTTACAAAATGATTTTTCCATACTTACAGAAAGTGATTTTCCTCCATCATACCTCAATGTTTCTGAAGTTTGTGTAAGTTTATCATTGCACTCATTGCCAGTAGAGGAAAAATAAGCAGTGCAGAAGGAAGTATTGGGAACTTGAAAGTCTCTTGGGAATGACTGTCAGCATTCTAAAAGAAAATTCCTGAGACATTATTACTGCTCAGAAAGAGAGGGACAACAGCGAGGTTATGCACTGCAGACTATTTACTGACTGGAAATTTGGCCCACCATGTCTACATCATAGCGCTCATTATTTTACCTGATAATGAGCACTGTGATTAATGAGTAAATTACAAACCCAATGAATCACTTTACATTAAAACAAATGTCATTGTTGGTATTTAACTACACAATTCTATTGACTTCTATTAAACAACTGAGCTATAACTTCATTTCCATTCTAGTAACAGTTCACATCACCAGTTTTCTCAAGGCACCATATTTTGTAAGATAAAGATGCTGTAGTAGTAAAGGGAAACCCCGGTGATGAGACCAACCCCAATGACCAAGCGCTTGGCAACAGAGGAAAAGAAGAACTCTCTTTTAATAGGAAGGAGGAGGCAGGGTTAAAAGGCGACCGTAGATTTAATGTGTGAGCCGAAGGACAAACCCTGATGAAAAAACTACTCCGTACTATAAAGTTTACACTTTTAATTGTAACATTATGACTGAGTACGCATTTTTATTATAAATGTTGTCATTTAAATTCATGTTTATGGCATTATGTAAAAATGCATTTATACACTCCTCTTTCAGCCACCTTGAAGTGCTTTGTGTCAACTGCCTGCAGCAGTGTGACCTTCCTGCCTCTTTCTCTGGCTTGCTATTTATTTATTTAATATATATATATATATATATATATATTATAATATATATATATATATATATATATATAATATATATATATATATATATAATAATATATATATATATATATAATATATAATATTAGATTGCACTTTCTTATAGAACTGGAGACAGTGTGAGACACCCTGTGAGCTTTACAAGAAGTGCATCATATTTGAACGTCTTGTGAAGTTTACTCCCTGGCCTATATTTTTAAATTCCTAAGCAATATTCAAGGATAGAAGAAAGGATTTTGGAGAAAGAGATTTTTGTCCTCTATTTACAAAGAAGCTTTCTCCTGTTTTATCTGTAGGGCATGTTTGAAAATGTGCCTCATGGATTGCTGGTCCATGAATGGGGTGTATGGGGACCGGATGTGTCACCAGGTTGATGACGTGTTACCACTGGGAAATGCTTCTGAGGATGCAAACTTTTGACATGTGGATTTGATACCGTCTAATGGTTTCTGATGAGCGGGAAATCACCTTGAGACTAAACTTTTCACATCTATTCTTAGGAGAGGAAAAAAAAGCCAAAAAAAGTATCATCTCTCTAGCGCCATCTCAACAGAAGAAAACCTCAGACAAGGATGAGAGAAATAATAAATGTCAAGTATTGTTTTATTTTCATTTTATTAGGCAAAAGTAGATCTTAGATGTACTTGAGTCAGTTTGATTTATCATCTGCTGAGACCAACTGAGTGCCTCCTAATGACTTAGAAAGATATAATTCGAAAATGTTTGTTTTCATCAACAAATAAATATTCAATTAGGTGTTAGTCACACCTAATTAAAATGTTGCTGTCCATGTCTGACTTAACTTTTAGGTAATCTGACCTAGATTTTTCACATTTTCACAAACAAAGCAAGTCGTAATCCAATATTCACGGTTCAGTTCCTTGTATGTCTCCGTCTCTCATGTGTACTTGCTTAAAGTCAATTAAAAGACAAGCAAAAATGATGTATTTTTGTGTTTGTAGACAATAGTGATACAATGGATATGACAGTAAAGACAAATGGGCCGAGCTGTTTAATCATATGATTTAATTTAGTCTCTGTTGCAAGTCTCTTATGAATGTGTATTTAGGTGCAGCGCTACAAATGCGCTGCAGGTGAAAAAAACATCTGCTAACACACAACATTGTTAGCTGAATGCACACTCTCAGGTTATTTACTGCAAATGAAAATCCTTTCTCTTATTCTTTAGAGATACAGTCATGTATTCGATCCTCGAGCAGGTGTATGTGCAGTGATTTAAATGATTGATCTGCCTTAACTAAATACACCATAACTGTCTCATTTGTGTGTAGATCAGTCCTATAGATCATAATGCAGCTTTCAGGGACATGGAGACTTATAGTAAGGTAGACTTTGAGTTTCCATTTAGAGGAAAGGGTCGCCATAAATCAATAAAAAGTTGCTCTCATTGATCACCTTTATCCTTTGATGGTGTGGTGGTGTTTTCTTGCTGCTCACTTTAACAGGACACTGGGTATTTAAATTATATGCAATAGCATTCAAGGTCATTCAAGGTTTTAGGTCTTACATAGCAATTTCTAGGTTATATCTTTTGGAAGAACGGAGTTGCATCCCTCCACCTGTGTCACAGAAACTTGTGGGGTCAATGCCAGCATACACTGAAGCTGTTAGGAAGATATTTTAGGCTCGTTTTTCCTATAATTTTTCACCCCCATACCTTCACCCCCAGATGTGTCTGCCATACAGACACATAAAAAGAACAAAGGGTTGGAAGAATACTGTCTAAGGTTTATTTTTAGATGAAAGAGAAAATAAATAAAACACACCTTTTTTGAACAGTTAGCGTCAACACCAACAGTCAGCGGACACGTTTTTCCTCTAGTTTTTATCTGACTTGTGTTTGGATCTATTTGTGAACTCACCAGGGAAATGTTATATCAGCTCCAATCAGTCCCACCGACTGAGGGAACCAGCTGCAGCACTGCAGCATCACAGGAGGTTTAACTGTTCCTGCACTAGAGCCGGCCAAATCAACAAATCTGCTCTCTAATAAAAACTCGTGTGCAAAACAGTCATCATCTGGAGAATGCTGTGCTTGCCAATAGTGATGCATTCACTTTGGCTCTCTTGTGGTTCTTCCCTTTCTTGATCATTTACTTAAAAATCTAGGAGGCAAAGTCAGTTTATTTATGGCCAATGGTAAATGGTAGATGTTACAGAAAGAAGATACATTAAAATAGGCAAAGTTCATATCATGTTCACAAAGATTCCAAACTCATGCTAGTAAAATGAATATATTTTCTCATTTTAGTCAATGATCAGTCTCTTTTTTGCATTATTGGAGTAAGTCACACAATAATTTACACAGTTTCAAAGCTGGAACAACTTTTTAATCTGTGTTTTCTTGCCTTTTTGAATCCATCCAAATATTTATTACAAATCTTTGTCAATCTTACTGAACAGGAGCCATTGTGATTTCAGTGGGGCATTACAAAAATAATAGCAGATTGAATTTATTTATGAAACTGCTTTTGAGTGAATTACTTTCAAGCCAAGATGTGGTGCTGGTTATGTGTAGTGGTACAGCTGCCTGAGATGTTAAAGGAGCTGCTTTTGAAAAAATTCATCTTCATCCTCCAAAACATTTTCCCCACAAACATATATGCAAAGGACATCTGTACAAGTTTTGTCACTTGTGCTTTACATTTAAAATCCACAGATTGATATCTTACCTACAAAAGCTAGTTTGAAAGTGCATTATGTCATCACAAAATAACCAGGTTGACCAGGTGGGACTAAATGGGTTGAATCAGGGAAAAACATATCAAAGAATATGGGAGGACAGGAATGTCTTTTTTTTAACTTCTTTCCTGTGTGAACATTTCATTTCATCTAGTTTTTTCAGCATATGGGCTACAAGCACGAAACAACAAAGAGTAATAAAAACAATTAATTTGAGATTTTATGTTATGTTAGATATATGTCATGTTTTAATAACATAATGATAGAAATAAGGACAAGGAATGTGAGACCACAGACAACAACATAAAATGGTCCCAGTGAGCCAATATCACCTCTGGTTTAAATTTACTAGCACACATATTGGATATTTCTGCTTTAATGTCTGTTTATTTCACATCATTGTCACTGTTAGTAAAAAATGTAAATTCACAGCTCTGTGCGCACAACAACTACAGTCTGTCCAGACTAAAATGCAAAGTCTGTATCCATCTCTGAGAGCAACCAAATATTGTCCAACTAAAATAAGGAGAAATAAGACATCTTGCCATCTGAATAGCAAAAGACTTCACCCTGCTTTTAACAAACCTCAGATTCCCAAATCAATCTGAATTAAAGTATTTGATTACCAGTTTCCTAGCAACCCAAGACCATGGCCATCTGTTGCTTCTGCAGGCAGACGAGTCGGCCGGCGCTGTAGCCAGCAGGGAGGAATTCCACCACCCTTTCCTTCTCTCAAGCTTGTGCAGAGCCCCTTGTTTTATTCCAAAAGAAAGAGAAAGACCCAAAAGGGTACAATTTGCAGTATCTGCAAAACCCATCACAAATACTACTTTCCTGAGTGCATTCTGTTCAATAATTCAGCTGCGGACAGAAGGAAGAAATGAAATATAGACACAGATAAATGTCCCGCTCTGTTCCATGCAGGCCCTGGGAGGACAGCATACTTCTCCTAACACGATGGACTTGAAATTGCAGATACGTGAAGACAGGGTATCAGTTTGAGTTCATCTTATGACTGCACCTGCCAATGTAAATTTGCACCAAGCATGTTTGAGGAGAAGCAGTGAGAGAAATTCTCAGCAGTGAATATATCCTTTCCAAACTTTTCATGAGAGTGAACCATTCACTACATCCACTTTATTATTCTCTTAACCGCTTAACAAACATAAGGTCACATGGGAGTAGGGATGGGTATCGTTTAGGTTTTATCCGATACCAGTACCAAACCGGTACTTTTAAAACGGTGCCGGTGCTTAAACGGTGCTTGAACCGGTGCTTAAAGAATGGAGAACACATACTTTGTCCAAAAACCTGTCATGTTTAGCTGGGTTTTTTTTGTAAAAAGATAACAATGTTAGCCTTTTCTGCAGCTATAGAGCATATAAGGTATCAATCTTGGCTGGAAGCAGTGCTTAATCAATGGAAAAAAAACACCAATTTTGTCTAAAAACCTCTCATGTTTAACTGTTTCCCACTTTTTCTTTGGTCATTTTAGCCTTTTTGGCCAGGGTGAAGGGAGTATCTGCCATCAAACAAGAAGACAGCCGCATGTAACTACGACGGTGTTTGCTAGTTCACCTTACGTGCATTAATGTAATAACGTGGTTAGCCTACTCAACGTAAATTACACACGGACAACATTGAGCTACTCACCCAGAGAAGAACGGCTGCTGCTGCCATCGTCATCCGTCATCATTTCTGCTACTGTCACGGTTCTGGGTCCGTTGGACCCAGTATTTTGAGTTTATTATATTTCGGTTTAATTCTGCTTCATGGATTGTTTTCTTATTCTCGTAGTGATGATGATTATTTCTTGTTTCTGTTTATCCGTGCTTAAGGATTTGTTCTCAGTTATATCTCACGTTTAGTTTAGTTCAGGTTCCATGTGTCATTCTGCTTGTCTCTCAGTGTAAAGTCTGCATGCTTGTTTAGTAATTCATGTGTCCTGTTTTATTGTGAAAGTCTTTGTCTTATGTTAGTGTGTGCAGCTTGGTTCCCCCCGTCTCGTTAACCCTGATCTCTCCCAGCTGTGTCTCCCTCCTGTTGCCCATTCGCTGTCCTTTGCACAGTATCACCATAAAGCACTTATTGCAGGCTGCTGAGTTTGCATCTCTTGCTGTGAAGTACAGCCAGACTTTTTATTCTGTAGCTCTGCTCTAAAAGAACGTACGTACCTGGGCCTGCCTACTATCCTCAGAAAGGTAAAATGATTGGCTAGAATCCAAAGTGTATGACGTCTCAGGAAAGAAAGCACCGAAAGAAAGCACCGAAATGTGCGCTGCTTTTCGGTTTGGTTACTACCTTTTATGTCAGAACCAGTGCCATAATGGCACCGGATACCGGTACCCATCCCTACATGGGAGCTGGAACCAGTCCATCACACACAACCACATACTTGCACACCCACACTTATGGACAATTTAGAATCACCAAAAAACCTAACGAGTATGTCTTTGGGCTGTGGAAGGACACCCACACAAGCACTGGGAACAACATGCAAATTTCACACAGAAAGGCTCGAGCTGACCAGGACTTCAAGCTAGGAACTTTCTTCCTGTAAAACCTCACAGCAAGAAAGTTGTGGATTGTTTTAACTCCCTCAGTGGGATTATTAAACATTCACTAAGGCAGTGAGATGCTCCCACTAGAGCTGAGGAAAAGGTGCAAACTGTCTTCAATCATAAAACATAAGCTACATAAATGAAAAATGGGGGAAATGGTTTACTCACTTGCACTGATTTTCAAAAGTCAGTTAGTGGTTCCCTGCAAACCGCTGCTTGATTACTAAGTGTTATCCCCTAGCATTACTGTGGAAACTAACTGTATGTTCCATGTGAATCTGCACTTTATTTGGAATCCAAGCTCCCACCAACAACAAATCACTCCATGTCCCAATAATCTACACATATTGGCAATTTCAGAAGCCACAGTTTTTACTGGCCTTATCCAAGTCAAAGAAGACAATTTATTCATTTTCAGCACTTTGTGTCATGTTTCCATTTGGTTGTTCAATTTGTGGCCCTTCACTTGCTGTAAGCACTTTAACTTTGTCTGTCCCTCTGAGAAAAGATGTTTCCTCTCAGCAAATTAATATTCCTTTAGATTCTACAGAACATGTCTAATAACTTTGAGTCTAATCCAAAGCAGTTTTTTTCCTAAAGGCTCAAACTCAAAATGTAAATTAAAGGTCACACTAGGATTCAGAAATATTTGTTGATACTGAGAGAGGCCCAATATAGAGCCATAAAAACAGAAATAGGACTGAATTTCCTCAGAGTCTAGATGCTGTTGGTGTTGGCGTGAGTAGGAGGAAATATGAAACCTTTCTTCTGAAACTAAAAGAACAATTTGAATGTGCAGTGTAGGTGGGGGATTGTGTAATTGTAGTTCTGTAAGGAAAGACTGGTGCTTTAGAGCCAGCATCAATTGACATATACCTTTGAGAGGTTAAGGATCAAAGCTGGGATAGGCTCCAGTTTGACCCTGAACAGGATAAGTGGAAGAAAATTGATGGATATAAACAGAACTAAGGCAGCACGGTGGCACGGTGGTTAGCACTGTTGCCGCACAGCAAGAAGGTCTTGAGTTCAATTCCAACATCAGGCCGGGGTCTTTCTGTGTGGAGTTTGTATGTTCTCCCCGGGGCGATCATGGCTCATGGGGCAGGGATAGCTCAGTAGGTAGAGTGGTGGCCCCATGATCGGAAGGTCAGGGGTTCGACTCCACTGAATGGCTACCCTGAGGTACCCCTGAGCAAGGTACCGTCCCTACACACTGCTCCCCGGGCGCTGCACTGGTGGCTGCCCACTGCTTCACTGGGTGAATGGGTTAAATTCAGAGGAACTATTTCCCTATGGGGACTAACACGCACACTTTTACTTTACTTTACTTTACTTGGCTCAAGAGTTGGGAGTTCGCCTTGTAATCGGAAGGTTGCCGGTTCAAGCCCCGGCTTGGACAGTCTCGGTCGTGTGTCCTTGGGCAAGACACTTCACCCGTTGCCTACTGGTGGTGGTCAGAGGGCCCGGTGGCGCCAGTGTCCGGCAGCCTCGCCTCTGTCAGTGCGCCCCAGGGTGGCTGTGGCTACAATGTAGCTTGCCATCACCAGTGTGTGAATGTGTGTGTGAATGGGTGGATGACTGGATATGTAAAGCGCTTTGGGGTCCTTAGGGACTAGAAAAGCGCTATATAAATACAGGCCATTTACCATTTGCGTGGGTTCTCTCCGGGTACTCCGGCTTCCTCCCACCGTCCAAAGACATGCAGCTTGTGGGGATAGGTTAATTGGAAAATCCAAATTGCCATTAGGTGTGAATGTGTGAGTGAATGTGAGTGTGAATGGTTGTCTGTCCCTGTGTGTTGGCCCTGCGACAGACTGGCGACCTGCCGCCTCTCGCCCTATGACAGCTGGGATAGGCTCCAGCGCCCCCCGCGACCCTGAAAAGGATAAGCGGAAGCGAATGGATGGATGGATAAACAGAACTAAAAGAAAGGAAGTTTTGCTTGGTGGATTATTTCTTACTTGTAACAATGGTTCTTGTTAATAAATCTTATAAAGTTGGAAAGCCTGTTTATTTCCCCTTAAATGGTGCCACATTTGTGTGGCAAATACATTTGTGGTTTGAACAGCAGAGTTGAGTATGTGGGTTAGACCCAGAAAAACTTGCTAAATCTTTGCCAGTGCCAAACAATTTATTCTGCTACTGACTTTGAGCTTCTTGTACCCCAGATTCTGAAAATCAGGTCTCTGGTTGGTACCTGATGAGCATGGACCTTGCTACAGCAGCCAGTTGATTCTCTACTCCCAGCATGTCACATTCTTGATAGAGCCCTATCCATAGGGTAATATCAAACTGCTGTTTAACAAAGACAAGTTGCAGCATTATTTGGAGTGATTGCTAGTGCCATCTCCAAATTACAGGGCAAGTTCCATAACACGGGAGATGTCAGAGACAGACCAGTGGGGCCCCAATAAGACAACTAAGAAGCGTAGGCAGTCTTCTACAGATCTGCAGGACGATGTGGCTGTCTGCGCTCTACCCAGACAATCCAGAACAGACTGCACACAGGCAGCCTCCTATCTCACAGGGACACCAGGGCAACTGCTGGTTGAAGAACGAGATCCCCTCCCACGACATTGTATGACCAAGTTGTTGACTAGCATGAGGAGGAGGTGCCAGGCTATTGTGGCCATGTGTATATATACATCAGTCCTCATTAGCATAGTGCCAGTGTGTAGTGATTATATAAGTTACAGAGTAAGCAATACAAAGAGTAACAGATTACTTTCTCCTGAAAGTGAGTAAGCAATGAATGCATTAATTAAAAAAAAAAAAAAGTAATGAGTAATGTGCAGTGCATTAAGTCTTTTGAGTAATAACCCCAACACACTACTTATCAAAATATCTCAATTATGGAAGATTTCCTGCCCTAATAAATACATTAGCCCAACTTAAGATACATTTTTGTATTACTGCAGTTTCTACTTATTTGTGTCTATTTGAGGGTCGTATAAACTGACCTTACAGGTATTTTTAAACACATGAGTGACTAGTTCAGCAAATGTTGTCATTGAGTTTACAAGACTAGCATGAATAATTACTGGACAGTTTAATTTATATTTATCAAAGGTTGGGAGGAAGGTTTGATGAAGTGCCTGGACAAGGACCAGGAGCAGGGTTTTGATGAGGATGTTGAAGGGACCTCAGGTGCATAATCCTGTTCCACTGTCAGGCTGAGCCCTCAAGGATTTGTTTGCTCCAATTCAGTCAGTAAAGCATTTTTGACATTGTGTGCTGACATTGGGGTTCAGCTCAGTCCGTATGTTAATTTGTAATAGTATTGGCAGGTCCTGCTAGTAAAACATACAAAGCAAATTCCAACTAGTCATTGAACATTCTTGTTGTTTATTTGGGAACTGCCCACATAAAAAGGTTGCCAACAACTAATTATATTATATGGAGCATAAACAATTGATAATTTTCTACATTTGCAACAGATTGTCTACTATACTCCAAAGAGAAACATGCTTTTAGGGCATCTAAAACAAAAAAGTGCTGGCGATTTTCTTGCAGTAGTAAAAGATCCAAGGTTTGTGCAAAATATTACCTAGGACAATTTAATCACCTTATAAAGGAAATCACTTTAAGCTCTAATACAAAAAGTCAAGATCCAATAAGACTTTGGGTTAATAGATATACTGAGAGAGAAAAAAAGGTCTACAAATGAAAGTTATTGTTAGCATTATTTGTTTCATGGTTCTTGCATTCAAATAGCTTTTTGTGATCAAATAGTTTGTCTACTTTTTTATCACAGTTTTCAATAACAAACAACATTTTACAATAAAGGGAAAGAAATACTTTTATGAACTTTATATTTAATGCAGTGACCAGATGGAAACATGTGCTTTGATGTATTTAAAGCAGTGATACAGCTTAGTGATGAGAAGCACATCCATCTAGTGTCCTATTAATGGGTGATCTGTAGCTTTAAATCAATTCCTAAGCAAGCAGTATCTACACAAGGACTGTGGTACATTGTGACACACCCGAATAGATTTGCTTTAAACCTATATCTTCTTATCCCATGGCTTTAAGTGAAACCTCAGTTACCCGTATCTCTCCAAGTGCATATCAATAGCTGTAATCTATCGTGGAGAAGGAAAGAAAAGGTTTGATCATCATTTTCTTTTTACCTGTCCAAACTAAATATTTGTGGTGGAAGAAGATAAGCTCACGTTATTTTTGCCGACCACACAATTGGTCCAAATTTGACAAAAGCTTCATGCAGCTGTTTGCAGTCCTGCCAGCTGGAGATCCAGCAGCCCAAGTAACTTGATTTTTTTGTTTGTTTCTTTTATGTCCTTATGAAACAGCTTGTCTTTAATTTTGCTTGCGGTGTTGGATGCTATACGAGTCATGAAAACAGTTTCGTCCAACTGGGATTCAGTAGCAATCAATTTGGCAGTGGGACACCTAAGCAGTTTAAAATCTCTCTGTCGTCCTCTCTAACGCTAACCCTCCTTCTCCTCTCCTCTACCAGCCTCAGAGACAAAGTGATTTACGCCAGGGCTATGTTTAGAATCCACTGTCACATCACTGAAACACTCAGTAATGTTCGTCTATAATTAGAAACTCTAGTGTCACTTCTTCTATTATTTTTTTTTTCATTTCAGCCTGCTGTTGCCTTCATCCCTTGTTTGAGTATATGAGCTATACTTTGCCACCATATGGCTACCTGCAATATAAGTAACTTTGTAATATCCACAGTTTTGTTACAGCACATTAATTTCCCTCCTGATTCTATGTATGTGTCTGTAATAAACAGTATTCGCTGAGTTGCTGAACCTTTTCTAATTTATTCTTATTGGGGGAAGAACGTTTCCTGATTCTGTGTTGTTGTACACTTAGGTTAATTAATAGGAATGACATTTTCTGAACTTGCTTGTTAACCAAGTTTTGTAGCCAGATGTTCTGCATGTTTACACTGCAAACATAGAGTACTGTGCAAAAGTCTTGAGTCAACCTCAGAGGTATTTTTCTCTCCTCACAGACTCACACCAGGAACTGTCCACATGTTAGTTACAGGAATGGTTTAAGTCTGGCTCCTTTGAAGCTAAACATAAAGAAATCAGGTTTGAAACCAGATTTTAGCTCAGTCAGAACATTTGGAAAACTGACATCTAAAGTATCAGCATTTACTAATTTTCTTCATCAGAAAATATATAGACACATCTTCTTAAAGACAGGGCTGACATAGAAACACTTCATTCATTCAAAGGAAAGCACTTAAACATCCATCTTTGTTTGTATTAGCTGTTGTCTGTTTGCTCGTAGGACCCTCCCTCTCCCCTCCCTCTCCCCTCCCTCATCCACTGCTTGCCATTCTTCCCCGCTGCTGGCATTAAAGAGGGGGGGGGGGGAACACCAGCCCCTTTGGAATCCTTCTTTGCCATCATTAGTATTCTGTGGGGAAATAAAAGGACCCATCTGTGGAGGTGGTGATGAGGGGGTGACAGGAGGAGGAGGAAAAGAGGGAGGGGGCATCCCCTGAGAGACCAGGGGATTAACCACTGACACATGGAGCCTGCTAATAAGGTGGTTTGGTAAAACCCATCCATAGGATCAGTATTTACATGTGTAACAGACACCAGGCGCACATATCCATACACCTACATGCATGCTACAACAACAATATGGCTTATACACTTAAAAAAGTGTCAAAGTCTATCACACACTGCAGCCAGACACACACAGTAGCAGTGCAGCACCCTTTATTAAATTTGTAGTAGGGCCACATCTGGTCACATACACCCAGAGAACAAAAGGAGAAGTGGAGGAGGTGGGGGGCAGTGTCAGATATGGAGATTTCATTCCATGCTGTAGAGTATTAATGTGCGTGTGCACACGCCAAGCATCTGTCACGTATAATTGGAGGGTGTCAGGTGTGGACATGGGGCCAGATTCAGTCCACCCACAACATGGATTGTCTGCTCCCGTGACTGGTAGAATCTGTGTGTCAACATCTATATTTATTACGGGGCTGACCCAGAGGTTTGGGAAGATGACTGGCTGATAGCGGATGAATGACTCTTGAGATCGTCATGAATCATGCTGCATCACCCACAGATGCCTCTCATCTACAACAGCCCCACCGTTGCAGTTGTTGATTTAATCGGAATTCATTGATTGCTCCAAACATTTCTCCAGAGGCTTTTTTTCTGGCTAAGTAATAAAATAAATAAATACTCTGCTCGATGTCAGCTGTGTTCAGTTAGAGCATCTTTGTTAAAGCAGTAAAGCAGGACTTTGTTAGTTTTGCTCTCCACATTATATTGTCACCAAGTGCGACATCCAAGTGCTTGAGATCATGAACATGAGACCCTTCCTCTCAGGAGACTTTCCTGTCACTGGCACCGCTCACAAGCCCCACAAGAGTCTCCAATGCAGCTTGATAGGAAAAAATCTCCACACCCCTCCTTTTGCGGGGAAGATTCTGACACTTTTGCAGTTTTGTTTGCAAAAGCAGTCTCCGTGTAGACTTCGAGTTTCTGCATTACCACACTGTTCATGAACGTCTGCTGACACGAGGAAGGGGGATTGCTCACTACCTTCGGGTTTCATTCATGCTAGCTAGGTAATGTGTCGCACGGGTTGATAGCACCGCTCGGAGTGGGAATTTACTCATGGGATGAGGCAATTAACTGGGATGCAGTGCAAGCTTCACAACAGTATGACAAGGAGTTTTGCCTCTGTCAGTCTCTCCGTCTCACCTAAATTTAACTTAAATGACAGTCTAGTTTAGCAAGCTCGTATATAAATAGATCACTGCAAATTGAGGAACAACAAGGTAATATAGTGCCATTCAGCGCAAATCAGGGTCTGATTGGCTTCATGAGATATGCTGGATCTAGAAATAGAATTTTGCTGACAGAGGAAGCAGTTGGGACCAAAGATCGATACGCTCTCTCTCGCTCCCTCCCCGCTTTAAACCTTAGGCATTTTGTCTGAGCGCTGCATTTTGTTTTCCCTTTTCCTGTCTGGCCATGCACTGACTGAAGAGACGGTGGTTTTGATTGTAATAAAGTTTACCTCTGAAAGACTCTCGCGCCTGCAGAGTCAGCTTGCCTCAGAATTATGCAGACTGAAGTTTAGCCACTTAGGAAACATTAGTTTTAAATGTTTAGCATTAGTGCTCAAAGGTTGTTTTGTTTTTTTTGTTGTTGCTGTTTTTCAATAAATCTGCCTAAAAACCATGAACTTAGACTTTTTTTGTCTAACTTTCTTTTTTCTTTTCTTTCTTTTTTGCATAACACAGTGTTTGGCATGTGGAGAAATTAGAGAGCAAAAGTATTTTAAAACATTAGCATTTTATAGCTGCAGAACTTCAGTGTAAATTGAGATATTTTGTTTTTGTTTCTAGTGCAAATTTGGGTGTTTAAGCTGAGCCAGAAACGTTAATGAGCATGCACAGTGGGTTGCAGATTGCACTTCAAGAAATTTTTTTTTTTTTTTTGGCTTCTATGATAAACTTCTAGTTAAATGAACGAGCATCTACTTGAAGTTAAATATTTAATTTTTATTGTCATGGCTACCAAGTCCTCCTGTGCAGCACTTCCAGTTTCTATCTGCCTCTTTGGCTCTCTCCCTGTAAATGTGTGAATACACAGGTAGTATTACTTCATGTAATGTGGGAATTTGCATGGGCTGTCCTTAACGTAGTTATCTGGTCTTACATTTGTGAGAATAAAGTAATTTATTTATGACAGACAGTCATGTGACACTGGGTGCTGAGTCGAGTATTTATGTCCTGGCCTCTGTGGTGATTATATGCTGTAAATTAATGTCCTAAACGAGCAGCTAGATGGCGTGTGTCCGGGAGGGTGCGAAATTTGAAACTGTGAGTCAAACAATAATGATTTTGCCTTGTGAAACATGCGCTAGTCAATCTTTCCCCATATGGCTCCGAACATGCTTGCAAGCTGCCGTCGGTCAGTGACGATTCCTCCTACACCAAACAGTGGAAGTGATCTGGGCCTGCACTGCACGTCCAGCAAAACAGCAGCAGATGGTGAGAATTCTAGATCTGCGAGCCTTTGTGATGGACACCTCTGAGACTCGAGTGAGTGACAGCTGTTTCTCAGTACGTGTCTGTTTACTGTGCAATCAGCTGCCCGGGGGGGTTGGCACAAAAAGCTTAATCACAGATGTGATGTCATGAGCATGTGCCCTTCGGTGTATCATTAACTAATGATGTAGGAAGAATCGGCACAGGATAGACTTTTTAAAGAACTGCATAAAATGTCATTCTTTAAAAAAAAAAAATCCTTTTTTGATTATAAAAGCAACTTTTTCATTCTTTAAAGAAATTCATAAATATTCAAAACACAGCCTCTAAAAATAAACTCATTAAGCTGCGTTGTTTTTCTGTAGCTCACTGAACACTGAATTATAATGGTTTCTGAAAATAGACGGGTACTGTAATAGAGCCTTGATTTTAGCGACTTCACTGATACCAGTTGTGGAGAGTTAAAACAAAACTGATGATATTATATTGATTATTTATTTGTATACACATATAAAACATATATAGACATGTGGTTATGCCTATACATGGTTATAAATGGGGTCTAAAGTCTGAATATGTGTTTGCTTTGCTGTAATATACTACATAAATTTTGTGTTCAATAATCCATGATTGTGTCCAGTATCTGCTCATTTAGAATGAGGTATTTCAAAACAGTCTGAACTCAGCTTGTAGTCACAGATGCAAAGGCATCCTCGTGATTTGATTTCTTACTATAGATGAACAAAGGAACCTTAAATTGATCTGGAATGAGTTAACAGATTCACTCTGGTTCTGCAGTATTTCTATACACTGTAATAATAATAAAGAAAAATATTATTTAAGTGTATACTAATAATAAAAGACAGCTGAAGTATCTCCGGTTTGAGATATTATGTACCTGAACCATCTAAACACCCCATTTGTAAAGCAGCGGTTGATTACACTCATTGCTTCACACAGTGGGAAAACCTTAAAATTGGGAAGCTAATGGGTCATTAAGAGATTTAAACATTTTACTGCCTCATTTTCAATATTTATAGCCTTTGTTTACTGTTTTATTTTTGTTTTTTACATTATTTTCCTGTTTCGGAAGACTTTATTGTTTTAGCTGTTGTCATTTAACACTTATCACACAGTCATTTAAGTATATCATACACTAGCAAAATGTGTGTGATTATTTGAATCTGTTCAACACTTATTTTGGACAAAGATGTAACATCGTAGATCCGGTCATTATGTAGCTTCTCATTTTTAAGTTTCTTCTCATCTGTGTTTTTTTTTTTGTTGTTTTTTACCTGACTTTTCCAACTTTGTTGAAAACTGTGATGTTAACCTCCAAGGTTTGGTGAGCATCTAATATTTGCTGAATGGCTTCACTAAATATTGATGCTGATTTTCCATTTTCATCAAGCACAAATAGCATCATTTTCACATGAAATAAACACTCACAAGCTCTCACTGGAAGAAAAGCATCTGAAAGCGTGGTGTGATCATTGCTGAGAAATATTTGACCAATCCACACAGGGCTTATGCAGGACTGACTGGGTTGTTGACCTTGACTCGGTCGATTATTGGTGGACTTAAGCAGCCCTGACCCAAGTTTAATCCGGCTACTTATTTTTTGCGGTGAAAGAAAACCTGAAAATGCCTTTATTTCATCTTTGTGTCTTATGTTTCCACTCTTCTTAAGACCAGTCAATGAAATTATTTCTAAGTGATTATCTGCAGTCTGTTTGTTTGTATTTGGAGACGTCTTTGGTGCTTAGCAGTCATTGCCATGTTGTTTTCACTGCATTTCTCAGTAATCACTGTGCCAGCATGATGATGTCACTGGACTTGCAGCAGCTGCCAAACCTCCAAACAAACAGGCATGAGCTGTCCTACTGCAACTACAAATAACAGAAGGGATGAAATTAACACAGTGCCTCAGTGACCATGTCTGAAGAGACAAAAATATCTGCGACATGTTAAGGAAGAATGATTCCATGTCAAAAATGCTGCTTTCCATTGATTTGAGTTTGGAGCAGGCAGCTGGACAATTTTCCAAACCTTTTACATTGTTATTATTTTGCACCAAGTCTCATCTCTTTTCATTTCACACATGTTAATTTACCACAGCAGTGTGTCATTAGATTTTTGTCTTTTCTCTCTCTTATTCGGTGTTTTGTCCTGTCTGTCTATTCTCTTTTTATTCCTTTTCTCTTTCCCCCATATGACTGCCCCTCCTTCAACCTGGCTCTGCTGGAGGTTTCTTTCTGTTGAATGGGAATATTTCCTTTGCACCATCACAAAGCTCTTGTTCATAGGGCGTGGCTTGATTTTCCAGGTTTCTTTAAGAATACTGTAATATCTTTACTCTGTAAAGTGCCCTGAGGCGACTGTTGTTGTGATTTGCACAATATAAATAAACCTAAACTGAAGTGAACTGAAAAGCTGTTGATACAACTTCTTATATTCTGTCAGAGAAGACAAAAGACTTTGTGTTTTCAGCAGAAAATCTGAAAAGATTTACCTTGGAAATTCTGCAGTTCATTCCAAGCCAGAGGCAGCATTAAGATTCAATGTCAGTCTTCCTTTAGATTAAGTTTCACCAGGTGGAAATGCTCCAATGTCAGTGTTCCCTGTTTCCATTAAAAAAGTTTTGGGGGAAAGTTCCAGAAATAAGTCACCACTACTGCTCGAACAAACAACAAATTTTCTCAGCCAGCTAACTTTGACATTATTGTAAAATTTAACAAGTTGCACCAACTGCAGCAAACTAATCATCACAAATTTAACATGAAATCAAAGCAGGTATAATGAGATAAGATTGGCATCCATGTGCAATACTGTGCACACCTCATTTCTTAATGTTTTGCCTCCAAGGAGTGTTTGTTGACTGAACATAAATGACTGAATGACGGGAAACGCACACGAGGAGTTGACAACAATGGCTGTCTCCCAATTCAGGGTCTGCAGCCTTAAAGTATGGACTTCAAGGCCAATTACGTCACAGCGGCGCGCCGAAGGCTGTCCCAATTCAAAGGCTGCTCGAAATGCGGCCCTGAAATGCGTCCTTCATTTCCCTGAATTTTAAGGATGTGGCAGTGTATACTTCGTGGCCCAACATATCCCAGAATGCATAGCGTGGTGATGGATGTGGATAAATTTGCAGAAAAAAACGGCGGATGAGGGGCGGCCGAAGAGTACACTTTAAGTACTGAATATTATGTCACTTATTTATGCGCAAATGTTTAATAACGAAGAACATTAAAACATTACTGTTGGCCACATGTCGGCAAAGTTATGTGACATTAGTGACGTTTGTACTAACTTGGTTTTAAAGCCTTTACTTTAAAATACACGCCATTCAATAGCTGACCTTAATCTTACAGAGAATGATCAAAGCTCATGTAGAAACAAACAAACAAATGAACAAAAGATTTTCTCCTTCATTTCTGTCAAACACAGCTATGACACGTTTCCAGTGGTTAGTATCATGGTTGCTAGGCAACCTGGGCACCGCAGCGGAGGCTTTTTTTTTCTCTTTTTTTTTAAACTTTATTGACAAACAACAGTATCAGCGCAACGGAGGCTAGACCGTCCCATTACACAAGCCTCGCACTTCCGGCCTTAGTGGTCTTTGAGTACGCGGCCCTTGAGGATCGTTGAGGCTGTGTACTTTAAGGCTGCAGACCCTGAATTGGGAGACAGCCAATGAGACAAGGAACTGACAGAAACTGGACTGGTAAATGAGAATTGGAAACAGCTGAGAACACAGCTGGAATGAATCTAACTAATGGAACAGAGGAAGTAAAACTAAACATAATGCATATAAACAACAGGTTATCACAATAAAGCAGGAAACATACATAGGAAACTAAACAGTGTCCATACTGAAAACACTAGGTCAACAACCCAGGTACCTTGACAGTACCTGACCATTTTCAGAGGAACAGTTGTTTGTTTGTTAAGCCAGTTAACACTAACCAATGAATCCTTCAAGCATAAACATGGCACCAAACTTACAGAATGAACCCGTGTTGGGTTTAACAACAGTTTGTGGAAATGGTGGAGAAGTCCACAGCTTCTTAGGAGTGGAGATACAGACGTCACTTTTATTTTTATTGCACAAAAGAAGAAGATTACAATGGTGAAATGCAAACTGTGTCCAGGACAAAAACAACTGCAACAGCTGATACACAACTTCAGCTCTCTGCAAGCATCTGCATAGCGAAGTGATGTTAAAGCTGTATGCTGACCCCAGCCCAGCAGCCAGAGCCTCTACTTCAGTGGATAGTGAAAGCAATGAGAGTCAGCAGTAAGGCTTGCAGGACTATAGCCTAATTTTTTCCACCTGTACATGTTTGTACTGTATAACTACTTTGGTGATGCTTGGAAATCTGTTTTTAACTTTGCTTTGTGTTGTTAGTTTTGTGTTCATACGTTCATAAGTTGAGTGTGTCCTCATCAGGATAGGGATTCATTTTGTTGTGTGGGACTGTAGTCTCAGGTCATTTTATGGAGTAATGCAAAAGTAATGCAGTGATCTGTCAATCTATGGATGCACACAGCAGAGAGCTTAGCAAAGAACTCATTTTAATTTGTATTTTTTTTGAACAGGACACTTTCTTTAGCTGAATCTACAAAAAGAATTATCCAACTATATCTGGCCATATAGTAGATTCATGCTTCAAGAAGCCATTCTTCAAGGAGAAAAGGCTGAGTTATGCCATACTACCCAAGAACTCGTGTTAAAATCAAATGGAACAGGTCTAATGGACACAAATTTGTCATTTTTAGTGTATATGTTCATCAATATGTAAGGGAGAGAAACAGGTTCTGTCATGATTTGGGCAGCATTTCAGCCAGTGGTGTTGGAGATCTTGTCAGATAGATGGCATTATAATTGCAGAAAAGTACGGTCATTTTTGAGTCACACGCAATACCATCTGGAAACCTTGTAATAGGCAACAGCTTAATTTTTCAGCATGACAATGATCCCAAACACACTGCCAATGCAGTAGAACCATAACTGGATAGAAAAACACACAATGCGGCACTATCAGGCATGGATTGGCCTCCCCAGAGCCCAGACCTCAACATTATTGAAGCAGTGTGGAATTATCTTTACAGAGAATGGACCAAAAGGCAGCCAAGATCCAAAGCAGAGCTTTGAATTTCCTTCAAGAAGCCTGAAGAACTATTCCTGAAGACTACTTAAAGTCCGCTCATCTAAAAAACTTCAGGCTGTGTTTAAAAATTTGGCCCACTGTCTAATGTCATCAGTCCAGCTATCAAGTTATCCGTGCTGCTGTAGACAGTGTTGCTAAGCCTTGCCACCACAGTAACAGTTTGTAAATAGCGAAACAGGCATTGTTGTCGTTTGTAGGTCTGCGATTGTGTAACAAAGTATGAAATGCAAATGACATGGATATCTGCCTTAGGAACATTAATGTTTCAGCAGTGTGTCAATCATTGTAACAAATGTTCCCTGATGGGAAGAGCTGCGTAGGAGGGCAACCCTTCCAACAAACGGAAGAGGAAAAAAAAAAGAAGCGAGAAATGGTGGGATGCGCAAGCACAGTCTGTTTTTCTACTACACGATTTGGATGCTTTACCCCGGGGAGCACAGGATGCTGTTCACAGGTGTGAATGAAGAACCTGGTTGGTTGCCTCGCCTCCCTATGTTTCCCACTTACACTTCTCTCCTTATAACACAGCTTCACTTTTTATAGAGCTGCCACAGACAATTCCCAAAGAGTTATGTGTTTCTCTGTGACAGGCATTTCCTTTTGTTTTGAATATGTGTGAAAAAGATGGGAAAAGCCTGCTTTGCTCAAAGCGAACACTTACCTTTTTGGTGTGCGTGTGAGGATTGGGGTAAAGCAATCTCTAGGATCACTATATGTGAACCCTTGGAAGCATGAGAAGTTTGTAAGACTGGAAGAAAAGGAGAAGATGCATTTTAGAAAGGCAGAAAAGGAAACTCTTCCTATTATAATCAAAAGATGTTGAAATAACACAGGTTTCTTGAATCTTTTGTGATGTAAACTGGAGAAAGGGGACTTTGCAATTTCTCTTTTCTCCAGCAACTTTTTCTTCAAACATTTGTTGTTTTCTTTGTCCACAAAACTTGTTTTTGTCAGGAGTCATGCATTCAAAAGCAGTACTGTTCCATCTGTCTGTATTCTACAGTCTCCTCAAATATTTTGCCTATTTATTAAAGCATTTCCCAACCCTCACAGACACACACGCTCATATTGCGTTCATTAAAAGGAAAGAAGAAAGATAACATAACCACAAGCTGCGTGTCAGCGTGAAAATTTGACTCTCATGAGCACATAACCCATGAAGCCTGAGCCTGACAAGCGTCTCTCTCTGCTCTCCACTGTTCTTCATTCATTAACACTCATCTCATTCAGGAAATCTCTCACAACTTTAGAGACGTGAGGGTGAATGATGTGGAAAGGGGTGCAGCAGTGGGTGTCTGTAGGGGGAAGGAGTAATAGGCTGTCTTCCTCCTTCATTTTAGAGGCAGGTGAAAGAGATGGGGAGGAGAATTAAAAGAGCATGAACATATTTCTTCTCGCAAATCTCACACTGAGTCTTCGCACCTAACTTCACCAGCAGTGATACATTATTCAGTGTTTGCACAGCCTCGCCCTAAACCAGAATGGGCACAGCGAATGTACGAGCTGCAAGAAAAATTGAAGGCGAAAAAGACGGTCAGGCTGCAAGATGCTGGTTTGTTTGCATCCCACTGAACCTTTAAGGTCTGCGTGCGTAAGGTTTAGATATTGTCGTTCGTGACCCTGTTTCTTCTCTTCAAGAGCCAAAAATGTTCTTTGAGTTTGACGTATTAGCATAACAAAACGTCCCAGTACCGCTCCCACTCCCCAGGAAGTTGAAATGCAACCCACCCTGCCACTACCACTGCTACCAGCAGAAATGTTGAGAAGCACATGGGACAAAACAGCTCTCAGATCAAGTCTTTTGGAGAACCAAGCTGGGATCAGACAGCTTTAAAGAAAATTGTTTGATGTTGAACAACGCAGAGCCATGGGGTTTGGGGAATTTTTTTTACAGTTAAATAGCAGCGACTAACGGGAATATAGGGGGTTCTGGGAATAAGCCTATTAAAATGTGTGTTAACAAATTAGGGTTTTCACTGGCATGTTGGACTCGCATGTGAGAGACAGTGTGCAAATAGTCTTTAACTGAGGGTCCAATTTGCAAACTATTCATTATTTTCTATTTATTATGTTTGAGCCTACACTTAGATCAATGGGTGTATGTATTGGCCTCCACAGACAAGATTATTGTCTGCACAGTCCCAGACCTTCTGGCAAACGCTTTGTCTTATTAAGTAAATCCACATCTATGTAGACCCAAGCATAATAAACACCCAGCTTTATAACACCTGAAGCATCTACAAATGGACTTGATATGGCTGTTTGATTTCTTCTTCAGAACTGCTCCAGTCAACATGTTTATATTGACTGGATCAAATTACTGTGTGATATGAAAGGACATACTTGTACAGACGGTTCATCCGTTTCCTGCCGCTCCGTAGAGGATTTTAAAGTTTTACTGCTTATTGTTCAGATTTTTAGTTCGAGTGCAGCAACATCAGCCTTGCCACAAAAGCAAGATGTTTTTCAGAGGAATGGGCAACCAGAGCGCTTAAGACAAAGATGTAGACAAACAAAGAAAGAAAACAAAAAAAGAAAGAAAAAATCAGAAGCTGAAAGGGTCTGAACTACATTTGGAGAGGTGGATGGAGACATAACTACACATCTGAGATCTGCTGCATATCTACAGGATATGCAAATAGGCAACTGTTTGCTAGCATAGAAACTGTATAAGTTTATAATATCTTGTTTTTCTAGCCTTTCGTGCTAGCCTCAAGGTGTCTAGAGATGATTCATTTTTTCACAGATGTGCTCTCTGTTCTCGAAATAGGTTAGAATGTGTAATTTTTATTCATGACTTTTAATTCTTTTCTTTTTGTTTATAGCAGACGTATTGCTAAATGCACCATTCTTTAGTCAGTTTATTAGTAGTCATCAGCAACAATGTAACCTCTTAAGACCTTGAAAAATAGAAATCAATTGGACTTCTTCAAGTTTGTGAAGACGTTTCTTGTGCTTCACATCCAAGACGAAACTTCAGTTGACCTACGTCCAAAGACTGTTGGAATAACCACTACACGTGATATTTTGAGCTTATTTTTGTAAAGTCGGGTTGTTGTTTTTTCAAGGTGCACTCATGTTCAAGCTTAGCTTGGAGACGTGTACATTTAGTAAAGTAGCTGAGAAAATGATGGTTGAGGTGATTTTCTTTCCAGGCCAAATAGCCTCATAATAAATGATGGATAGTTCTGGTCACCCATGATTACTCAAGCAGCACAGGTAAAGTGTTTCCCTCTAAGCCAGAAGCAACTCTTGATCAGTGGTCCATGTCTGCAAACCCTCGCCCACATCTCCTATTTTCTCCCTCCCTGTCTTTGCTGTCTCTCTCTCTCTAACACGTTGCTCCCAGAGGGGTTGATGTTCACCACAGTGTGCCGCCTGCTCAATGGTAGATGTGACAGAGCCCGCCACAAGAAGGGATTTAAGGGAGAGGAGGATTGAGGGATTCGTGGCTGCCACAATCAAGAGTTTCATAGCAGGCATGACTAGACTGCCCCCCGCCCCCACCACCACCACCCCCCACCCCGCTCAAACCTGACCACTGAATGATTCATGGGGTAAAATGCGAGGGGGTGGAGTGGGTGGGATGGTGATTGCATCACTGCTGTGTCTGGGCCTTTCTTGTACTCCTAACCCTGACATGCAAGAGAGATGTTATGGAAGAAGGAGGGGGCAGTGTTTGCACTTGAGATAAATAAACACACACACACACACACACACACACACACACACACACACACACACACACACACACAAAAGTATTGTGAAGGGAAGGAAATTTTAATCATACACAAAATAGAGCAGTAGTGCTCATTCACACACACATACACACTTCTGGCTTCACATGCTCATCAAAACATGGTGACAAAGAAAGATGGGTGTGGTCATGTGGGACTGGGAGAGGTGTGGGTATCCCCACTGGAAAAGCCCTGAACAAAACCTCTCCTTCCCCCTCTAACACTCCATACGTGATTAAGACGTGTCTGGAGGCAGAGAGCTGATTATTAAAAGCCGTGTTTGATTCCAAACTGTTTATTGAGGGAGTTAGACTCTAAATTTAGGAGCTCTTTCCATTTTCCCCCAAGAGAACGAAACAAAACAAAAAACCCAGAGAGACAACTCCTGCGAAAAAATCAGTTGTGGAACAGCTCAAAGATGCTAATACAGATTTAAGACGTAGAGTGCAGAGAGGAGAGATGATGCGGCACTATGAGGAGGGAGGAGCCATCTTTTATTGATTCAGGCATTAATGTACATTATGTACAAATTGGTCAAGGGTGGCCCCTTATGTGGAAGCTGTGCAAACAAATTGATGCATTTGTCTCAATATCCACTTGTGAGGGTGAATATTAAATCCAATTTATTTATGAATACATTTTTTTGTTCGTTTCACCTGCCTCATTTGCTCCATTCAGAACAAGTCTTGCAGTCTCTGCTTGTCAGGTGGACCGAAGCTGCTTTTCACTTTGACAGCAGAAGAGCAAAGGGGTAGAGGGGGTATAAATAAAGACTGGAGACAGCATTTATATCACACAGGTAGGTTTAGCACAAAAAAAGGCCCCTGACAACCAACAATCTGTCAGCCTTTTCTTAGCAACAGGGCAACTCCCATGAATTGGTGTCTTCGGGGAAGAAACAGAGATGCACGTCGAATGAGTGTGTGGCAGTTTCTCATGGCTAACTCACTTTGTTGAATTTCATTAATCATATTTAATACCTGTGCTCCTCTGTGGCAGTGGCTGTTGGTGTTATTACTGTGTCTCTGATAGACACACATTGTGCATCTGTTTCTTCTGTTCAACAGGCAGCGTGTGCACAAAAAATGTAAGGTGTGATGCAGAACCCCATTCCAATGCAGAGCCCGCTCAAGGTCTGCCTGTGCAGTGCACACAAATAGCCCAAAACACTCAGACATGCACACAAATGCACACAGTCTCCGTCTTTGTCTCGCTCCTTTTTTCCACACATACAAACACACTTGACACATGCGTATACATAACCGTGTCCCTTTGTGGACCGTTGCCATGCAACATTTCTCTGATTGGGTTAGTTGAGCTCTGGTGCATGTGCACTCACAGACACATACACACACACACACATACTCCTGCTGGCTTATGAGTATCAGATCACACACATAATCCTTTGCCACACCCATCCTCCTCGTCTCCCACAGGACACAGCTGCACTACCAAGGCCAAGGATGGAAAGAGGAGAAACACAAGGCAGTCCAGGAGGAGAGAAGCCCTGTGTGGGGCTCTGCAGCTCAGTCGTAGCTTCTCTTGATGAGCTCCTCAGAGATGTTTGATGGTTCTTCAGTTTGAATTGCAGGTTCATTTATTTATTTCCTCAACTTGAAATGCAAAAACACATCTGTGATTTCCCTTTTGACGCATTGCAAACGTGTCTTTTAAAAGTTAGACCAACTTCACACAATGCATTTGCTGCTTTATTTTCTGCTGTGCAACTTTATGTTTGTTACAGGAGGAGATCTGTGCTCATGGAAATAGGTGGTTCTTCATGTAAGCTCAACATTCATATGCGGGCAGTAAACTGCAAACAAAATATATATTCTAGTCAGCGTGTGTGATGTAACTGTGGCTCTGCTGCACTTTCTCTGTTCAAAAGACACGTCTCCTCGAAAAAAAAAAGTGATGTATTTCAAAGATTAGACATTGATTAGAAAATGTTGTTGTTTACAAAAATTTATTCATACAAATCTTACAACACTTTCATAACAATGACAAACGTAAAACCCCATATAAGGACTCCTGTGTGTATAACGATGTCACTTGTACTAAGGTTCACTTTTAAAACACATTGTTTTCAGATAGATAAGAGATTAAACATTGAAGTAAGGCGTTCGGCGCTTTCAGAAATATCAACAACAGGCATTTTCTATGATCTGAACAACATCTCTATTATATTCTCAAACCCTTTTAAATCTAGATAGTGATGCACAAAGTTGTAATATGTAGGGGATATTTTCTCATTGATAAATTACTGACCCAAAATAATCGACAACACGTCATAATCAACAGCAAGGAACACTGGTCATTGTCTACTGTTCTCACAGACACTGAACACCCCATGCACACACACACACACAAACAATCAGACACACACACATACATCGCCTGCTTCACCGACATACACATTCTATTCACTTTTTTAATATACTTTATACTCAACAAATCATTGCCATGCTTTAAAAGAAAGCCTAATTCTACTACTCTTGGGGCAGACTAAGCCGAGCGATTAAACAGAGGAAAAGGAAGTTTTAATGTAAGCTAATGGACTGCAGCATTGTAGGGCCACTAAAATTGCCATCTGTCACTTGTGGTGAATATTCTTTTTAGTATTTTTTTTTTTAGTATTTTTTATGTTTTTCTCACGTCGAAGCAAGGCACCAAAAGCCAAAAGCTGTTTCCACCTCCGCATGCATGTTCAGTCACTCGTCCACACAAACAAACATTAAATGCACACACGCTCACAGATAAACGCAATATGCACATACGCACTCACGCAAAGCCTGTACGATGGAGCCAAATTGAAGAAGGAGTGTGTTGATAGTTTCTATGGGGGAACACAGGCCACTGATTAGATTGCAGGGGTGCATAAAGCTGCATTTGCATAATGTTGAATAAATACATGAGATATCTCTCTAATAAAAGTCATAGGGAATATCCCTCTGCTGGAGGGCTGAATTTCATACACCTCTGTTCTGCTGGTCTGATCCACCTTGACTCACATACTCTTAAACCTTCTTATGAAACCAAAGTGAAGGGAATTCAACGTCTGACATTTTTTTTTATCAGACTCATTGACCCTGATCTCACTTCAGCAGGTGAGCAGAGGCAGTGGTGCCATCACTTGTTTTGTTTGTTTGTTTGTTTCTGTATTGACGTGCGACAAACCTCCTCTGGCTCGTGGGTGCTGTAACCTGTGTCTTATGCAACAGGCTACTTTGCTTGCCTTTCCTCTCTCGCTCTCTCTCTTTCACTCACACACACACACAAACACACACCGTCTCTTTTTCCACTGCCTTTTCTTCGACTCCACACACACATCTCTTTATCAGCTAACACTCTTCACCTGCTTCCTCACATACTCTAACACAGATCAGCTTTACAGTGAAACTAGAGCATTAACATCAAACCAGAAACTTGGCATGGCAATCTAGAAGCAAAAGAACTTGAACTACTACTACAACCAAGACAAAGGCAATCAGCATATAAGGGAGGTGAGGGGGGTCCAGTGTCTTGTTCTATGATATCCACAATGACAGCAGCAGGACAGGTAAAAATAAAATCAACAAGTCAGTGCAGTACCAGTTTCTACCACTTCTAGCCCTCTTTCTTCACATTTCTGTCACAAAACATCTGAA
>NW_024582364.1:6775456-6817305 GCF_018398535.1 Haplochromis burtoni
GGCTGAAAGAGGCTTAGCACAGCTCATCTCCTACACAGCAACAAAAGCACAATCGCATGCAGTTTGTAAGGGAAAATTAGCACGGTGTCAGTTTTCACATGCACCATTAAATCAGAAATAAGAGTCCAGTATCTCTAACCCCAACTCAGACGCTACCTTCCCTCTCCTCCTCTTTTGTCAAACTGCATCACTTTCTGCTCCTTCTGAGTCCTTTCTAAATATTTCGGAGCTCTGCCAAAATACAATCAACAGTTTAAGCATTTTTTTTCCTTTCTCTTCTCCATTTAATCCTGTTGACTGAACAGAGACAACACTGAGATGACTATGTGCTCTGTGTAATTTTTATACTGTACACAATACACATATGTGAAACATTCCTTAGACAGTCGTATCGAGCATAATTTATCTCCCACTGTAAATGACTCTCGAGGCGAGTGAGCAAGCAGTGTTTTCTGCATACTGTTAACAGCAACTCGAGTGCTTCCTTTCTATTTAGTAAAGGCATCAGTGCCCTTGCAAAAGCCTGCAATGAAATTGGAAAGAAGGTTGAATTTTTACCAGCACTTACATTGACTGAACGTGTAAGTCAATCGGTTAACCATCAAATGAGAGGCTGTGGAACAAAAGCCGTCTGAATTCCCCTTGGAGGGGCAGCAAGCTATACAAACCCACAGAGCTCCCATTAAGGGAGCGTGGAGAAGCGTGGACAAGGGCAACATCTATCATTTAGGATAAGCCGGATATGCCTCACATAGCATGCTCACTGCTTCTTTGGGCCTGTTTGGAAAACAAACAACACTAAAAAAATAGAACGTTGGTTACAAAAATAAGTATAACATTCAATACTTTGATTGTCTTTTTAAAATCTATTTATTTTCTGCATATGTAGATGACTTTTAAAGATTTCAAGCGCATAATGTTGAAGGTGCACAATTATCTCTTTTTTTTTACTGGTTTCTTCTTCTTCTTCTTCTTTTTTTATCATTTTGTTTTGTTTTCAACATCGTAAACATGAAAATAAAATATTGGTCCACAAAGTATAACTGTGCGGTATCAAGTGCTTTTGTACAAAAAGAAAAAAAAACGATATTATTATTAAAATATTCATTTTAATGGCTTTACTTCATACATAAATACATGTTGAAAGAACACAGGCGCAATCCACTGGTTGGTCAGATATATCTGAATGACTTCGATTTAACGACTGGATGTATATACACAGGAGGGCAGTTTGAGCGCCTTAACAGCGCTACAAATAGGCAAGCCGGCGTCCTTTGTTCCTAACTCTCTGTCTGTACCTTCTACCCAGAACCGCTGCCAGGTATTTCTGCACGGCCATCTGCTTTCTATAGCGACTGTAGCTGTCAGTGAAGATCCCATCTGAGTGTCTTTTGGATAAGGGCTCTGATTCTTCCTCCATGCTGTTGTCGTCACTGAAAAAATACAGAAGATAAATAAAACAACAGTGACATTAGTTAAAGCTGCGAGGTCTTGACTGGTTTGTGCTCTTTTTGATGTGGCATTTCAACTTTGATCATTTCTTCATCTGGCCAGTAGTCATTAATAATGCATTTATGGGCCTTTATTTTATTTTTATTTTTTTGTTTTTTACGTTAAAAATATATATATGTGAGGAAAGATTTAGTGATTTAAGCGTTTTGGAAAGGTTATCAAATATTAATTTACATCCCATTACATATTCTGACGCTTGCTTTATTTTTCCCACCACCACCCATTAATGTTTGTAAAAGCAAAATCAATTGATAGGTAAGACAAGGGCTACAAATAGCGCTGTATTTCAGTATCTTATTCTTAAAGAACATAAATCGTGGATGCAATGTCACGCCACATCAAAATAGGAGCAAAACGGTGGAATGAAAATGTCCAGACATTATATAGAGGGGTAGCATTTTTTTAAGAAGAAGAAATAAACCACACACGCACGTAAAATGACAGACAGTGACACAGCAGCCTGAACTTGAGCAGCGCAGAAACATAAAAAAAATAAAATAAAAATGATGACTGCAGGTGAACGCTAATAAGAAATGCCCTTACCCTGCACGAATTGTCATCAGAGAATGCAGATAATGTCTCGCTGTTAACTGACCCAGGATCTCCCTCAAGGCTCTATCTAATTCTTCCTCAGCATGCCTTTCTGGTCTGAGATGATAAAACGCCAAAACACATAGATCGTCAGTGACTAAAATAAAAATAAATAAATTAAAACAAAAAAAATATATATAGATTAAAAAGCGCGGACAAAATGATCAAAAGTAGCCTAAAATGTTCCCGCCCACTCGCATGTCCAATATCACGTCAAGTGCAATAAATAAATAAGAAAGAAAGAAAGAAAGAAAGAAAGAAAGAAAGAAAGAAAGAAAGAAAGAAAGAAAGAAAGAAAGAAAGAAATTAAAGGCTATCCTTTACGAATCTGTCGACCTTCTTTTTTTTTTTTTTAATCTTGATTATCAACTGCAGGGAATCAACATTTTAGGCTACTCGGTATGAAAATAAGACAGGACAAATAACATGAGAAACTCTGGGAAAAATAAAGCAAGCAAACATTATAGCAAACAGCAACAAAGTCATTAAATTGGAATCCAGCCCAAGGCTTTGGCTGTGAAACGAAGGCGCATTTACCTCTTCTCCTGTGGGTAGTATAGGGTGTATGCGTCGTCGTTTAAGGATGGCGGGCTTCGTATAGCAATCTGATCACTATCAAAACCCATGTCGGATAACGAATTCCCGTCCTCATCGAATGCGTCGTTTTCAAGTCTGCATAAAGAAAGAACATTCATCACAATTTTGATCAATGCACACGTGTGGACGCAGGAGTGAAAGGATGCCAAATGTCTGCATCTGCCTTTAAAAACAGCGGGCGGTTAAATGCAATGGAAAAGGGTGAAAACGGGGGGAAAGAGGCTTTTTAGAGTAAAGAAAGAAAGAAAAATAAGCCAGAAAACGAATAATTTAAATTTGGCGAAAATAATGATTTGAATTTTATTAAATGCGTCCTGCTGTATTGTTTTCTTTCTTTGAATATGTTTTTCTTTCTGGAAGAAATCGGTTTTTTTTTAATATATATATTCCACTTGATGCTGCCGGCTCCAACCTTATTAATTATTTAAAACTCGAAACAATGGGTGTGAAAATGATCACATTTAGTGTAGGCGTGGAGCTCAAAAATATTAAAAAGAATTCAGAAAATACCTTTTTTATGTATTTATTTATTTATAATTTGATCAACGAGAACCACGCCCAAATAATGGATATGCTTTTCCCGAAGAAGGAAAAAAGAAGAAGAAGACTAAATCTTAAATGGATAAAGCTCCCCTATTCGTTTTGCCTCGCCTCTCCTTGGTGACGCCAGTCCACCGTCATCCCGAGGGCTATCCATTGCATCGACTGCATTCTCATTTTTAATAAGGGGAGTTCCGTGAACCGTCCCACCGGACAGATACTCCTGTGCAATTTCCATACTCATTTTCCACAACAGCCTTGCATTTGATTGTTTAAAAGCCTGCATGTCCTTCTGTTATCATGCTTAACTGGGAGATTCTAAAACTTGCGCACGGAGTTTCTGCGCAATTGCGCGCATTTATTTGAAATAAAGTGAACAAACCTCTTTTTCGTTGATTGCAGCAAACGTAACAGCAACATTAAATGAAACGTGTTGCTGAGGAGCATTTCAAATAGAACATAAAGGACAACGATAACAACCCAGAAACCAGAAACCTACCTAATCTTGGGGTAACTTAGTCCAAGAGGTGTGCAGAAGACGCTGTAGTGCATAAAGATCCCGTAGATGAGCAAGATTAAAGTCGCTTTACTCGAACTGGCCATGCTGTTAGGAAATGAGAAACAGACACAACATTAAACAGAGCAGTTACCTGACAATAAAGCGGCTTTTTCTTTGTTGTATCAAAATCACAAGGCGGTGCTACTTTATCACCACTAATAAAACTAAAAAGCTGGTTCGAACATGAACCTGTTTGAATTAACTGGACAAAGATAGCGTCCACTGGCTTATACCAAAAAAGGATAATTAAAAACGAGGGGTGGGGAAAAAAAGCTGGATATTTTGTGTTTTATTCACCTCATCTTGTAAAAGTTACACTGCGGTAATGACACCAAATCCTCTATGTTCAGCGTCAAAGTAGCTAAAAAATTGCAGATCTCCACGCAGTTCACAAAAAGGGAAAAATTTCCATTACTTTATCTCGCTCTGGAGCATGAATTTCTCCGAGTTGTAAGACAGTCCGCAGATAAAGCACATACCTATAGCAGGAAAGCAGAGAGGAGGCTGTGCTGTAGGTTGTGAACCGGGCGCGGTTGTGGCAGTGCGTGTCTGCGTGTGTGTGAGAGTGAGAGAGAAAGAAAGAGAGAGACGGTATCTTTCTCACGGCACTTCTTCCCTGGCTGAAGCGCCTCCGTCGTCTCCTTATGTTCCCCTCAGTGCTGCCTATCTCACTTTTATACCCAATTAATAGGACTCAATCGGTCGCAAAGCCAAACAAAAACTCGGTGGGAGAGCGCGCTGTCTGTGCGTCTACATATCGTTGCTCTAAACTTTTGTCCTGTGCTGTGATTGCCTTGGATTTTTATCCATGTATCGCAAGCCTTGCCCCCCTCCTCCTCCTCCTCCTCGTCCTCCACCTCCCTCCAATAAGTCACATTAAGGATGCTATAGACGTCATCAAGTCTTCCTCCCGGAATATAATAGTACAGTTCCTTCCTCATCGATGCATCCGTCAGACTCACCCCCACCTCCCTCCGAAGATGGAAGTTTACTTTCAAACTTTCTTCTTTTAAAAAAAAAGAGAGAGAGAGAGAGAGAGAGAGAGAGAGAAAGAGAGAGAGACGCTTGTGAATGCATACATGAAATCATCAAGTTTTGATGTGACGCCCAATACAGATCAGTTCGTCAACGCCTTAACCACTACTGCTTTTCTTGTTTGTTTTTTTTCTTCTTTTTTTAAAATATAAAATAAATAAATAAAACTTTCACGTCACCAATAGGTTAATTACGCTTTAGTGATTATCTCTGATCTGGGAAGTGGTGCTGGTGGTTTCAAATGACTTGATGGTTTTGATGGAGGGTGATCAGGCTTCCGATGACCAAGTCCAAGGCCCCTGGGGAGTCAGGAGCTGTCCAGTGCTGAAATGACTCGTCTCAAATTGCGGCTTTCAGACTTTACATTCACTTTTCTTTTTGTTCTAATCGTTTACAATAATTGCTCACTGGATGTCGAGGGGTGGCTTTAATGGCCGTGCAATGAGAACGCTAAGGTCTAAACCTAACCTCTGGATTGTTGAAATAAACGAGGCACATAATCGGATTTGAACAACGGCTGGTGACGCAGGATGCTGGTTCGGAGAGTCTGCGTGGCCGAATAAACGATTCACGTTTTCCCAGCATTGTTCTCAAATTATCTATGTCATTACAATCTGCTGATTGATGTGTTTAAACGAAAAACGACGATGCAATGCTTTTTATATAGAACATGTGTCAAATAACCGAGAAGAAGGCCTAATCCTCTCCACCCATAGTGGACTGGTGACGTCTAATTTCGAGCTCGTGGAGAGTAAGTCGAACCTCTCTGTATCTGCAGCTTCTGAGCAATTTGCTCTTTATTGTTTGTTCTAATGCCGCAGTCAGATGATTGGAGCAAAACTTGGCATTCTTTTTTACTCCATACATGAGACTTTTCATTTTGGAGGTTCGGAGGCCGGTCTAGCAAACTTGAATATTTTTCGTGGGGACTGGTAATATTCGCCAAATGGAGGGGTCAGGAGACGCTTAGGTTTAACTATGCACCCCCACTGAATCAGATATATAGCTCACCAACCAATTGAAGAGTTTGCCAAAGAGGGGAGACGGAGACATTCACGTCAGCGTTTTGTTTACGCTGACGCAATATGACGAAAAGAGCCAGTCACTGCGGGAGGGGGGCTATCTAGAACCTCTCCTTGATTCATATGAAGAGAACAACTTAAAGCCCATGCGTTTCAACTGGAGCAGACTGCTAATATTAGGCCGGGTACAGCAGGTAGCATGCAGCTCCGTAGCCTGAGCAAACGGCGCCATCATGAGGACAGAGGACAAACACGCTGAGCCAGTCTACCGAGGTTTAGTCATCATCACAGAAGCACACAGAAGGAAAGAAAGAAGGGAGAAGTGGAGCAAATCCTCACACCAGTAATTCTTCTTCATAAAGTGTCACCTTGTTAGTGAAACAGCTTAACTGAGAGCTTCATTTAAAATTCGTGTGATTTCGGCATGACATTACAACTGAGAGGGTTATTTTGCATTTAAAACACAGACGCGTAAAATGGAGCTACTCCAGCGTGGCTTTGAATGTCACTGCACCTACAGTTTAGTGAAGGCTCATAAAGGCCAGTTTCCCTATATGGCTGACCCATAATTGAAGTACCTGCAAACTCTTGCAGGCTCTTTTTTTCGAGCTGGAACCTCTGTGAGTTGCTAAACATCGGCCATCAAAATCAGAAACACACAACACCACAGAGAGATCATAGATAAGGAAAAGGGATATATGTTCAACAGCTTTTCTACAGATTCCTGTCCGATTTGTTATCCGTGGAAGATTTAAAGTGCCCAAATTCAGATTTCCCTTCAGTCCATGTTTATCTATTACGTAATGCAATGCAGTAATAATAACAGTTTATGTGCTTTATCAAATGTAAATAAAACCGAATTCAATGATTCAGTGATCTCAAAAGCCATATTTTGCAAAAGACCATAGAAAACACACCACCCTATGGCAACACGTCTTCTTTTTTTAAAAAAAAAAGTCTGTAGACAAGTGTGAACTGAGGAGACCAGTTGCTGGTCTTTGGGGAGAGAAATGTTCCATTCTTGTCTGCTATAGGATTCTAGTTACTCAACAGTCTTTGTCATATTTGTTTCATTAATTTCTTCGGTTGGTGAAAGGGTCTCCGCGGGATTCTTTTCTAATAGAGCCAGGTTTAGCATTCTCTTACTGAAGGCTTTCCCTGGAAAACATGTAATCTGGATGCACACGTTGCTCTAAAAGTTGCATATACCTTTCAGCATTGATGTGCAGCACACATCTGATCTTTCCAGCTGTGAAAGCTGCCAATTACAATGGACCCCCATACTATCAGAGACACAGGTTCAAATTTTACATTTCAGTTCATCTGGACACAGAACAGATTTCCACTTTTGCCTCAGTCCATTTTAAATTAGCTTTGGTCCAAAGGACAAGACGGTAGCACAAGCTTATGTTTATGTTTATTTAAAGAGATCATGTCTATTATTAACATGAGAACTTAAATTCATCATGTAAATATGCCAGATTTAGGCTAATTTTCATCGGCATACGGCTTCTTTTTTGCATAGAAATGCTACTTTCGACTGCTCCCTCACTCACAAGGGGTCACAGGTAGCTTTGCTTGTTTGATTTCATAGATTCTTGCACTAGATTACCTTCCTAACCCAATCCCAAAAGGTTTTTATGTCTCTCTGAAAATAACAGGTATTTAATATTGATTCTCAACCCCTTGCACACAGAGATTTCTTCAAATTCTCATGTTTTGATTATGTTATTTGTTGTAGATATATAGATATTCACAATCTTCAAATTTTTACATTGAAGAACATTATCTTGAAATTGCTCCACAATTTGTAGACACAGTTTTGTTGAAAACTGGTGATCTTCCATCTGTCCTTTCTTCTGAGAAACTCTGTTTCTAAGAGGTTCTTTTTATACCCGGTCACGTTTCCTGTCCAATCACGGCTCATATCCGATCATACTGCCAACCTCTTGTAAATCAACCTAATTAGTAGCAAAATGTTGCTCCACGTGTTTCTTTTTAGTTCCACTTTTTGTTGCCCTGTCCCAACTGTTTTAAATAGTGTTTCTGCCATGAAATAAAAATGAGCTAATATTTATCATGAAGTAGTAAAACATCTCAGCTCAGTTTTCTATGGTCAATAAAATATAGGTATATGAGATTTGCAAATGACTTGCAAATGATTGCATTCTCGTTTTATTCACAATATCCACCTTTTTTGGAATTGGGGCAGTACTGAACTACTACTACAATACTACTGCTATAATAATAATAATAATAATAATAATAATAATAATAATAATAATAATAATAATAATAATAATAATAATAATAATAATAAAAAGAAGAAGAAGGGTGAGGTGGGGTGGTCAGGATTATCTATGATGGATAATGGTATATTGCTCAGTGGCCTCTCCACAACAGCTTCAAACTTCCTAATCAGGTTATTTGGACTATAGCTGCCACTAGTGCAAATGCTACTCCCCCATATAATGACCTTATTACAAAAATAAGAGGAAGGCTTTCTTAAGGACATTTTGAAATGCTATTAATCTTGCATCTCCTTGCAAGCTATGCACGGCCCATTGGCTGATACCCCTGAATCAGGAGGTCAGCAATTAATGGAGGGCACCACCAATAAGCTCATAAAGAGATCAAATTAAGACTGAGCAGAACTGAGTGTAGCTTATTGCTGCAGCCCTCCTCCACAGTCCCAGTTTCTTATGTGACCCTTAGGGAAAATTAATTGCACATCCGCTGCCCTGAATGGAATTTAACCAACGTGTTTGAGCAACAGTTGTGTTTATTTCCACCCCAATAACTGGTTCGCATGATATTTAATGTGAGCATGGATGTTTACTGTAAATATTGTTCTTTTTTGTCCTGTCTGTCCCCTCACCCACAGCTGGTGACGACAGATGGCTGCCCCTTTCGGAACCTGGTTCTGCCCGAGCTTTCTCCCTGTTAAAAGGGAGTTTTTCCCTCCCACTGTCGCTAAGCGCTTGCTCCATTTGGGGGGGGGGGGGTCTGATTGGTGGATGGTGGAGTTTTCTCTGTATTGCTGTAAGGTCTTTACCTTAAAATATAACGTGCTTTGAAATGACCGTTGTCGTGATTTGATGCTATATAGATCAAATTGAATTAAATGGAATTGAATTATTTAACTTTAAAGGCTAACCGATAATAAAATATAATATTAAATCTGACCGATGAAAAAAACAAAATGTAGATATCGAGCAGTGGAAATCATTGCATGATGACAAACAGTGACCGTGCAAACTCTGAGAATCCTTGCTCGTATGCATCCGAAGTGTTTTGCAGAGGGAGCCACTTTCTAGGGAAAAAAGCATCTGGGGGACATGCTGTGGCGCCTGCGCACTGTGTAGTTAGAGTCAGTAGGGGTCAGCAAATCACTTGAAAATTGTTTCATCCCTTTACAGACACACTCCCGCTGTGTCTGTAGTCAGCTTTTGGTTTGGTTAGGTGTTCAAGATGAAAGCCCAACATTAGCCTCCCGCTCTCCTTCCTTTTCTCATTAAATATTTTGAAATTATTTTAAATATAATTTTTTTAAACTACCGCCTCTGTGTAAGTTTAGAAATCTTATGGAAACAATGAATATTTTAATAAGTGTTTTACACACTATGATTTTCCAGTCTGTGCTTCGCAGACAGCCTCGCTGAAACACGCAGTCTTTTACACCTATTGTTAACTCAAGTATCTGCGTGAACACACCTCTTTTAACCGTTTGTAAAACCCAGATGGCGCTAAATGCCTGCGCAATATGAACAAAGTTCAGAGGTGAACACCACGATGCGACTGCGCTTTATTTTTATGGCCAAATAATACGTCTTAAAAAAAAAGAATGAATGGAGATTGTTGGAGAGCATAACTGAAAACGCTTTAGCTGTCCGGGCAGATGGTGGGCTTTCTCCTTTACAGGGATGTCGGCCATATTGGGCACACGGGAAAACCGTTCAATAGGACACAATGATACCTTCAAGTTCTATCGGAAATAACAAAACGTCGACATGACCAGGCGTGGGCTAGATAAAAGTTTGATTTGTCTTTTTTAATGACCAAATAATTGAATTATTCAGATTAAAAGACTCTTTATCTTGTTGCAGTACAAAATATACCACGGAGTAAGATATCCGTTACACATGAGGGCTGACAGACAAAAGTAATTACTTTCCAGTTATCCTCGGTGTGGTTATTTGCTGTACTTCTGTGAGCAAGCTAAAATTCTTTGGGTTTCGTACAGTCTGACAATTAGAAGAAGCAATTTGGTGATATCGCATTTTTAAAGAAACAAAGGCCAAACATTCAGAAAAATAATGATCAGATTAATAATAATAATAATAATTATTGTTATAACATAAGCGTCTTCAATCCTCATTATAGTATACACACACAAACAAACCGTGCTATTATATATGTAGTAACACTGGATAAGAATGGATATTTATATTATGCTGCCTCTCAAACTGGAGGTCGGATTGGCGTTTGAAGTTAGGATTTGCCGATGTTCGAGTCTAATCTGAGCAAGTGAAGGCAGCATGATTCCTTCTTTGGCCTCGTCTGTTCCTCGGTCCTAGTCCGGCTATTGTTGTGTGTCTTTCGTGGCAACCCTGACCTATCGGCAGGCGGTGATTTCTGATATTTTAAACTGCTTTGCTCAGCGCCTCCACCGCCATATTAAGTAGTCTTTGTCAGCTGGCGGCGTGTCCTCGCTTTGAGGGAATTTTAATTTAAAAAAAGGATCCCAGTGAAGGGCTCAGTGCTCGTGAAGTAGTTAATCGGTATGGGACAGACGGAAGACTGAGATTCCACGTTAGTAGAGTCTGCTCGTGTCGCCCGTTTCCACTTAAGGTTGTCGACGTGAAATTGAAAACGCTGGGGGGGAAAAAGGCTCACAGGACGCATGTAGCCGACCCACCACACTGCTACGGTCGCTTTTGAGGTAAGAAACGCTCGCCAACAACTCACATTTTACGTTGGAAGTCGATTCAGCAGGGCCTCGTTGTGTTTGTGACACTTGGAGAAAGTTGGGAAGGGACCAGAGTAGTTTCCTCGCTGTGTTACATTGTCGTAAAAGCATGTTTCATTATTAATCCGCGTTTAAGACCCCGGTGGGGTGGGGGGGTCGGTCCTGTGTTGGAGAGGACAGCTGTTTGGAAAGGCTCCAAAACCGTCCTGGGACAAGACGAGAGCAGAGTTGTAGCTATGATGAGAGGTATTATTTATTCATTTACATCTTGGAAATCTTTATTTCAACTATATATTTTGGTTCTTTTCATACAATAAAAGTTTACCACCCTGTCCCTATCTCTGTGCCTCACCCAGTCTCCCTCTCCACACATGCATCAGCTGTTTTAGGCCTCAGCTGTGATAGGCCTTTTAATGCAAGGCACTCATCAGATTTTTCTAAATGGCCAGTGTTTTGATGCCAACTTTGCTCTTGCGTGCTTTTATTGTGATAGTGCAGCTCTGTTCCTCAGACTTATACACACGTGTGTAAGATTTTCAGGCATGCTGCTGTGTTGGATTGTGTATGTATCCTAACATTTACTGCCCCTGACTCTGCATGTGTCTGTCGGTGTGCTTATATACTCTGGTGTCACGGTAATCCCTCTGTTAGTACAGCCCCAGTTGGCTGGACAGTTGTGTCTCCTTCTCACACAGACACAAACACACACATATACACACACAGCTGGAATGGAGAGGGCAGTTGGTAGAGGAGTGAGGAGCACTAACAGGTGGTGTTGGCTGCGGTCCAGGAGCTTGAATTTTAACTGGGTTGAAGGATCCTTGCATACTCTTTGAGTGTCCTCATGGCACGAATGAGACTCTACACTGTCATTAAAGTTTGCTGATTAGAAGCCTCCAGTCTTTTGTGCCACAAGTGGAAAGGCTGAAGTCGTAAGGCAACTCCACACATGTTGGCAATCTGAACAAATGTTTGGATTTTTGGTGAAAAATAAAAAAATAAAAGAGGAGAATTCACCGTGGGCAGAGGGAACAAGAAGAGCTCTTCTTTTTAATAGCTTGAAGATGGCTCTTTCTCTTTCCCAGCCTCACTCTAGCCTTTGACGGGCACAGCAGGTGGCCTCGACGGCATGAATGGATTCGGAAGGAAGTTCATCTCCTAGCTCCCCGACAGTCCCCTCCTCTTGCTGTGATTGGCAGAGATGGCAGGCTGCCCTGAAGATAAGACCGAGCTGGGCCTCAGAGAGTGTGCCAGGGCAATTACTGCGTTATGCTTTAGTAATGGGTTTTCAGGCCCTTGTATATTTTCATTGCTCAGTGCTTGTGGCTGGCGTTAAAAACCAAGGCGATTAACTTTAATATTATGCAATGGCTTTATCTTTATCAGAATGAGCAGTTTGGCTGTAGAAATAATGTTTACTTATGCATATTGCACATGCTCATTAATAACTTTTTTATGGTGCTGAAAAGATCAATGAAAAACAAATAAGCAAGGCTGGAGTGATTGATGAATTCATCTGAAGAATCTATAAAAAAATTACTGAACGATTGCTGGTTTTCAAACTTTTCAGATGTGAGGTTTTTTTCTGCATTTGTCTCATTTGCACCACTATGACTCAGTTTTTTTCGATTTTTGTTTTCAGTGTCCAAAAAGTTCAAAAACAACTCATGTTTAAGGATTTCCAGCTGATAGGGTTAATCCACTACCTGGATCACATAACCATTAGGAAATTGATGCACATTTTCATCTATTCTTGGATATAGAGTATAAACATGCTTCTCTCTGTAATTGTACCTGCTCTAATAATCTCCAGGTATTTGAGTATTTCAATACAAAGATTTTTCTTTATGCAATGTTCCAAATAGGGCTTCAGTCTATATTTGTCTCTATAAGTTGTGAAATAGTGGTCAGTACTGCTCTGTGCCAAGTTTCACTCTCTGGTCACTTCCATGTTATTGTTGTCAGATGACATTTGCAAACATTAATGCCTTTTTTTTTATTTAAAATGAATAAATAAGTGTCCTTCCTGAGTTATGACCAGTTTGTTTAACCACGATCTCCATTAGCAGCATTAGATCCATTAGATCAGCCTCAGGTTAGCTATTTTTAGCTTAGCTATTTATCCTGGGGTCCCTACACACATAATCCAACAATCGCAACATTCAAACAAAATAAGCACGTTCTTTGTATAAAAAGAACATTTTAATTTAAACAACTAACTTATATCTATTGCTTTGGTTCCAAGATCAGGGCTTTAAGTTTGCGTTCACATTCACACAGTATATTTACATCCTGTGTCCATCAGCTGTCTTCATTATCCATTTGTTAATACTGCTTTAACAGATATTTAAACTGATTTAACTTGTGAGAACATTGCCGTGCACATCATGCAGATTCATTTTGAGCTATTTGTAACTTATTTATTCCTTTTGTTGAAGCACTGGAACAGATCACACTAATGCATTTTATAACCTCGTGTCATTCATTTTAAAGCTCTTCTAATGACTGACAAACCTCCACCTGTTTTACTTACATTATTATCAGACTATGTTAATTTACAATCCACCATTATATCAAATAGTTTTGTTTTCTTCGATAGGAACATTCTTAACACTCAGGTGGTAACATTTAACACCAGTTTATTATCTGTCACACAATCTTCTACAGCCTTCAACTCCTCATTACGTGTTTCCTTTAACTTATCGGTTGACGCCATAAATAACTCTTGAGTCATCAGCATATATAGCAATCTGAGCCTATTTTAATAAGATCATTAATAAAAAGACAAAATAATATTGGTCCCAAACAGCTACCTTGGTTACTCCACACATTACATGTCTTGTCTTTGACAGACCATTAAATTAAATAATCTGCCTACAATTTCACAGACAAAAGTTATGTTATAGCTGAAATGAGTTTGCTGACCTGGAAGCAGTACATATGTTATCACTGCAAGATAACATCAAGTATTATTCAGGCATTTACAGCTACCATCTGAGCCTTTCAGTGACAAACACAGCACTTTTAGTCTGACATGGACAGTTGTCTAGTGGGATTACACTGCAGTCATTTTATAGTTACCCATTATAGCAATCTCAATCACTACCAATGCAAACAGTTGTGGTCCAACCAGATTGGAACCAGTTAGAAGAAACCTGGTTTATACAATGTTGATAAGCCTGTAAGCTACCAGAATACTTTGCCTTAAAAGCTGTCAGAAACAGAGACTGAACGATGAAAACCTTTGCTGATAGCTTTCCGTACTTGAGTGTTTTTTTTTTATATAGACTTACACTCTATTCTGGCTTACATATTCTGACTTAATATACAAAGTCTTACACTCTGAAAAAATACATCCTCTGTTGAGCTCCGGTCTCTGGTATACACCCTACAAGCCCAGTCTGCGTCACAGAAATGTCCCAAGTGACTGCAAAGTTTGCGAAAGGCAGTTGTGTAAGGGTCAAAGTCTTCTCCAAAGTTGCGTCATTCGCGATCTGTCACCTCAGTAGCCAGAGTAAGGAGCTTCATCTCACAGGACATAATGCATGAATATCGTATTTATACAGAGCTGTACTGAACCATTTTTCCGAGAGCAGACATGCTGGAATTTGTTTTGTTTCTTTTTTTTTTTTTTTTTAAAAAGCCCTCAAATAATTAAAACCAGTTTGTCCATTAGGATTGAGTTTGTTTTCTTTTCGTTTGACAGATCTGAGATTTAGCATGACGTTTTCTTTTCCCTGTTTTTGCTTAGTTACTCTGCTTACAGTTTCTGCCTGATATCTGCATCAAATTGCTATACTGACTGTATAACTGGTTATCTCTTGTGTGGTAGCTCGCTGACTCGTGCCATTATAACAAGTATAAGGCTAACAGTTTGTAATGCTGGAATTTTTCTTAATTTGAATGTTGATGCATGCCAGCTGCAGCAAATAGCTTCCCGCCTGTAGTGCAGCTTCATTGTTGTATTTTCCCCTCTGGGAAGCAGCAGCCTGTGTCTCCTTAATCTGCATCAGCATCACTGGTAGTCTGGCACATAGCATTGCATGTCGCATGTCCCTGGATACAGTCTATTGCCAGCATTTGTTTGAACACATACCAGTCGCTGGGAGTAAAGTTATTCATAAATATGCGTGGGAGTATCTGGATAAGTATATTTCCTTTTCTTCTGTTATTCCACACAGTGGTGGTTGTTTGAAGTGCAATGCAACTAATCAGTATTGTCGTTCTTTATTATTGCACCATTTGTTTTCTAAATTAACATATTTTTCATTTCTGTAAATGGTCCGTTTGATCTGAAGGAAGATCAATAAAATTTAATGAACGTGAAGGGTTATGGTAAATATAAAAAAAAAAATACCATTCAATTAATGTTGTTGACCTAAGTGCATCAAAGCTTCAAGCACTGCCATGGTAATCAATGTCCAAATCAGTGCTTCAGTTTTTTTGGGTTTTTTTAATATATGTACTTTACTAAAGAAATCAAAGAGACCACAAAATAACTCACAAAAAATCCTCGAACATGATTTATAATGCATCAACATTATTAAGGTCACTTTATTGATCATGTTTGACGCAAGCTGTGATGACACCACAGCTCAGTCACCACGTATACAGCCGCTGAGGGTGTGCCATACTCACTGTATAGTGTTCTTCTGAGTGATGGGTGTCGCCACTCAGACTTCTATACAGCATAAGTGCTGGTCTAGGAGAAGAAAATGTCAAAAAAGACAAGCAAAGAAAATCAGAATTTGTTTTTTTTTTCCTTTAAAGAATTCTCCGGAAAGTCTGATCTTCTCTGGAAATCAGAGGTTCTGCGCTATCGCTGAGGTGGTGGTTTAAAAACAACACGACCAGCTGGAACAACAACAAAGCCTGGCACGCACCAGCGGATGTGGGGCCACCCTTTGTGGCGCTGTTTGGCAACATTAGTGGGTAGTTTATTTCAGACAACATTTAATGATAGGCGAGACCACCACAGCTATCATCTGCCAACAAGTGACGCTTGTCAAAATAACTTGTCTGGATACAGTCTATAAAAGAAGCTACTTTTAACTGCTCGCTTATTCACAAAGGATCACCTCAGCAGGCAACTCTGTATGTTTGATTTGGCAATTTTTTTTTTTCTTTACGCTTGATGCCCTTCCTGGTCCAACTGAAATAATTTCCAGTTCTTACCTAAAAGGAATTTATAGGTTACAAATCTACAGGAAGTTTGGCAAGTAATCACAACAGCTTTTGCTAATGCAAACTAGGACTGCAACTAATGATTATTTTGGTAGTCGACTAGTGTGCCAACGATTGTTTCAATAACTCTTATCTCCACTTCTTGTGGGCAAACCTCCTGCACCAGGCTCCACTACCTCACCTCCTCAAGTCTGCTCACCTGTGAATGTCACCCTGTTGTCTCGTCCCACAGCAAATTAAAATAATGACTCACGAACGTTTGAATTTGAAAATTTAAAAATAATCTAATGTAATTGTAACATTTCTCAATAGGACATGCTTAATTCTAATTGTACTATGATTGCATTCTCTTTAACGACTAATCAGTACACAATAAAAATATAGTTCAGATTACAGGTTTAGCAGTATTACTGCTGTTTGCAAGCACTGCTTCCATCTTGGATGGTGATGTCCGTGTTGGTAGGGTGTCTTTGAATTTTCAAGTTGGAAGTTTTTGGGGATTGTTCCAGTTGAATATTCTAACTCATAATGCCATAGATCATAGGCTCGTTACATGATATGATGTTGCCCACACCTATGCTGATGTGTAGTGCACAGCTTGTTTAATTACTGTGGTTGTTCCAAGTGGTGCCAGTCGATAGACTTTTTTTTTTTTTTTTAATGCCAAGATTAATATGTTTTTTCATTCTTGTGTCTATTTGTATTTGTCTATTCCTGTTGTACTTATTTTTTTTACGATCTCTTCTATTCCGATAGTTTTAGTTATCTGCCTGCAGGAATCTGCTAACATTTGTAAGCCCTTATATTGATACTACGATTACTGTTCTTTATACTGAGGTGATGATTGTTATTCTCTTACTGATAATTAAAAAAAAACTGGCAAAAAACTAGCCAGAATTGAATAGGAAGAATCGACGGTGCTGAACAGGCTAATCACAATAGTTGAGGGCTGTGCTGACCTGACGTGTAATCACGGTTCTCTATAGGAGCGCGTCAGGTTACAGCATAGAGTTCAGAGGGTTTTGTGGTTATGTCATAGGTCACAACGTAGGTTTCACGCTGTAGCAAAACTTGAGCATAGCTCTTTTGCTAGCTGCTCCTGTTGTTAAACTGTAGAACAAATAGTTCTGCCTGTAAAGCAGTGCAGTGTTGCTGATTATCTAGTAAAACTTTTTGAGACAGGATCAGGCCGATGCCAGATCAGCATGCCCAGTTTTGTCAAAATCGCTGTTATGTTATGTTTTTGAGAAACTATGGGACTAAGACGTCCTTTGTGAGCTGACAAAATACTCCCATTTCTTAAATAAAAAAAAAAAAAAAATTATAGCTCAGCTTCACGAAAAATTGAGTTTTTTAGAATGTATAGTTTGCACAGGGCAATAACACAATGGTAGCATGCACTATACATTATCCATCTTAAATCAGATCATGACCCAAATCACTGTATGGGCTTGAGGCACCATTTACCGTGCCCCTTGGAACCACCAGAAAAATGGCACATTTCTTTCAGCTAAACTCATTGTGTGTGTAACAGCCTCATTTAGGAAGCCATCTGAGAGAAGATACAGTAATCTGCCTGTAATTTGATTTGCTGTGAAGGCGATTTAAGCTGTCATTGCTGTTGGCAGATTTGTCACACTAGAGAAAACACTGGTAGTAATATTTATCTTTGTGACATGCATTATCGGGCTTTTTTTTTTCCTTTTACAAAACTGCAATTGATGTATAGTACAATGATTTGGCTAAGCTGTTGTAATGATACCATTTTCTATTCATGCCAGCTGTACTTGTAAATGTTTGTCTATGAGGCCATCTGGTTGTTTTGAATATTTAATTGGAGCATTTGATTGATAGTTGGCTGTTGGGTGCCACTGTAAGAACAGTTCTGGGCCCTTATAAGCTTTTGTGCTGTTGGTGTTGTAGGAATATGCATGGGATCGTATAGTTCGGGGGATTCTGATGTGATCTGTGGGGGAGCACCACAAAATCCTCTCTCTTTGTCCACAACAAAAGGTGGGGTCAGACAAAAGAGAAAGCCAGAGGGAGAGGTGAAGTTTCTGCCTTTTCTCAGAGCACATTTCCCAGTTTTAAGTTTTAAAGAAAAACTGGGTGGTTCATTTGTTATGTGACACCCCCCCAAGAAAGAACTGAACCAGAATATGATGGACAACTCCAATGATGTTGGGGCATATTTTGACATGGACAGTAGAAAAGCCAGTTCCAGTTCTAAAGGAATCACATTCCACATGTTTTTAAGGCATCGTTGAAGATTTGTATTTGATAAGTTGCTGCTGTGTTATGTCTAGATTCTGCTTCAGGCCAATTCTTGAGATCTAAAGTGAAACTTGTGGCTGTTGAGCCAGTTTGACATTCGGGCTTGCTCAGGCTTGTTATCCTTCCATTACTGTCTTAGAGAGCAAATAATATGAAATCATAATGTGTAAACAGCAAAGGTTGTTTAAACATATCTGTGACTTTGGGAACAAAACGGTAGTCTTCACAAGAGAAAGCCATGCTTTTGTCTAGATTTTTTTAAATCTGTTTTTATGTTGATACAGTGATCCATACTGATTTAACTTGATTTGGTCTTCATCTTTCCAGTTATTGACCCTTCATCTTAAAGTAGACATGCCACTTGCATTCTTCTTCATCAGTTTTTATGCTATTAGCGGCAGGCTAAAGTGCTGCTTCCAAAACAAACAGAATTTTGGATGTTTTTTCAGAAATGTTTTCACAGATTTGTTCCAGGTCAGCTCTAAGGTTCTGCACTTTGTGTATCGGACAGCTGAAGCAGCACGTTTTGAAAAAAGGTGGGGAAGTGAAACAATAGACCAAAAAGGTTGTGCAATGGGGAAAAAAGTATAACAAATTAGATAATGATATGTTATTCATAGTTTCTGTCAACAACCATTTTTTTTCCCTAACTCAAACAAGAGGATAACTAAATAAAAACTAATGCACAAGGACAAAAAATATAATGTAATGTATCAAGACTTGTCAAGGCCAACATGTTCTGGAGAGATGAGATCCAAACAGAACTAATTAAGTGTTGTAGAAATGCGGGACGAGTTTGGAATGGATCCAATCAGAAGTAACACTTCCCGTTTCTCATGAAAATGTGACAAAATGCCAATGAAAATAAGATTCCTAGTATTTAGCAAATCTGACTGGTAAAAATCTGACTTTTACTTCTTTACTTGATCTTGTGATTAAGAGTTGTGCAACAGTTTGATGTTGTGTGTTGTTTTATGAATGAGAAGGAACCCAGAGCTTCCAGAGAAAAAACACAGAAGTGGGGAGTATATGCAAGCGCGTCATCAATGTTCAAAAGTCAGTATTGATAAGTTATGGAGGTGCATTAGTGCACATGGCATCTTTATACATCTGTGGAGGCGCCATTATTGCTAAACAAAATCATGGACATCATAAAAGAGAGGCATGTGACTTTAAATGTGAGTTATGCTTTTGTTGGTAGAAAGTCAGTAGAAGTATCAAGTGTTTGGGTTTTTTTGTTTTGTTTTGTTTTTTATAGTCTATTTTGGGTGAATATGTCTTGGTAACCAATGAAGTGCCCAGAGCTGGTTCGAGATATTTGCCAAACTGAGAGGCTTGCACTTGAAGGACTTCAACAATATAGGTTTTCCGAGCAGCTTATTCTGCCAATTGTGTGGTTTCTTTTTCAGGAAAGGCCTAGGAAGATGATGTCATTCATTACAAAAACACAACTCCATTGCGGAGCAGGCTGAGTGCTGAACTGACCTGGACACAGCTCAGATCCATCACACATTAGAAACATTAAGAGCATTAAAGGGGAGGCCTAAACGGCAAATGTACATTTTGGTGGCATCAAAATAAAAATCATTGTTCCCATAAAATCCACTTGGACCTGTTTTTTGGTCAGCTTGCTAGCAGTATAGAGTTTCTGCATTGAAATATCTGCGTAAGTATTTTGTTATACTAGTAATTTAGTAGACAAATTTAAAAAAAATGAATCTGGAGAATATTATTTTCTATCCCAGCATATTTGGTTTTCCAAAACAGTTTTCTAATCTAGTTTTTTTTATTTTATTTTTTTTTATGCATTTGATAATAACCGACTTTGACTAATTGCCAGTCGTAGTGCTGCCGTGCCCACACAGCTCACATGCTGCTGTCACCAGCTGGTTATCTCGTCTGTGCCAAAAACTTCTGTTAGCTAGACCTCCTTCTGCAGTGGATGTCTGGATTCTGAAAAGCAGCTGACTCATCCTCGTGATTTCTAGTAATATATGTCATATTTTAATTGTCATATTTGCATTTGATTTCTTCTAACATTGTTGCTCCAGACACATAAATAGAATTTAACTGTACAGTACAATATTGATTGTTTCAGGTCTGATTCTTCTGGCTCAGCATTAGCTTTCCGTGAGTCCTGTTTATTTGTTCCGAGAAAGTCAGTGCACCATCCATTCATATAAATGGATCGATGTGATGGTTGACAAACAGGAAGTTTGAATTACTGTGTTGCTGTGGTTGTAACACAGCAATTCACAATCCGAGAAGTGATTTTGTTGGTCCCAGTTTGATGAAACAAATTGGGCGTCTAATGTCTTTTGCTTGCTTTGTTGTTTATTGTTGCTGTCGACCTTTAGCTGGATTTTAAGTAGAAAGGCTCAAAGGGTTAACAGCAGTAATGCTCTAGGTCTCAGTGCAGTGTAGCTTTTGATTTTGTTGCTGATATAATCGCTGCCTTGCTGCTTGCACATTGCGAATGCGATCAGACTGTGTTGGGCTCCTTTGGCGCTATTCCCAACAGTCGGCATGTTTTCAATCTTTTATTTACTCTGTGGTGCAGAGCTGCACTGAGCTACACACAAAGAGAAATGTGCAGTCGTTGTGTTAGGGCTCATTTATTCATAGAGAACAACAAACGGGCCGAGCAGGGGATTTGTGCTGCAGTTTCTTTGTCGGGTGTTTTGTTACTTAATGGGAGGTGACTGCTGAACAGTGTTTCTTTAGCTTCAAGGCCACTTAACCTTGGAGCCAAAGCTCAGAGCCACCAAAGCTACAGCCTAACCTCTTAGCACAGAAGAATAACTTCACCTGACTCAGCCGCTCACATATTAAGTGCTATAATCCTTAACTAGCTTCAGAACAAAGATACTAATTCAAATTGGAACATTAAAAGAGATTTGATGTACTTATATAACCCTTAATTAGGCTTAAATTGTGGTATGTTTAGGGTTATTATTATTATTTTCGCTTACAGAAATACTGAAGTTTATTCAGGCTTTTGAAAGTCTGCAATTTCCAAATTACAAGATTCACACTTTTAATGATAACTCGCACAGCTAATGTCTTAACAAGCTGGAGGAGAAAAAAAGTTCACTTAAAGTTTAGTCAACCGGTCATGTTCCTCGCAAATGTAGTCAACTGTAGCTAATTAACTGAAACGCTGCAAGCTTGCGAAAGTTTCTTTAGTCAGAAGTACCACTTTTGTTCCATTTTAATGACTGAAGAACACTTTGTGAAGTTGAGTGAAAGAACAGCAATTTGCACATAGTTATCAGATTTCAAGTGTCTTCAAACCGCGTCATGTGGTCTGGAATACAAAGATAGCGTTGCGGTAGAGAACAACTGGAAATCCTAATATCTGAGACACTGAAAACTTTTGTGAATTTTTTTGGCTTCAGATACGGTATAAACAATGAATCCATTATGTTAATGTTACAGATCTGATAAACACACTATTAAAACATTTACAGCCCGTGCAGCCGTAGGTCACACACCAATGAAAAAGTTTACCCATGTGATTTAAGCCAACCAAAACAGAAAACAAGGCAAACACTCAACCATAATCCAGCATTTGAACACACATTATCTTTTTTTCTTTGATATTTGAATGACAAGTTAAAAGTAAAATCAGCGACTAAAGCTAAAGATGCTTCGATCCAGCTTTTTTTCAGTTTCCCACCCAGTACCAGTTACATTGGCTTTTAGTATCTGAGAACGTGACGTGATGGTTTTAAATTGATGAACTGTAGTTCTCACTGTGAGGAAGGGACTGTGACTCATTCTTTTAGGATGTGCACTGAACCAGCGTCCTTCTCCCTTCTCCCTCAGTCTCTCTGACCGAGTGTAATGAGCGCAAGATGTGACGGGAAAAACAACCATGATCTGATATCTTCATTCATGCCAACTCACTTTGGCCACAGCTCTGCCGTTTACCACTGATCCCTAACATAATTATTGTTAGTATTATCAGAGAGTATATGCGATTATACAGTAACATTGTACACTGTAGATTCTATAAACGATTATCCATTTATAATGACATATTATAAAAAAACAGTACTTTTGGATACATGTGGTTAGAACAACTTATAATGATGTATAAATAAATATAACATCTTTTTATGAAGCTGAATCTGTGTATTAGATTGGCATATTTATTTATACCATATAAATGTATTATAGGTTGCATAATAAAAACAGTTATATAAAATGAGATGGATAGTGTTTGGAATTAATTGATTAACTTGGAGAAGGTAGTGATTAGATTATGTTTTTGTGAATATGATGGATTTATGATTTTTTTTTTTTGTGTGTTATCACATATTATTTATGTGTGAATTGAAGATTTGACTGATTGAAAATGTAGTTTTTCCACAAGTAATTTTATCTCCACCAAGTGCTGATTGATTAAACCCGTAACAGTTGTATGCAAATCCTTTCAGCATTAACGGTATCATAAGGGATGAGTGCACACTTCAGCTATTCTGTTACAAATACCAATGTGACCCTTCACTTACGGGCACTTGAAACTATGTTGTAACATTTTACAAATGCCAGGATATGAGTCACTGAAACTGGAGCAATCTTTGAGTTGAGCATCCATCTGCTGTGTAGTGGCAGCTTGTTTCACTCTGCTGCCACGCGCATGTGCACGCGCACATGCATTCAACCTGCATACACACAAGTAGTTTGACATAGAGGTCAAAGGTGAGAAAAATGAGTAAACAGAGCAGACACTGTAGAGGATGCTGTCAACCCTTGACAACGCACACGAGCTCTCATACTCAGACACCGAATACGTTTCTTTGCAATCACACACTCTCCTATTTTGAGCCCAGATCATACGCTGTGCAGACTAGACTGCTAAACTGCCATGTACATGCTTTTATATATCTTTATCCCAGCATGCATTTCATGCACAATGCGAGCATCCAGTTTACTGCTCCAGGGCAGGTGTGGTTGGTATGCTTGCACTGAGTACAGTCATTTAAAAGTTCCTTTTTGGGGCTTATTGGGAACTTATTCTGAAGATATGAGCCAAAATATTACTTTTTTCAAATATCCCATAATGTGACTGTATAAACGGATACAGGTCCTCACAATTTGAGTAATCCCTGGACCACACACACACATTACTAACTCACTGAGTCATGTGTATCAGTAAGCCTGGGAGGGAAGAGCACCAGCTCTGAATGCCAAAGGGCTTTTTCTCCCTTTCAAATCTGTGTCAGTGTAGTGTGAACACAGGGGAGAGATGCCCGTAGGCTGGAATCGTTTCTTGCTGTGCAGCCTTGAGAGGTTTTGTCGGGACTTGTAAAGTCACGTGAGGTCACTCCTTGTTTTCTGTATGCTAGAGTCAGGCTGAAACCCTCCAAAATGCTTTAGGCTAATGATGAACAACATAGTAGTTTCTGTTCATTTGTGTCATTCAAGTTCAGCCCTCATGACAAAGCTTATTATCAAGTCAACATTTATGGTGTTTAGCATAAATTTCTTTTATCCAGCGAGACAGGATGGTGGCTCATGTTACAGATATTTTTCACAGATTTGTACTTTGTTTTTGTTTTTAAAAATTTGCCTAATTTGGACACATTTTTTGGAAATTATATCATTTGTGTTTCATATTTTATAGTTAACAGCATTGCATTTACACCACAAGGGTGACAAAAGCCTCTTTAACCCAAAGCATCTTTCTTGGGCTACTGGTATCCTGGTATTTGATCGTCAAATCTTCCTCTTCCTTGCAGGCTTGACGATGGGTTGTGTCAGGAGTAAAGAGGACAAGGGCCCGGCTCTGAAGTACCGACCAGACAACTCAAATGCCACTCCGGCCAGCTCGCTCCTGGGCCACTATGGGCCCGAGCCTACAATGATGGGTCATTCACCTGCTATGAATGCTCACAACAACAGCTACAACAGTCATGCTGCTGGCCTCACACCCTTTGGCGGGACGTCTTCAGTCATGACGCCCTTTGGCGGTGCCTCCACCTCCTTTACTTCAGTGGCTGTGAACAGTCCCTTTCCCAGTGTCATCTCAGGTTAGTTTGTGGTGAATCAACATATTCTGTATTCATAGATTTATGTATTAGAGAAGCTATAAATGAATGACTTGAACAGCTTTCCTTTCTATTGTGTGATGCACAAACTGTTGTACAACTTTAGAATAAACTCAGTTGATCATTTGTTATGCAGAGGACGTTATAAGCAGCAGATGTTATGCAAATGAGACATTTGAAACGAGTCAGCCAAAACATCATTGCTGAACAGAAACCCAAAATAGGTCTGTATTATGGGAAGCAATGCAGAGGCATGGCCTCTCCTGAGCCAAGAAAAACAATAACATGGACTGGATTGAGTGGCTTTAGTAAATGCAAATTGCATATTGAACGTTTTTATTTCCTACACTAGTTAGACTTAGAATGACTTTAGAATTAAGGGTGTGTCGGTCATAGAATGACTCTGAGTGGATTTATATTTAAATTATGCAGGAAATGTATGCAACAAAGCATAATGTTGCCTCCTAAAGCACGCACACATCCCTCATTCCCTTCATGGCTCTTTCACGATGCTGTGGCCTGAGGGGCTCCTATGCATCTAATACAGCCCTTTTAATTTTCTCCCCAAGATAAATATATCTGAGTCCCGTTGTCTCTCTGCACTCCATCATTTGTCAGTTCTTTTTATTGTGAATAAAAAATTAAATGACCTCCCTTTAATTTGAGGTGATGCCACTCAGTTTGAGAACGCTAGGAGGAATATTCTGCTTCCCTGATGAATTCTTAAAAATAAATCAGAGCTGAGAGAGCCAGGTGTATATGCAGACCACCTCTGGTGGTATAGCAAGGGAAATAAATATCTGAAATAATATTTCACCGTGTTCTGCCATATTTCCATCTTACCTTTTGTATTAATCTGTAATTTAAGGCTGTAACCAAGAGCGATCAAAATGAGTGTGTGTTTAGAGGAATCAGGCGTTTAAATTTCTCTCACTTTCAGGTGGTGTAACGTTTTTTGTAGCGTTGTACGACTACGAAGCGAGGACGGCAGACGATCTGTCTTTCAAAAAAGGGGATCGCTTTCAGATTATCAACAACACGTGAGTATATTTGCTTTTTACACTGACAAAATGCTAGGCGGATTTGTGTGTGTGTTTAATCCTTCAGTGTATTCAGGTCTGATATTAAGGCCGAGATCTGTCTGGGTTAATGGGTTCCTTTAATGGGCCATCTGTTTACTGTCCATTGATTTTCTCTTGCCAAAGAAAAACATGCAGTTAAATTTATGACATTATACCAAAAAAAGGATGCTTATTATTGGCGCTTTGATGATAACTGAAGGTCAAGCTCATTAGAGTATTGACAAACCAATTAGCTTTGTAAACCAATGCTCATTTACTTCTTTTGATTTTATTTTGTGGATTACTCAAGTCTTGAATTTGACAATTCAGTATCAGTCATGTTAGTTCTCATAGTGCTTTGTAAGGATATCATGATTTGGAAGGAGAAATATGTCACTCAATACCTGCCGCAGCAGCTTTACCTTGTACCCCACATGTGCTCAGGTGTGAAAATAGGCGGCGTGCCAAGTGCTCTGCTTTTCTTGTTTGTCACGTTCCACGTCCCATCCTACCACTGTGTGTGTCCACATTGCTTTTGCGGTGATGAAAATGCCATCTGCTTCTAGAGAAGAGGTGGGACGAGTACAGATTGGCTAAAGGTTTTCAGACAGATTCTCTCTTCCTTCACTTTTAATTTAAGCTCCACATCTGCTGTTAAACACACTAGTAATTGTGGCTACTTGCTTATTTTAGCGTTCTAGAAAATTTTGATTCTTTTCCAATCAGTTTTACTTTTTTTTTTTTTTTTTTTTTTAAATAATAGAAAAAGCATATATAACATTATATAGGGCTTTGGAGTTGATATAACGGCCCAATGTATTGTGGGAACGCGGCACCATATTTGCAGGTCACGAATCAAAACAAGCACACTGTGGTGGACGATTGCTAGAACCATGCTTAAAAGCAGCTCAAAAGAAAAGGGATGGGATAGAGACTGATTGCGTCCGGATGCGAAGAGACGGTACTTGGAAAAAATAGAGTGCGTTGGTAATGTGGACCCGTATGAAATATGGCTGTGGAGTAGAAACCCTGATGACCTACCGCCATTGCCCTACCCTGATACCTTCTCGTACCTTGTATGTCAGGGGTGGGCAACTCCAGGCCTCGAGGGCCGGTGTCCCTGCAGGCTTTAGATGTGTCCTAGAACCAACACAGCTGATTTAAATGGCTAAATTAGCTCATGCAGTTCTCCAGAGGCCTGGAAACGAACTAATCATGTGATTCAGGTGTGTTGACCCAAGGTGAGATCTAAAACCTGCAGGACACTGGCCCTCGGGGCCTGGAATTGCCCACCCCTGTTGTATGTGGAGTCGGTGCATACATGGCGAACCAGTTTCGGAATTATAAATCTCTGGAGGCACACATCCAATTTACAAGATTTCAGGGTTCAAGATTTGGCTGTTTTTAAGCCTCCGCGTTGTGAGTACGTTGTCATTCAAACAAAGGTAAGTCAACTTGAGTACTGCGAGTAAAACGCGATTGATTTCCCCCCTCCCTCCGTAGATTGAACTGCACAATCTCCATATCATATTGTGTGTGCAATTATTGTCACTTAAAGTAAGGATTTGTTTCATCCATTTCATAGGCTGGTTTGCCTGCAATAACTCCAAATAATTAGCAAAACATAGATCCTCAAAATCACTCATTAGGATGTTTGTTCTATTACACTATGACCTCAGAGCACATTGAAAATAAAACTAATAGGCTATAAAGAGCAATATGAACTTATATGAACTTACTGGAATGAAATGATGGAGCACACCAACAGATATCTGGGGATAATAGAGAACTGGATATCAGGTTGTCTCACAGCTGCTATCCAGGCTTGACGCCTTCGTTTGGTAACATCCGATACTTGAGATCCCACATGTTGCTTCCAGGAGGGGAAAGAATGAAAAGGTAGCCCATTTTCAAGCTTATTCCCTTGCCGGTCATGCAATCTAACATTACAACCGACCACACAGCAAGTACGACCCATAGCTGATGTTATCCATGTGCTTTCGCTCCGCTCAATTGTTAGCTTTTTGTTTGGCCTGCAAATATGGCGCCTCAACCAAAAATCCTGGCCACGCCCCCTCCCACAATGTCATGCTCCAAAGCCTTATAATGTTATTGCGGCGTAATTTAACTTTTCCTTAACAAATTACTTTCCCATTTTCTGCCAGTGACTTCCCTCAAAAAGTAGTTCAGTCAGGACCACTTCTGTTAGGACTCACAGGTCACACAGACCTGGAAACCAGTCCATCGCCTCCCACGGCAACCTCTGGTTGCTAAGGAAACTTGTGGTGATAGTGCAATTTCAAAAAGAACAATGCAAACTGGAAAAGATAAACGCTCACCATCAAAGTAAAAGCTGTGCCTCCCCTCTGAAACGTTGAAGTCAAACGGCCTCTGTTCCTGCTTTATGCCTCACGTTTCAGTTTCACTATCACTTGCCGAGTAGTTTTAGTGTTTGCAGACAAGTTGCAGTCTTCCATGAAAACTACTAGCGACCAGAGCAATTGCTAGAAAATTTTTGATGCAGCACCACATTATCTCTTTGCGAACATTTTCACACTACCAGCCGCCATCAACCGGTCAGGAATACATTTGCAGCTTATGGTTAGCAGTTGGTTGCCGACCAATCTGGTCTGTGTAACTGGGGTTTTAATTAAGTAATGCATGCAAAGGAAGAGCTGGGTTAAGGGTGGGTTCCAAATGGGTTTGCATCAACAGCAGTAACTGTAGGTGATCTTGAGTTATTTAAATATTGCTTCCTGCTGAGGTTAGCTGTTATCAGCTGATCGCAAGCTGAGCTTGACTTCCTGTTTTGACTAAATGCTTAATATGTGGTCTTTGTGTCACATCACAAGTCTTTGTCAGTTGTTTGCAATTAAAATAAAGAAACTCAAACCCTTGAAATTTATTTTAAACATGTTTTTATCATCTGTACAAGTAATTTTTTTCTTTTTTTACAAAAAAGCTAATGATAGTCATCATTTATTAAATAATTTTGTATTCTTGATCTGTTCATTTAATACTATATATAATATATCAGTTATTTAGTTTCAGTTGATTTAAAAAAAATAATAAACTTAAAAAAAACACCAACAACATTCAGCATCTGAACTCCACCCACATTTTGATGACTCAGACTGCTGACGTCTTTGGATGATGTATAATCCTACCTCTGTCTGTCTTTTTTCCCCCTTTGTATACTTTCATACCAGCTCCCTTTCTTTTGGAATAGGATAGTTGTTTTTTTTTAAGTCACACTTTTGTGTTTGTATTATGTGGTTCTGATTTCTAATTTACTTCTCTCTTCAGGGAAGGCGACTGGTGGGAGGCGCGCTCCATCAACACTGGGCAGAAAGGTTATATCCCCAGTAACTATGTGGCTCCAGCAGACTCCATACAGGCTGAAGAGTAAGAACTCACACAATTGCCTTTCCAAACATAGTATCTTTGCCTCTCTCCGTCATCCAACAACTTTCATTTCCACATCTCTTTTTTTTTTTTTTTTTTTCTTGTCCCTTCGTGTTATTTTCCCGTTCCTCACCCAACTTGGTTTTTCTCTGATTAAGACAAAATGCTGCTGCTGGGTGGACACACAATGTGACAAACCCATCATGTACACATGGCAGAGAGTCTAAACAATGAAGCCATGTATTGTCACAGGAGCCGATGGCGTTCTCTTTTCTGTTCTTCTTGTGTGACAGAAACATTGTGCTGCTTTTACACAGTTGTGGCCTAGTTTCTCTTTTAGCTGTTGGCCATTTTCACATTTTCACTTATGTTTGAGGTTTAAACTGCTCATTTAAATTTAAAAAAAAAAAAACTGGGTAAATCTGCCCAACTTTGCCTTTAGCATGAAAAATAACTTACTGTGACTGAGTTTGCAGGATTTTAGTATATGAAGCAAAAAAAAGAAAGGAAAAAAACCTCATTTCTTTGATTGAACTTCGCAAAGTAAGCCTTACAAACAAGAAAATGTAGATTTTTGTTATTTACATCTGGGAGACAAGTGGAAAATAGAAAATATACCATGGAATGGCTGTTCCAGCAAATTCATCCCAGGGTCAGACCGTGCGATGTTCAGAGAAATTGCAAACAAAGCCCAGACACTGTATACACAAACAGAACAAGTATAGCTTGTTTAGAAGGGATGCCAGGTGAAGAAAAAAATGGCGGCACTGTTTAGGTTTGCAAAGTTGCATCTGAACAAACCACATGACTTCTGTACCAATGTTCTTTAGAGCGGTGAGCTAAAGTAGAGATATTTGGCTAAAGCGTCACGTTTGGTGAAAACCAAACACACCATATCAGAACAAACACACATCATACCAGCTGCAAGCACGGTGGTGGAGGCGTGATGATTTGAGCTTTTTTTTTGGAGTCACAGGACCTGAAGGGTTTTATTATAACACAAGATTAACCACACTGTGCATGTCCTCTGACTGGAGCCTTTTATTTTGCCGAGCCAGCTAATTAAAAAAAAAGCCTCGCTTTCTTGAACCTCCTCTGTAGTAGACCCCTCAGTTCATCTTTTGGTCACTGAGTCAACCATGAATTCGTCTTTATATACCTAAATATTCTAGAGTCAGAAGCCATCTGTCCGACAGCTAAAGCTTGGCTGAAATTGGGTCGTGCAACAGAACAGTGATCCCAAGCACAGTAACAAATCTACAACTGAATGTCTGAAAAAGAAAAGAATCAGGTTTGTAATGGCCCAGTCAAAGTCCAGACTTCAAGCTGATTGAGATGCAAACCTGAAGGAACGCTGTAAAGAAGAGTGGGGCAAAATTCCTCCACAATGATGTGAGAGGCTGATAAAGTTGTACAGAAAATGAGTCCTTCGAGTTATTGCTGCTAAAGGTGGTTGTACCTTTTGACCTATTAAAGCATGGTATATGTTTTTAAAAGGATTGCAAAATCTTTTGATAACTTTATTTTCACATGACTATAAATTGAAACATGCAAAACGCTTGTTGAAGCAAAGTTTTAAACAAGTGATTATTATTTTACCTTAAATTATATTTTATATTTTTTTTCCCCTGTCTTATTTTCAATGCAATAATATTAACTCCACATATAAATACCTGTCAACTGGTTGATGTCAAATATATTTAATTTCGGAAGAAATTTAACTCCCCGCTGTCACATCACTAAAAAACATATCCCTACTATATGAAGGAGAAAATGTAAATTGTGTGCAGTACATCACAGTGGGCTCTCCTCTTGTGACTGATTGTTTGACTTTATTTCTTTTGGCAGATGGTACTTTGGTAAAATGGGCCGCAAAGATGCAGAACGCCATTTATTGGTTCCAGGAAACCAGCGGGGAACTTTCTTGGCACGAGAGAGTGAGACGACTAAAGGTAGGATGATTTATAACAGACATAAAGATGGGCGTGGGTATAGAGACGTCCCCTTTCCCTTTAAACTTGAACTTTAGCATCATGACGATTTTCTTCTTTTGGACCAATAAGTGACTCTATTTGGACACAAGAGCAAAGTGTTAGCTTGCCACGTCACATTTGCTGACAATTTATTTAGAAAGATGTTTTTATAGAGTGCTGGGGGCATCACAGGAACACAGATACCTGCTGATTCGTGGAATGAGTGTAGCATTTTTAAATACTGGATGATATTGAGATCCGGTGCTTCAAGTTCTCATTTGGTGGATTGAAATTTTTGGCACTTTTGTGTTTCATTTTCCTTCTCTAACTGGACACACTAGCAGCGTAGCTATACCAATGGCTGTAATGCTTTGTCACTTGACCCACCATTATCACTTTACTGTGTAGTTTACTGTAAAATAGAACCATAGATCTATCTGTATGTCTTTGTTCACCTCCCGACTTCATGAGATTTGTAGGCTCATCTGTGACTGTGGCTAAATATTTTTTTTATTTCTTATCGGTTTAGTTATTTTAGAGTGTTTATTTTCCCGAGCAACACATCTAAGTTCATTTCTGTGGATTGTTAAGGTGCGTACTCTCTGTCCATCCGTGACTGGGACGATGTAAAGGGAGACAACGTCAAACACTACAAGATCCGCAAGCTGGACAACGGCGGCTATTACATCACGACACGAGCGCAGTTTGAGTCATTACAGAAGCTGGTGAAACACTACACAGGTATGCTGCCCATCTTCTGCACACTCGGGCGTCTTATTTACGTGTGGAACGCATTTAGACAAAGTGCTGTTTATAAATGGACAGATCTTTTTTTTTTTTTTTTTTTTGTTCTTTCCTTTTTTCAGATGCATGTTTTATGAAGCCTAGTGGTGTTATTTGGGCAGATGTGATGTAAAAGTCACTGAGACCATAGAGACTTATTCTTTTGAAGGGTTTTAGCATTGCAAGTAGTCCCCTGCCTCCTACTCTGGCTCCATACAGTGTGTAGACCAGCAGATTCAGTGCTCACAGTGGGAAATGTATTATTCAGCTGCAGATCTATGTGTTGAATATGTATGCGTGTTACAGAGGCTTTTTTGCTATGGTGATTCTGAACTAGTCACAAGCAGCGCTTTCACCGACGCGGTCACAGCTCAGTAACTCAGTAACGAGGTTCTAAAAAAAAAAAGTTTAACCCACTGAGACTTAAGCCAGAGGAGGCCATGAATACAAAAAATGTTTCACTTTTTAAAAAAAACTGTGTCATGTAGCTGAAATCTGCACAGTATTGATAAACAGTCATTCTAAAGGCCTCCTTTGGTATCTTAAAAGAAAGCGACTGCAGCGCATGGTGTGTAAACACATTCAGTACAAACTGTTTTTGCGAACTGCACAAATCCTGTTAAACTTGTAAGAAAATCTATTTTAAAAAAGAGTGTTTGTTAAAAGATACTGTGTTTCTGGTTGTGTTGACCGCATTTTTCCACATAACTGATAGAAATCACTCGCTGCTGTGCGGGTTTTTTTTTTTTTTTTTTTTTTTTTTTTTTTACGGAACTGTTACGGCTCAAAGCTCTGCAGCAGTGTAGCCTTTGATCTGCAGACAGAAAGTCAGGAACAAGTGAGAAAATCTTCACTGGATCTTAACTGCTCAGTGTTTGAATACAGGCTGGATTTCCACTCATTCCTCTGTTTTCCCCTATTTTGTGTGCAGAATTCCAGCAGGACATGATGTAGCGATTGCTGCTGCTGCCAAACAAAAAACAAAAACCCAGAACCTTGATCTTCTTGCCTTTTTAGTGTAGTTGAAATCAAAATAAAACACGGGATACTATTATGGTGAAAATCAGATTATTTCTGGAGTGCATGTTGGAAATAAAGTTTTTCTGTGAGGTGTGGGGACGGGGAATCAAATCTGTTGTGATTTGATTCTAGTTTGCTACCTGCTGGTGGCCAGGACTGCATGTGGATAAAGCACACCGCATCAAAGCTCATTCACTCACTCACTCATTCCCCTTCTTTTTTTTTTTTATGTACTTCTTCCTGTGTAGAACATGCGGATGGTCTGTGCTACAGGCTGACGACTGTGTGTCCCACAGTAAAGCCGCAAACTCAGGGACTAGCTAAGGACGCCTGGGAAATCCCACGAGAGTCACTCCGGCTGGAGGTCAAACTGGGACAGGGCTGCTTTGGAGAAGTTTGGATGGGTAAGAGGCCACTAGAGCCATACTCAAGCACACAGTATGAATGATATTATTTATTGAAATCAGCCCTGCTGGCACAGAAACCAATGCTTCAATCTTTCATTGTGCTCACTCACACTAAAGAGTGACAAAGCAAAATTCATCTACATGCCCTCCAGATGTTATGTGACAATGATGGCTGTAGTTTTTGATTCCTGCACAATTGGTTGACAGCAAGGACGCTACTTTTATGTCTTTGTTAAATATGGAGATGGGGATTGAAAACAGCAGAGACTTCATAATAAAGAGACATGCCACTGAAAGAATCCTGAATGGAAGCTGTTGGTAGGAGTATAAACCCTTATTATAATCCTTATTGATGCACAAGTGCTTGAATAAGTGCCTGGAGGCATTTCAAGATGGCTGCTGTGTGGCAACGCTTGCTTCTAGAAGGACTACAGTAAACAGTACAGGGAGTGCAGAATTATTAGGCAAATGAGTATTTTGTCCACATCATCCTCTTCATGCATGTTGTCTTACTCCAAGCTGTATAGGCTCGAAAGCCTACTACCAATTAAGCATATTAGGTGATGTGCATCTCTGTAATGAGAAGGGGTGTGGTCTAATGACATCAACACCCTATATCAGGTGTGCATAATTATTAGGCAACGTCCTTTCCTTTGGCAAAATGGGTCAAAAGAAGGACTTGACAGGCTCAGAAAAGTCAAAAATAGTGAGATATCTTGCAGAGGGATGCAGCAGTCTCAAAATTGCAAAGCTTCTGAAGCGTGATCATCGAACAATCAAGCGTTTCATTCAAAATAGTCAACAGGGTCGCAAGAAGCGTGTGGAAAAACCAAGGCGCAAAATAACTGCCCATGAACTGAGAAAAGTCAAGCGTGCAGCTGCCAAGATGCCACTTGCCACCAGTTTGGCCATATTTCAGAGCTGCAACATCACTGGAGTGCCCAAAAGCACAAGGTGTGCAATACTCAGAGACATGGCCAAGGTAAGAAAGGCTGAAAGACGACCACCACTGAACAAGACACACAAGCTGAAACGTCAAGACTGGGCCAAGAAATATCTCAAGACTGGTTTTTCTAAGGTTTTATGGACTGATGAAATGAGAGTGAGTCTTGATGGGCCAGATGGATGGGCCCGTGGCTGGATTGGTAAAGGGCAGAGAGCTCCAGTCCGACTCAGACGCCAGCAAGGTGGAGGTGGAGTACTGGTTTGGGCTGGTATCATCAAAGATGAGCTTGTGGGGCCTTTTCGGGTTGAGGATGGAGTCAAGCTCAACTCCCAGTCCTACTGCCAGTTTCTGGAAGACACCTTCTTCAAGCAGTGGTACAGGAAGAAGTCTGCATCCTTCAAGAAAAACATGATTTTCATGCAGGACAATGCTCCATCACACGCGTCCAAGTACTCCACAGCGTGGCTGGCAAGAAAGGGTATAAAAGAAGAAAAACTAATGACATGGCCTCCTTGTTCACCTGATCTGAACCCCATTGAGAACCTGTGGTCCATCATCAAATGTGAGATTTACAAGGAGGGAAAACAGTACACCTCTCTGAACAGTGTCTGGGAGGCTGTGGTTGCTGCTGCACGCAATGTTGATGGTGAACAGATCAAAACACTGACAGAATCCATGGATGGCAGGCTTTTGAGTGTCCTTGCAAAGAAAGGTGGCTATATTGGTCGCTGATTTGTTTTTGAATGTCAGAAATGTATATTTGTGAATGTGGAGATGTTATATTGGTTTCACTGGTAAAAATAAATAATTGAAATGGGTATATATTTGTTTTTTGTTAAGTTGCCTAATAATTATGCACAGTAATAGTCACCTGCACACACAGATATCCCCCTAAAATAGCTAAAACTAAAAACAAACTAAAAACTACTTCCAAAAACATTCAGCTTTGATATTAATGAGTTTTTTGGGTTCATTGAGAACATGGTTGTTGTTCAATAATAAAATTATTCCTCAAAAATACAACTTGCCTAATAATTCTGCACTCCCTGTATACAGGAAGTAGTAGTATAGAAGTATCCTGACTGTGAAGGGGAATTCTTGCCAAGGAGGAGCAACTTTGTTTTTGTTTGTTTGGGGTTTTATTGTTTTGTTATTATGCGTGTACAAATTGAATAAACAAGATGCTGTCTTGCATCTGTCTGGATCCATTTCTGCTCTAACAGAGCAAGATAACATTTGAAAATATAAAACAGATGCTGTTTTTTTCCCCTCCCTTTTTGTCGATTCAAATTTACTCAGTTTATTCAATCCACAAAGAGACAGAAAAAGAGGATGTTTCCCTGCAAAAGTACTCCCGACACAGTAAACGCCTACGTAAATGTGTTGGTAGCTGAATAGTTATTGTGTGAAATATGTCAGAAATACTTGGAAAGGCTGCCAGAAACAGGAACTTTACTCAGAGCCATGTTTCCAAAGAATTTGCTGTTTGAGGACGAGGTGATGAAGCAGAGCTGTAAACATGACCACGATGAGCCGCGGCGTTTCGAAAAAGTCTTAAAAATTTGATATGTTGTCTTCGTGTCCTTTTCAATTAAATATGGGATTTGATTTGTGGGTCATTGCATTCTGTTTTCTGCACTTTCATATTAATGAAATTATTAACAGGGTTGTAGATGGCGATGTTAAGGGATACATTGCGATAAACCAGTGGCCTCCGTGCGTTCGAGCAGTGCTTCCGATGTTAACAACTTGCAGACATAAATCCCCGCTGTAGTGCAGGTGTTTGACACAAACACTTATGAATTAGTGAAGAACAGGAACAACTTTGTGGACGTAAACACACACAGTCATTAGGGCCTACAAACATGCCCAATGTGCATGATTTATATGCGCATGAATATGTAACTTATGTAGAGTTAATGTGAAAAACAAATGACACTGGTTTATGTTAGTGTTTTAACGTCAGGAGTGGGCTTGTCTTGCTGCCTCAACGGCACACGTACTGATGTCAGAGCTGATTACAGATTCCTGTGGGTTTTTAAGCACACACATGCACACACACACAACAGACACACACATCACACACACACACACACACACACACACACACACACACACACACAACACACACACACACACACACACACACACACACACACACACACACACACACACACACACACACACACACAGAGCTCCAGTAATCACAGGTCACTTCCTACGCTTCTTTTCACTGGCCTGCTTGTGAGACGGGGGCCTCTGAGTGAACACGACTCTCTTCTTTCATCGTTGAGTCTTTAATTAAGCCTGCCCTGCAGCAAGCCTCGACCTGCAAGCCTCCACTGAGCAATCCCAGGAATCCCTCTCTGTCACTCACTGCTTCGTGGTTTCGTGATGGTTTTCTGCTCAGCTACAGTTCGTGCTGCTCGTGTGTTTTTGTTTTTTTTAGATGATGTTCTCTATGCACTCCCCACCTCACGTTATTACTTATAGATATTATCATTGTCCTACTTTGTCCTTCAGCTTGCGTGCGTGCACGCAGAGTTTGTTCGCTATGATTCATTCATGAAGCTCAGCCCTCTGACGAAAGCAGTAGATCTCCTGCCTTGGCTTATTGTATGTAAGCAGGGCGTGAGTAAGTGGCTCTCAATCAGGAAGTGGCCGATTATTTCAGCTGCCATGTTCTCTCCATACATGGGAGCCCTGCCAGAGGTCCGAGTGATTTTAGGATTGACTTTTTAATCACGTGAAAGGGTTAGAAAATGGGCCTTTTAGTCTTTTAATGAATTGGAAGTGTATTTCCTCTGTATCTTTCAAGCAAAGTATTTACTTTTGCAAAGTAAATAAGTGATCATTCACATTTTGTTTCAAATATATTCAGGCACATGGAACGGTACGACTAAGGTGGCGATCAAGACCCTGAAGCCGGGCACCATGTCTCCAGAGGCTTTCCTGCAGGAGGCTCAGATCATGAAGAAACTGAGACATGACAAACTGGTACCTCTCTATGCTGTGGTGTCTGAGGAGCCCATATACATTGTTACTGAGTTTATGGGCAAAGGTAAGAACTGTTCAGGTTCCAAACCAGAAGTTATGACGATGCACACAAAGAATGTATATCTTAAATTTATTTGTATAGCCCAGTATAACACGGAGGTTCCAAAGAGATTCACAGGAACTAAAGCATATGAACCCATATGAAAACAGACATTTAAATAAACAAACAGTCCATCAGAAATAAACACAAATAAACACACAAATCGTGTTTGGTTTTAGAGCCAAGAAATGAAGAAATGAAATTTAGTCTTAAAGCATTTGCAGTCATTCATATGTTAAACACAGTGCTAAAAAGCTCATTAAATCAGTGTCGCCTGGCTCTACAGATAGCTGCGTATCGACTGCACAACTATGCTAACAAATGTTTTGCTGTTTGGTGACGTTTCCAAGTGGCAGCATGTATAAGGAGAAAAATAATGGATCAAGACAACTGCCCTGTGGAACGCCATAGAAGTCATGAGTGGTTGATCTCCGTAGATGATGATGAATTTTCTGTTAGTGATAATATAATATGATCTAAAACATTCAAGTATATTATAAAAGAGTCGTGCTGTGACTCATTTTTTTTCCATCCATAAACTGTTTAGGAACAGCCAGCCAAACGTGCCCATGCTGTTTGCAGTGACGTCTCTTTGGGGCTTGTAGTTAAAATAACACTAAAAATCAAAAGACAATCACTTTGAATCAACTTCAGATGTGTGCTTCATTTGGCATGAAATAACAGGAGAGCTCGCCTCACCTGGCCACGAAACTGCTCCTCAGTCAGTTGTCTGAAAATGGAGACTGTGTATAAAAAAATGGCTATAATACCCAAACACTTCATGTATTCATTTTTGTAAAACCTCTCAATTAAAGCCGAAAAATCTTCCCTTCAAGCACAAATTGATTTGTTTATTTGGATTTAAATCCACTGTGGTGGCATAGAGTCAGAGCGGCAAGAAAATGTATGTTTATGCAGAGCTTGTTTGAGTGCAGCTTTGAGATAAATACATTTTTTTTCCACTCCAAGAGTGAGGCAGGAAGTCTGACATATCTTGTGTAAACCTTAGAAGTGAAAATATCGACAGACCTTTCAAAGAATAAAAAAAACTGACGTCCTCTTGGAATAATAATTTGTGTCTGTCAATTTTTCTATTAGAGTGTTTCTATAAAAGATCTTCTGTTTATCTTTTAACCTCAGAAAAGTAAATGCAAATTATTTCAGAGCTTATATAATGTTATCCCTGGCCTCAGAGCTCTTTTTAGAGCTGTCACACAGATTATACTTAAGCCAAGCGATCAATAGCCACTCCTTTCACTCTGATTGATTTATTTTTTGAGCGGATGTTAAACAAGAGCAGCAAAAAGGTAAAATTTGAACTCATTAACTGGTACAGAACTGTGATTAGAACAGCCAGATAGTTTCATCAACATTTAATAAGTATTTCATTCTTAATCTGACCCCATTAAACACACACAAACCTTCCAGTCAACAACTTGCTCACCCCTGCACCACTGGATCCCCAGCAGTCCAGCAGCCTTTAAAAACACATCACAGTTCATTTGAAGGGTTGTATTCACTTTTTAACAGTCGCGGTGCCTCCAGGTTATTTCTGTTTCTGTTTATTTTGGTGTTGTCTTTATACACGTTGCAGACGGATGTATTGATTCTCTTGACAGTAGTCTTCTAAACTCTGGCAGGTAGTTTACTGGACTTTCTGAAGGAGGGAGATGGAAAGTATCTGAAGCTTCCCCAGCTAGTGGACATGGCTTCACAGGTAGGATAAAAACTCAGTGTTTAAATGCTAACACAGGTGCAGCAGCTCCCCGTGTCTCTTCCCTGCCCGGCTGCTCTTTTAACTCTGACTGAGGGGAAAGATTATCATACATCAGCAATGCAGCGGAGAAAGCTCCACGCGGGCTTCTTTCCAGCCGTGTGTGTAGGTGTGCATGAGTCAAATATTCACGCCCTGTGAATACTGGTTTCGGTTTGTTCTCCATCTGGCTGGCATAATTTATTTAAAATCTACCCTTCCCCTCTCTGCCGCTTCCTGTGCAACAATGTGCGCCTCCTCTCCCCCTCCGACAGCTCTTCACCGCTGCGTGTGCCTCCCCTCGTTGTCCCCCACTTAACTGCCTGTAGCACTTAAACGCTGCTCACCAGAGGCCATTTAAGCTCGCTAGTTCAGTCACCTACTGTGATCTGCTCTTAATTTGCCTCTTCACGCTCACAGGCTCCCTCTCCACTCTGCAGAGTAGTAATTTTTCTTTTCCTTTTTTTTGGGGGGAATTAAAACTGAAACAGGCTGAAACCCATAGACGCCTCAGAGGGAGTTTACAACAAGTGTGAGAATGGTGTCGAATGGCTGTGTTCAGGATGTTTATCCAGATGCTGTTGGTGTCATTGTCACAGGTGTAGAGTGCCTTGTTTGAGTTTTGTCTTCGTGTATTCTTGACACCTAAATGCAGCTATGTTTATTTGATCTATAATTGAAAATAAAACATCCTTTTTTCATGCTCGCACTTTTGCTTTTTGAAGCTGTTAGAATAACACCATTACGTCCTGTCCAATCCAACTTAATCCCAGATTGCAGACGGCATGGCCTTCATTGAGAGGATGAACTACATCCACAGGGACCTGAGAGCTGCCAACATTCTGGTCGCTGATAACCTGGTGTGTAAGATCGCTGACTTCGGCCTGGCTCGGCTCATCGAGGACAACGAGTACACCGCCAGACAAGGTGTGTGACAGGGAGCGGATGCAGTTGGACGCATGTTTGTCTGCACTGACTATAAATAGAGAACATGTTGATACTGGGCCTCTCAGTGCCTGCTCTGATCTATTTAGTTATGACTGCTGCTTAATACAGGACTTGGAGCTTAAATAAATTGAGTTGAACCTGAAAATGTCACAGCAGATTTTGATATTAGCTATAATTAAAAATGCAATTTGCCGGCCCGCTACATGAACCATGATTTTGTTCATTTAGGCTACACATGCTCACATTTTTTGAGCTGAAGGGTGGTTCAAAAAAATCAGTTAACGTTTCTAATGATGGGAGGATGTGCTGCTTTTTCACAGTTTCTAACATTTGAAAAGTTTAAATTATTGATTTACCAACTGAGGAATATTCAGCAGTCTTATTGATGTTTTCTTTGCCCATGCTTGACTCGCCTCCTTTTCTTTTTTGCCAGGTGCTAAATTCCCCATCAAGTGGACGGCACCTGAAGCTGCCTTGTATGGACGCTTTACCATTAAATCAGACGTCTGGTCGTTCGGTATCCTGCTGACTGAACTTGTGACCAAGGGCAGAGTACCATATCCAGGTAAAGACAGCACACGCAGATACATGTAATGCACTTTTAATTTTTGCTGTAGATGCTTTTGGCCCCTCCTCCTTTGTTGAGCTGAATGGAGTTCTTGTGATGGTTTGCCCCAGGAGACAGTTTTGCGTCATGATTATTTTCCAGCACGCTATTGTCATCCTCAGTCATCTGGGGCTTTTTCACCCTGTGAATTAGAATAGAAATCCACACATGTGATCTGATATGAGTCATCTCAGGTGTTTAGTGACTTGTCAGTCACTGGCAAAGTACCCTTGCATGTGTGATCCCCCTTCTTATCCCTTTCTTCCACCTCGTTTCTGCCCCCTGCTGTATGAGATCAGTACTGCAGTGTGTGCCTTTAACTGTGTTAAACTGACAGTGATTACAGAGCATGCCATATGGACGACTTAACGATGTCTTGTAGAGGTCCATCTGGCTCCAGTGGCCTTCTTGGTTTCAGTGCAAATCATTCCTCTAATTATTTCACCCCAGAGCTGCAGATTCAGGGGGTTGAACCCACTTATTTGCATTTTTTTTAAACCATAAAGTGTCTAACTGTACATGTATGGTCTGCTCTTCTTATTTGAATTCAATGCTAGACAGTGCAGATGTATTTGGATGCAGTTAGACCAAGTGTCTGGACCGTGATGTGTCATTTCTTTTCCATTTTATATCAAGTGTGTGTGTGTGTGTATAGGTATCTACTGTTACCCGAATAGGCAGACATGATGTTAGAGCTGAGGTTTTAACATGCGAGATGTAAATCATTCTACCACCTCAGCAGCCGACATATTGCTGCCACCACATCCTGGTCTCAGCAGCTGCTCGGGGCTTTTCCTCTCCTCTCCGACTGTGAGATAATCTGATCCCCACTCTCCCACAGAGAGATGGAGGGGGGAGGATGCGGCTATGCTGTGACCATGCCGCTGACTCTGTGTCATAACCTCTTTTAGCTGCAGTTGAGCTCCCCACGGAGCTGTTTCTGTGCTGTGTCACAGAGTTCATGATCACGGTCTTCCTGTCTTGGGAAGAAATCTGTGACACTGGGACGCGGAGCTGGAGCAGTTCTGTTTGTTTTCTTGTTGTTCAGTTTTACGAGTAAACCAGTAAACTGGAGGAAGCTACGCCGACTTCTCTGTGAGAGCGCTGGAGCACCTGTATCGGTTTATTTCTGCTAACAGTCTTATCTCCCTGTATGTGTTTTAAAATTGACTAAAAGTCTTAACAGGAAATAATGAGTGAACTTCCAACTGGGTCATTGAGGTTTTTTTCCCCCCGTACCACAGTGGTCTGCGTGGGCATTTAATCCTGCTGTCAGCTGTATGACAGCAGCGCTTTCTACAGTCAGGCTGCACACTGAGCTATTTCCTAATCAAAAGTTGTACTAGTTTTCTTGACCAGAAAACTTTGGAAGACTCCTTCTGTTATATGGTTTTTCAAATAACCACGGAGAGGAGAAGTCATATTGATGTGGAAGTCAAACTATATTAGTTGAGAGTGTGTGTGTGTGTGTGTGTGTGTGTGTGTGTGTGTGTGTGTGTGTGTGTGTGTG
>NW_024582364.1:6817325-6895803 GCF_018398535.1 Haplochromis burtoni
CGCACGCACGCACGCGCGTCCAGTCTTGGCTGGATATTTTCCAAAGGGCACAACTTTCAGATACTATAGAATTTTTATTTATTTATTTATTTAATAGCTAATAGCTCTAATGCCTGGCAATCTGTTTTTGGCCATTCAACTAAAGAGATTGAGAAGATTAATTTATTTTCTGCCAGTCTGTTTGTAACAAAGTGCCTTAAACATACAATTTAAATGTAACTGCAATCAATTGGTCCAGTATGTGTAGCCTCAACATTGGTTCATCCCTTGAGCTCGGTGCCTTTTTGTGCTTGAATGCTTCAAAGGCAAAAATAAATGAATACATCCGTACAAGGACTAGAGTGAAAATTAGTGAAAAAGCTGCTAATGTCCAAAGAAAAACTTTGAGAGATCTTCAGAAATTCTGAAGATGTATTTCTCATGACCATAATCAATAAAATAAATTATATAAAAAACGTCTAGATTTATATTAAACCACCAATTTATGAAATTTTATTTAGATGTATGAAGTACCTTTTGTAATGCATGTTTGGATAACCTGACTATATAATGGCTGTCCATTTATATTGTATTTCTTGTCCTTTTTTTCCTTTAAGGCATGGTGAATCGAGAGGTACTCGAGCAGGTAGAGCGAGGTTACCGCATGCCCTGCCCACAGGGCTGCCCCGATTCACTGCACGAGATGATGAAGCAGTGCTGGAAGAAGGAGCCAGATGAAAGGCCGACCTTCGAGTACATCCAGTCCTTTTTAGAAGACTACTTCACAGCCACAGAGCCACAGTATCAGCCAGGAGACAACCTCTAGTCGGGAGGATCTGGGACTAACTCTGGCAAACCGCGGTACATCGGCAGAGATCAAAATCCAGGAAAACCAACGTTTCTGCTGAAGCTGCAGAAAATACTTTTTTTTTTTTTACAAACTTTTCCAAACTGACATACCCGATGTAGAGGAAGTAGAGGTTTGTCCCTTGTGTACCTGGGGGGCCAAATATGTGGGGAAATGTCCAAGCGGGTTGAACTCTGAGAACTGTGCATATCACAATAATCCATATACCGGTAGGCTGGCCACAACACTGTGATCCAAATTTTCAAATGAATGGTTACTCGCGGATGCATTTTTTTAATGAACGTTTTTTTAAATGAGAAGTTCCCCTACCCTTCCTCCAATCCACCACCTTTTTTAAATTAAATTTAACAACAAAAAGTCTTTGATATTCGAGTGAGAGCTTTTATATGTATATGAGTTTGGTATGAATATGTAGGTTGATAAGAACAGACTGCTGACAAATCAAAGGAAAAACAAACGGCGACTCAGTGGGCACAAAAGGAGCAAAGGATTCGAGTATTTCCTTTAATTTGTCAGCCATATGTATGTAGTGGGCGCCCAATTACTGTGTGAGATGTTACGTATGTGCTCTGACTGTAAAGTGTGGAGCATTATGAGGTGGAATAAATGGAGGAGGAAAAACGGTGGTATCGTATGGATGCAAGAATGTACTGAGAGATGACCGCAGATGTACATACAGTATGTATAAAAAGTGTATTTGAGCAGGTGTGACGAGGTGGAAGAAGCAGGAATAACAAGTGTTTTATATGAATCTTTTTTTAACAGGGTTGTTTGAATCTCAAAATGAAATTTTCTTCTTTTTTTTGTCATTTAATCTGGGACTTGAAATCATAAAGAGGTATTTTGCTAATTTACAAGTGCAAACAGTTTTTCCTGATTAACGTTTTGTATAAGAAAAGAAAAGATTAGACAGTTCAGCTGTGAAATTTAATTAAGATTGTCTTCATCTTTCTATAAGATTTGCTTCTTGTCTTTCTTTCCCTGTTGCACAGCTCTGATTGCTACAGAAGATTCTTGTAGATTTCTCTTCATTATTGCACACATCTACACAGTCGAATTTTGCAGCGCCGTGACTGACGGTGCAGGAGTCGCCATACGTGGGACTGTGTGCAGATCGACACTGTTCTCATTTCAGATTTTGCTGGAGGGAAAAGCTTTATCCAAAGCTACAACCTCAATCAAGTATTCTCATAGGTTTGAAATGCAACTATGCAAAGCCGTGCGTGTGGTGATGTTTAATGAAGCATCTCCAGTGGTATTTGCATGTGAGCAGCTCCGCTCTCCTATGATTTTCATAGTTCAGTTCCCGGCGGTACAGATGATATATCACTTCGTGTGCGAGTTAACTAGAAACAGACAGACAAAACAAACACCTGGCACACACTGTGTTCCAGACAGGGCTTTAGTGCTTTTACAGATCAAAATCTAATAACAAATTCTTAGAAATGCTTCCATTCTCTGTCCAGGTGTGTGTGATGGGGAAATTTGGGAGTATGAAAGCTACAAAGATGTGAACTTTTTTTGTTGTTGTTGTTGTTGTAATTCTTTCTGTTCATCACTCAAAGAACATGTGTGATTGTTCTTAAACATAAAGACATGGGGACTTGAACTAGTAGGGACATGAATAATGAAATGAATGAGAAAAGTTACTAATAATGATTTTTGTACAGGGAAAAAAAATAAAAGGTTTACTCAAAGGTTACTTTTACTACTTGTGTTCTTGACGAGTTGCAGTGATCTTCTTGAAGAGTCGGACCCAAGACGTCCAGGTGTTTTCTTAAATGTGGCTATTTTTAAAAATTCATTTAAATTTATGCTTCTTTTTACTTTACTGAATACTGATGATTTCTGACTTTGATTTGACATTTGTAGATTTCAACAAGATGATGGCTACAATACAAACATGCTTGAGTTGTATTCACTGTTGCACACTGCAGTATTACTCATCTTCAAACCTGTAAAGAAGCAGAGAAAGCAATACCTAAATGATCTCCACCGTCGTAGTAAAACTGATGAATATTGCATCAATATTTCAGAAAGATTCAGCCTTTCTCTGCCTTTTTCTTTTAAAAAAAAAAAAAAAGGACAAGTGATACTGACAAAAGCATGGGTGAAGGGTTCAGTCATTCTGGCTCTCACCTGACCATCTCCTTGTACTTCTCCAGAGCCTCTCGAGCCACATACTGAATGAAGGCTGGGTCCTGCAGCTCCAGCTCGCTGGGAACCGTGAGGGTAAGCGGAGGAGAGTTTAGGATGCTTACCTCCACCTTGGTCTCACGAACAGCCTCATTCTGTTCATTGTGGCTCTCTGGTGCCACCTGGAGAGTGGAAGAAGTCATTTTACATCAAGCACTCCTTTGCAGTGGCATATACAATAAATATTCCACTTTTACGATCAGATTTAAAATTTTCCTTTTTGCTAAAGCTTAAAGTTCGGGCTGGATCAGATGACTGAACCATTCCTATGTTACACTGCTATAGGTGAGTGCTGCTGGGGAGGGGCTTCCCGTGATGCACCGAGCATTTCTTCTTCACTCGTCTCTTTTCACTCTGTGCATTTATTCTCCACTACTGTGTTTAATCATTAGCAATTAAACTCTGACTCTCTTCTATATTTTATCTTTTGTCCTATTTTCCTTCCCTCACCCAACCAGGCATAGCAGATGGTCGCTCCTCCCTGAGTCTGGTTGTGCCAAAGGTCTCTTCCTGTTGAAAGGGAGGTTTTTTTCCCCCCATTGTCACCAAGTATTTGCTCATAGCAGGTTGTGTGATTGTCGGGGGTACTATTTTATAAATGTTTGCGATTTAAATTCGGTTTATTGAAGATTTCAGAGTTCCATGACAAAAGCTCTGTGGATATACCTCCATTTAAATTTCTCTTTAAGAAAACATATCTGCTGTTTTTATTTCATATTTCATCATAGCTTTGCCACCTCTTCCACCATCCCTCCTCACCTTGGTGATGTGGAAGATATTTTGTGGAGCGCTGCTGTTGCTCACAGCCTGAGCCACCCAGCTGTATACAGCCGACATGTTGCTGAGCCAACTGACTGTTTCATCAGTGTGGTGCTGGACAATAGACAAGATCTCATCAAACTGCTCTTTGGAGATTTCCAGCAGCTGAGAAACGTCATCCAACTCCACGTGCAGTTCCCGAACACTGGGACACTCTGGAGCCAAGAAGAAGATAAAGTTTTAAGTTTCAAAATGTCAGCTCGAATAAACGTCCAGGTTGAGGCTGGTGGTTGCTCACCTGTGAGCAGAGCTCCCTGGCAGTTCTCACACTCGCTCTGTAGCTGCCAGCACTCAGATGTCTGTCTGCGGAGGGCTCTGCACAGCTTCCTGTTCTGCAGGAAGCGAGGAAGACTTTCCCTCTCTACAACAGAATTTTTTATTTATTTTTTAGTTTGCTAACACTTTATGGAACAGCTAAGAATAATAAAACTCAGTCTGTACAGTTAACTTACAAATATGAAAATGCACTGAAATTTGTTCAATTACATTTAAAATGATTTCAACTCAGTAGTTCCAAACCATGTGACACTGGGAGCAAGGAATCTGCATATTTTAATTCCAACCAATTCCAGCAGCAGCTCGGTTATAAATTTACAGATGGAACCAGAGAAATCTGCAGCTGTTATCATTTTTTGTATATTTTTAACCACACTGGCACACGTGAGGCAAACTGCTCGGCTTAATCATTACCTTTCTTCTTCTCCTCCTCCACTGTCTTGTGGATATCATCAAACACCTGGGTCACCACAGCTCCAAACTCATCCACCACACTTTTAGCAAAGTCAAAGAAGGATTCCAGTACTTCCTCTAGTCCCACACCCTGCAGGAAGCCCGAGTCCCGGGCAGGGTCGTAGGGATCAGAGGTGGTTTCTTCCATCAGGATATCGGTGTTGTTCAGAAAGGCTCTCTGAAGAGCTTTGTCAAGCCTGCTGCTCAGCTTAGAGACCAGGGTGACGCTACGGTTCACGAGCATTCCCACTTTATTGACCAGTCTGTTGAAGGAGTCTTCCATCTGGACGATCTCTGTGTCTGTGTTGTTATCCTGGTTTACCAGAATGTCCCCTGCTTCCAAGTTGGGCTCACGGGGACCAAAGCGCCGGGAAACTCTTTTAAAAAAGTTTTCTACCTACAAAACAGAAGTGATGGAAATTACATTTCACAGAATAGAATAGAACAACTGTGATTTCAGGATTGGGAGATAATTCAAAAACATCCCATTTTAGCTGAATTTAGCATCTCCTACTCAAACATCAGGATTTATTTTGAGGTATTGTTTTATTGTTAACATACAAAACAAAAATGCTATTATAACAAATACACAATGAAAAAAATTAATTAATGATAATAAATTAATAAAATAATATTTCAGTTTTTGTCTCAGTATGTATCTATTTTTAAAATGGATTTGCACTCAATTTTTATGACTCCCATTACTGACTAATTTATTCAAGCGACTTCAGTCAAAGTTATTCAATGCATTGTTATGAAAATACAACAGTCTGTCAGTGGGAGAAGATTGCGCCAACTGTACAACTGTCATTTTTCAACTGAGAACATGTAACTTTATTTCTAGCAGCATTATTTGAAGGGCATGAAAGTCTCCATACCTTAGTATGGAAAGAAACAAAGCCCCTGCGGCAGGTGGAGGTATAGAAGTTTTTACATGCATCCTCCAGACAGGGTCGGCAGTCCTCCCACTCAGTCTGCAGGGAGTCTTTGCACTGCTCCTCTGCCTCTTTTAGCTTCTCAGTCACCTCCTTGGCTAGTTCTGCTGCCCCCTGGTGGTCCAAATAAGATTCTTTAATATATTTTCATCATCGACTTGAATCTTTTATTTTCTTTTGCAGGAAATCAAACGTGGATCCAACCTTCTTCTTTTCGCTGCTGTTTCTCAAAGACCTCATCAGGTGTTCATGCTTCTGCTCATTCCTCCACATCACCTCCTTCATCTGCTTCACCCCATACAAAGCTCTCCTTACCTCCTCATCCACAAGCTTCTCACCACCCAGTGACAACTCTGAGAAAACAAAAGGAAACTGAGTGCATTTTAGTCTACACATAAACACACTATTAAACCCTAAAAGTTTAATATTAAGAACAAGAAACACATTTCCTTCAAAGTCACAAATATTTCTGAACAAAAGAATAATTAGATGAACCAAATCTACTTGGAAGTGTCTGTTCTGCAAACTCACGTTTTAAAGTGTCCTCTGAGATGCCTTCACCTTGATCCGTAGGTACAGAATCGAGGAGACCCAGCGTCACCAACAAAAGTGTTAAACCCAGCAGGAAGTTCATTTTGGAGCTCTGTCACAGCGACTAATAAAAAGTCTGACAGGATATACCAAGTGTGGTTTAGGGGTTACGTATGAAACCGACTCACATTTAGACACTGAGATTTAAACACAATTAGAGCCTATCTGTGCATAAACTTTAAGATTGTTATCAAAAAGATCGTTTTGCAAAGATGAGTAAGCAAATCATGGCATCATGGTGACCTCTCTTTTAAGGTCACTAGATTAATATGCAAATAATGCTACACATAGTTACTTCAAATGTCAGTTTTGAGACTGACAAGAACTTTTTGAGTACAGCTAAATCTTATTTTTTTATGTACATTACAATTACAAGTTATAATACTTTAAATTGATAACAACCTTAATACATATAGCATGTTCATGAGTATTTTAAAACCTTTTTAACTTGATATTTATCCCTAAACATTTAAACATTCCATTGTTTTAATAGTCAATGAAATGAATGCCACATGTGAACTATATGCACAAAAATAAAAAATACTCAAAATAACAATTATACTCAAAATTATGTCAAGTATATTAAGATGGTGAACACCTGCACTTTGCACTTGGCTTTACTGCACTACAAACTTCTAAAAAGGACGATGAAAATAACATGAATATATAAAGAATATACTTATTTCCCTTTAAATGTAACTACTCCCCAGAGAGTGAGCTGCCGAGGCGGAGGTTTGTGCTCTCTGGAGTTTTTTTCTTAGGCTTTCTTTTCTTTGCTTTCAAATCTAACAATTTGATTTATTTGTGCTTGCATACACAAATCCATCTTTGTCCATTTTCAAGAAAACAATAAGTGCTATCTAGTCAGCCACAAAGGCGACAGGATTTAAGGGTGAGCGTGAGCCTGATTTAACGTGGTCATATAGAAGTCTCCCACTTGGTGGCGCTACACAGCCACTAGGCGCTGAAAAATCCGGATGATCTTATATCGTCGTGTTGGTGTTGATCCTGGAACAACATAGTAAATGTTGTTCCAGGATCAACATTGCAAGTGACCAATCACATTCTTCTGACGTTATTCTTTGGCGCACCAAGCCATTCGTGCATTTATGAAATTCCAGTGTTGCAAGGACAATATCAATTCTGCTTAGCGTTTATTAAAAGGTTGGGGTTAGGGTCAGGGTCAGATCGTGCGAAAAATCCCACCTCTCTCATACTTACTTCTCAGTTACCATATTTGTTTACATTTCACCAATAGTTTCCTGCACAGAATAGTGATCACTATACTTTACTGCATTTAAACAAATTTAACTTATATTGTTTAGAGCAATGGTGTAGCCTGTTATGACTCTATGAGGAGGCTTTGCCCTTTTTCTTTTCTTATCTTTTTATTCATTTGGCTGACTGAGTTTAGTTTTTACTTTAAGCAGCACCAGTGTGAGGTCAGCAGCAGGCGGTGATCACCAAGCAAAAGGCACTGTAGGGTCAAATTCAGCTCAAAAATTTTGCAAGCTGTGTTACCGACAGGGACATCTGCTGTGTCAGGAGGTTAAGCTCCATAAAATCACAAGGATACACAAAAGAGGAAACTTTAAAAATACATTTTTGAATTGTTTTGAGTTGGGTTGCCAGTTTGGTAACAATTAAATCATCTGCCTGAATTTTCTAGAGCCTGTGCCTCAGTTATAAGCCTCGTGAGTTACACAATTTGGCATGCAGCAGGGATTTACAGTAAACAGGGATGAACTTTTTAGGGATGTGCTAAAAACAGCTTCTCTATTCTATTTTACTGTTTCCAGTTTTTATTAAAATATGTTTATACTGATTCAACTATAACCCAATAACAGACTCCTGTCTTTTCCTTGGCGTATCTCACTTTTTGCCCTTTGCCAGCTGACATCCAGGATGAGTGGGTAAAAAAAAGGGGGAAGAATGGTGTAATTTTTTTTAACATGATTTCATTATTTATGGTTATGGTTATGAATTTAGGTTAATTTTTAAATACAGCTGCTGAATATTTGAATTTTATTTATGGCAATATTTAAAGTATCTATCTATCTACAACTGTTGCTGTGCTATCACAGCTCATGGAAAATTTCCGACTTCACTTAGAAAAAGCGTTAATGATAAAAGTTAGCTGAAGAAGTGTTGATTAACTAAAAGACAAACATAACAACAACAGAGCGATTACATGAGGCACAACTCACCAGCAGCAGACTGAAGGTGCTTCTCTGTCGACCGAAATAAACAAAGTGCTCGGTGTGGACAGATCTCGTCAGGATATCTTGACCTGACGAGATCTGTTGGTAATCTTTCCACTTCAGCTTTATCCTATTACTGTCCTTGCTTGAGGTTGATGCCCGTTAATCCGGCAGTCGTCACACTGACTGAGTGGTTTGTTTTGGACAAGAGACTGCTTAGTCACATCAAACGTACTGTTGACAACCAGAAAAATGTATTTATTTCAAATGTTGTAATGGGGTATCGGCACATGTCAGACAAGACTAACCATCAGAGGCCAGAAGTCTTGTATGTGCACATTAGAGGCTGAAAGGTTTGAGCGAGGTTTACTCTGTGGCTGGCTTTTATATGAGGTGCAGAGAAGATGTCCCTGAAGGGATTCAAGTTAAATAACCACAAAAGAGTCAAAATGTCTCAGAATCAACTGCAAATTCTGATTACATCTGCCAGCAGCTGTACATCTGTGTAAAGGCTTTTGGAAATGTTTGCTGCACACACAAATATTAATGTTAAATTAACCATTACCAGTCAACCAAGCAACCAAGCACACATGGTTGTCTCAGTCCTGTTCACACACACACACACACACACACACACACACACACACACACACACACACATAACAAACAGTCAACAACACCAACACACACACACACACACACACACACATGAGTGATATAAACACAGTGAGCTGAGCTTTACACGTTATTCTTTCTGTTGTTAAGCTTGTTTTGGGTTTTTTTTAACCTGAGCCGGACTGATCTCATAACCTATACTGGCACAGGTGAAAGAGGTGAATAGTACACTCTGTTATATATTATATGAATAGAAGCCAGTCCAGCCTATTTTTTAGTAAAGGGACACATTCCTCTCAGCAGAAAGCTGTTTCCATTAAAAGTTTTCATTCTTGGTCAAATGTGAGGGACTCTCTCACTGCTGCTCCCATCATTCTCAAAAATGTGCCCTCTTTGCATGGTGTGACCCAGATAATAGAGTCCTTATGAATAATAATCAAAAACAGGCAGTGCTTCAGCCTCACTGACACCTTCTGCACCTGGTTCCTATAACACTGCAGGGCAAACCCGTTCCTCCCATGTCCTTCCATGGCTCAGCTCAACATAAAACAGTTGAATGTATAAAATGGCACTTGGCTGTGTAAGATTTCAAGCACACAATTACTCATTGAGAAATTCAGGTCAATTTTATTTATATAGCGCCAAATCACAACAACAGTTGCCTCAAGGCTCTTTATATTGTATAGTAGACCTACAATAATACATACAGAGAAAAACCCAACAATCATATGACCCCCTATGAGCAAGCACTTTGGCGACAGTGGGAAGGAAAAACTCCCTTTTAACAGGAAGAAACCTCCAGCAGAACCAGGCTCAGGGAGGGGCGGGAGAAGGAAAACATGCTGTGGAAGACAGACAGAGATTAATAACAGGTATGATTCAATGCAGAGAGGTCTGTTAACACATAGTGAGTGAGAAAGGTGACTGGAAAGGAAAAACTCAATGCATCATGGGAATCCCCCGGCAGCCTACACCTATTGCAGCATAACTAAGGGAGGATTCAGGGTCACCTGGTCCAGCCCTAACTATATGCTTTAGCAAAAAGGAAAGTTTTAAGCCTAATCTTAAAAGTAGAGATAGTGTCTGTCTCCCGAATCCAAACTGGAAGCTGGTTCCACAGAAGAGGGGCCTGAAAACTGAAGGCTCTGCCTCCCATTCTACTTTTAAATACTCTAGGAACAACAAGTAGGCCTGCAGAGCGAGAGCGAAGTGCTCTAATAGGGTGATATGGTACTACAAGGTCATTAAGATAAGATGGGGCCTGATTATTTAAGACCTTGTATGTGAGGAGCAGGATTTTGAATTCAATTTTGGATTTAACAGGAAGCCAATGAAGGGAAGCCAAAACAGGAGAAATATGCTCTCTCTTTCTAGTCCCTGTCAGTACTCTTGCTGCAGCATTTTGGATTAACTGAAGGCTTTTCAGGGAGTTTTTGGACATCCTGATAATAATGAATTACACAAATAGTGCTGGGTGTGTGTGTCATGTTTAATATTGTGGCACTGATCAAAGTCTGAAGTCCTGGGTTGAAGACATAAGCAGAGAACTGAATTATAATGAATGAAACTGTTAAAAACTGTTAAAAACTGTGCCACTCCTGTCAGCTAAGAACAGAAAACGGAGGCTACAATTCACACTAGGAACTCATAAGGATCCTTGCAAAACAGGTGAAAGCCATTGATAAATTCTCTTGATTACAGCCTGTTTACAAAGAGGAGCAGGGATATTAGACATGAAAACAGATACAAACATTGGAAGTGACTTTTTGGCATGACACCTGCATTAGCAGCATGCACCTAATAAAATGTGTGTGACTGTATTTATTCATCTGATAACCCCTTTATTCAATATTTGCATCTTTTTCCATTTTATTGAGCAGTTATTTATACAGACCAAAAGAGAATCAAAAGAAGTGTGGAGCACTATTGTACTCAGATCCTCAAATGAATACCAGAGCTCCTCATGTATTCTGGACGCGCTAACACCTCGTGATAATTAGCTCCCCAAGCGACCAAAAGAGAAAAAAAAATCTTCTCCAATTTCTTCACATTTTTAACTGCGCGTATTTAAACAACTGGAGCTCCTCTTAAAAAAGTAATAATAATAAGAATGATGACGTAAAAATAAAACTATAATATGGAAAATCTGAAAATAAAATAGAAGTCTTCTACCTTTTATTTTATTTATTTATGTATTTATTTAGTTAGTTTGCCATGAGACAAACATTTCAGTCCACTCTGAGTTCTTCTTCGGTTTTGTGTTTTCGGACATAAAAACTGAACCAATAACGGGGAACACAACATTTGGAATCACTATAATTCAGAATCATTCTCCCATATTAAGACTGGGGAAATCAAAATGAACCGCACAATGGCAGCTGTGCGCTGTGTGTGTATGTGCAAACACCCTCTGCAGACGGTGCGCACAGATGTGAGGAACACGTGGTTTCTCCAAGCAGCCACTTCCTCTCACGTATGGATTCCTTCACTTTGGAGTTTCTCCTGTTACTCTTGCGGGTGTGACTGGAGCGCTCATGACTCGGATACACCCTCAAACTCAGCATCCCTTCCAACAACCACATAACTATTTTACATTTTTCCTCCCTGCTTTTTTAGAACTTCTTCTTCCATTTCTTATTTTTAGCAAAGTGCGTCCTTTTTATGCAGCACTAAAGTTACCTGCGCTGAAGGAGGTCTAGCTTAAAGAGCTGCGGATGGAGCTTTGAAATCTTATTATTGTTATTATTATTCTTTTTAATAACCTATCAACACGCTAAGGAAACCGGGAAAGCCCACGGATTCAAGGTGCCTTGGCGCATAACGGGAGGTTTCGGGCAAATGCCACTGCGATGCTGTGGATGTGACTTCAAACAGCAGCTTCACAACGGTAGAGTCCTGTAAACCACAATGAAAGGTAAGCTCAGTCTGGGGACAAAAGTTTTAAAATGATGGAAAATATCTAAATAGCAAACTTCGGTCTACTTTCTGTTTACCCCACATTCCTCTCGCGCTTTTTTGTCACACTTTTTTGCGCGCGCGCTCTCTCTCTCTCAGTCTGGGGCATGAGGAATGCGTAGGCTACAACTGGCGTCTAACATCTGGAATCAATTAAGGCACTCTGTTTGGGATTGTTTTGCATCTGTCCACTGCTGCACATCAAACACTAACCCGTGTTAGGAGAACTTTTCAAAACTGAGGAAAAAAATGAATCATGGTGCAGTGTGTGACTGCCTCGGGAGGGAGAACGTGTTGTTTTAAATCAAGGTTTAGATAAAGATTTCCCAGATGCGATTCTCATGTATTGCCCTGGTGTTTTGGACTAAATTAAGCTCCTCCATGTCAGTCTCTGAGGTCCAAGCTTTATAGGTCAGTAAGCTGTTTCCCTCTTACAAATAACAAACACTGGTTACTGCCATCTTGTGGTCTCTCTTAGAGAGCTTCACATTTTGACCACATTTTTGATCATCTCTGGGATTTCACATTATTTCCGCCCAGCAGAATGACAGACATTGCCCTTATACTTTCAATTTCTGATATTCCTGATTTTAAAACAAATATAATAATAATAATAATAATAATAATAATAATAATAATAATAATAATAATAACAATAACAATAATAATAATAATGAAAGGGAATGATTTATGGCCTGACCATCAAATTAAAGAATTTAGAAATTATGGCACTGCATAACCTCAATGCAAAAACAAAAAAAAACGCAAATCATATAAAATCCATTAAGGCAGGTAAATACTTGCTAGGATCAGACTCTACAGAGTCCATACTCTGTAGAAATAGAGGAAGTGCATTCTGCAATCTGGGCGCAACAGCTTGGAAGGCTCCTCTCGAGTTCTGAAACGGGTGTGGGGGACCACTAGAAGGTTTTGATTCTTGGCCCTTTCTTGTTTAGACAAGTAAACAGACGATTACAGTAGTCCAGTCTTGTAGAAAGAAAAGCATGAATTATCATCTCAGGTTCACTTTTTGACTCAATTAATCTAAGTTTTGAGATGTTTCTCAAATCACAAAAACAGGTTCTTACTATCCATTTTAAGTGTCACTCCAAGGAAAAAGCTTGACCAAGAATAAAACCTAAATTTGGAGACCTTGGAGAGTTTGTGACCTTCAGAAGGCTTAAATGAGCAGTATAGCAGAATATCACCAGCAAAAGATGATAAGAAACATCAAGAAACTGCTGTGTTATCTGGCCTAAAGGAAGAATGTACATCAAAAACAGAATAGGCCCCAGCACAGAGCCTTAAGGAACTCCACTCTACTGAATCCTACTGCTTATTTTTATATAGATATACAGACATGGAAGTGTATTTTTTTTTAAATCTAATCTTACAGATACTGCACATTGCTAATACAAGCAGAGATTTTAACAGAATAAATATCAGTATATTTACACTGTTTATCTGTATGTATTGTTACTGCTTTCATTTAAAATTTGAATATAAATGTGAAGGGACGTCTTAATACAGAAGATAATTAAAGGCAAATAGATACTTATAGAAGGCAAACACAAAGAGGCACTGGACTGCTGTAGGATTCAAGTTTTAAAATACTGATGTTGATGGGGCCAATATATTGGGCGATATTAGCTGTTTTTCAATATACTGGTATCAGCATTTAAAGAAGAGATTGAAGAAACACCCTTCAATTGTGTTATGATTGTTAATGCAACTTCTTTGTTGTCAACACGTTTGGAATGCTAGCTGATCCAAGCAAAGTCAGGCGGCGCAGAAACAAGTAATCCACCACTTGCTGTGACAATAAAGCACATTATTTTTCTTTGTATTATCTTAGTAATGACTCATAAATATCTATATATAACAAATGTTATTGAAATCTGGCAATGTTTCATCTGTCCGGTAGAAAAAAAATATCAGCCAACATATATGTCAGAGTTTTAAATCAGTAAATATCAGTAACGGTGTGAAAAATCTTATATTATTATTATTATTATTATTATTATTATTATTATTATTATTATTATTATTATTATTATTGTTACATATTTTAAACTTTCTTTTCCATGCAGGACTTTGTTTATATCCGAGAGACAGATGGCCTAACCTTCCAAAATGGACAAATTGTGTCCTCTCAGTATTATGTAACTATTAGTCTCACTAGTATCTGCTTCTGGAATGTTAAACAATCTTTCTTAAGTATCCTGGCCCCATGCAGCAGTACGCATCGCCAAATCCAAATAACACTCACTTTGACTTGCGCTTTTTTCAGGTCAGCCCTTCGGGTAAAATTCCATTTCCCAAAAATGACTTTTCAGCAGCTCCAGACTTACACTGATACAACTATTGTAATGGGATGTTTTCATGTTACTTAGAAACATAAACAGGAAAGAGGTTGTTGGGGGTGTAGGGATAGGGAAACACAAATTGTAAGATTGGTTTAGTATGTTTTACAACACTTTAGATTGTTCTGGTCACCTCTTAGCTCCATCTGCTCTCTGTCCATGGGGTCTGCTAAAAGGTCAGAGTCATTTATTTCAGTACTAGACCTTGGAAAGAGGCAGCTTCCCATCACACATTTCTTACTTCTCCCGTTTCCAGCTGAAGAAGCACTGATAGAAAAGAGTCACTGCTCTAGTCTTCAGACATTTATTGCCCCTTTTAAGGTTATATAGATGAAAAAGGGGGGTTTTGTGATAAGATTATTGGGACATGTTTTGTTTCTTTATTTTCATGGGTTAGAGTTGTTCCTACAGACATGGGAGAATAATCCCACACAGTGGTTTTGGGTTCAATCCTGTCAAGGTTGGACATGTTGATAGTCTGACTTAGACGACCTCAGTTGGACAAATTTTGGACATGTTTTTAAAATGTTTAGGGCAGATTCAGTGGGCAACAAATATACATTTCCTATATGATTTTCTTACAGTACTCATTGAGAGAGACATGGTTTTAAATATCCTCTACAAAGGAATATTTTGATTTAAATTGACTGGAGAAGTCTGTTCTTTATTAAACTGTAATTTGTGTAGAAAATAAAAGCTAATCTTAGGGTTTCAGTAATGTTTCAATCTCTTCATCAACAGGCACAGTTTACAGTATATTCAAGCTCACATCTCTTTATTTCTGTCTGACTGAATTTAACATTGTATTGGTTTTTGGTTTTTCTTTTTGTTTACTTTCCATTAAATTTTATCCCTTTTGCTGTTCTCCTTCCAGACGACTTTGCTGATGAGGAGGAGGTGCAGTCCTTTGGTTATAAAAGGTTTGGTAAGTATAAAGTGACTTCTGGAACCATCTGCTGTGACCACCTTAACTGGTTCATATTTCTTATGACACATCAGTGATTTTGCACACTTTTTTGTGTGTGTCTTGGCTGTAGCCCATCTGCAATAATCCTTGAGGTTAAATGCAGACTGCAACTCATTTCCGAGAAAGGTACTTATTTTTGGCTTTAGCTTTCATTTTTATTTTATTTCTTTGTTATAATAGAAAAGGATTACAGTGGAACGAGAAACCACAATATCCTGGGTGTTCCTGACTAGCTGATAACTTTGCAGTTTTATCAGCACGTGTGTACTTCTGTTAAACCCTGAGCTATATAAAACATAAAAACTGCCTCCCACTGGATCTGTTCTTGGTATGTATTTGGGTCTTATGCAGACAGGTTTGTTGACTTACCCACTCATCAGGTAATATATATATATATACCTCAAAACAGATGTTGTTAACATCCTAGATGTATGGCTATATTGATATCAGCCATTGGCTTGTGACATATGCAGAATCTGTAGGCAACAGGAAAGATTTCTGATATGTAAAGTGGATCTGAGAGTCCACAAACACTACATAAGATTTTCTTATACAGAGGAGGTACCCATTGTTGGATGAAAAATGTACATTTCAGACATTTCTGTACTGGCTTTACTTTTCAGACACCATGTGTGGTGCTTAAATGGAATGCAGCTTCCTGCAATTCCCATAAATGCCCAATAAAAACAGATCAAATTTTATCCCTTTAATATTTGAGTGTTACAGAGTCCTTAGTGTTTATGCAGCCTAAATGCAGTGGGTGAAATACCTACCTTAAATAAGTTAAATCAGTTTAAATTTTATGTGTAGAGATCCAATTTGCAGCAACAGTCTTCTAATTTTAGGTAAAGAACCTACAATTAGAGAGAAACAAATCTACAAGCAAGCATTTAGTGACAGTGGGAAGAAAGAACTCCCTTTTAACAGGAAGAGACCTACAGCACAGCTAGACTTCTGTGTGGGGGAAGCTGTCTAACATGACAGTTTGGAAGGAGAAGAGAAAAAGGACAGCATAGGGAGAACTTTTGGAGAAAGAAGACAAGTCAGTGACACACAATATTAGCTTGTAATTGCATTATTGGTGAAAATAGGTGAGTGAAGAGGAAGAGCTCAGTTAATTACGGTATAGGAAGTCCCCCAGCAGCCTGAGCCTATAACAGCATAGTTAGGTGATGGTTCAGGATCACCTAATCCAGCCTCGACTATAAGTTTAATCAAAAAGGAAAGGCTTAGGTCCAGTCTTAAAACTAGAGAGGGTGTCTTTGTCCTGAATCCAAACTGAGAGCTTGTTCGATGGGGGAAGGGCCCTTAAAGCTGAAGGCTCTGCCTCCTGTTCTTCTCTTGGAAGCTCTAAGAACCACAAGTAAGCCTGCAGTCTGAGAATGAAGTGATGTATTGGGAGAATATGAGGTCTCTAAGATATGATGAAGCTTGATTATTCAGGACTTTTTATATGGAAAGAATCATTTTAAATTTAGTTCTGGTTTTAATCAGGAAGAGAAGCTAATGTAGGAGAAATATGTTCTCTCTTCCTGGTTCCTGTTTGTACTCTTGTTGCAGCATTTTGGATAACAATGTATCTCATGTACAAGACGTTCCAAATGTTGTTTATTTTTACAAGTAGCTTTTGTTTATTTTCTAGGCTGTCTATTACTGTATGTGCGTTAAACATGAATGCATGTGCTGATCCAACTCTTCTTACAAGAATAGGGCAGTTTGCATTTCTTTGCTTCCAAACCAAACATCGTTGTTGCTATGAATGTGTTTTTGTGTCATTCAGACAATATTTATGTTGCCTATTATTTATTCAGACCATCTGCACTTTTTACTGAGCTGTTTGACCTCTGGTTTCTAAACAGATCACATAAGCGATAAGGGAAGTTGTATACCTAAATTGTATTTTTTCAAGTAGTTGCTGGACTTGAAACCTATCAAAACTGCTCTTTGGCACAGATTCTGTACAAGAAACACAATCCCTCCCTCCCCAGCAATATTAGTTTTTGATTGGCAGGGAGAAATTTGTTTCATGTTGCTCTCAGACCTTCAAAACATATTCACTCGGCACGTCATTTCTATATTTTTCATACTAAAACTAGTCATTTAGGTCCTCAGTCCTATAGGGAAGCATCAGCATTTCTTGTTTGTCCACTCAAGATGTAGTTTGATGTTTCGATATAAACAGTCACATACTATGAGCAGATTGATATTGTGCTCACGTCTTTGCATAAAACAGGGAGCTAGAAGCCATGAAGACGGGAAGCTTAGAAAAACATGTAGCCTGCATAGTTTATACATCCACCCTGCATTTCAGGGATTTTCTCCAACAAAAAATGTTAAACTGTACCTTTAACTTGTCTCCTACACTTATACATTAGCAAAAAATGGTATGTTGCCCTGCGTCTCCTATGTCTTCTTTTAATGACAGGAAAGATGGTGTTGACTCATTCTGACATTTACTTTTCACAAGTGGTCTGTTTTCCCACTAAGAGTACGTCCAAACCTGAGAAGTTGCTGAGCTGCTTCCTGTGTCCATACTGGAGGTTTATTCATTGCCGGCCCGTACTCCAAAAAAGAAAATGAGACAGAGGTGGAGTGTGGGTTTCAGGTCTGGCCTGTGCTGTGTCAGCAAAATGCCAAAGGAGAGAGAGGGAAGAGGGAAGTGGAAAAATCTATTTTTTTATTTTATTTTAAAATGCTTCCTTTATCTTAGCATCACTCAGTGCCCAGTGGTTGTTTTTGCAGTTTGTAATCTGCATTTATTTTTGACTAATTCCACAGGGAAACATTTTTCCATTGTTTTGTTTTTGGGTTATTGGTTTTTTTCTTTTTTGTTTCTTGTTTCTTTTTTTTCTTGTTTCTTTTTGGAGCTGATGAGTCACGTTCTTTGCTTGACTTATTTTTGGGAACAAGTGGTTTTAATTTATGCAGAGTTTATTACAAGAAAAGAATGCTTTCTAAATGCCTCCTTGTTACTTGCACCCCACTTCCAGAACACGCATGCATGCACTTTATGTTCCGTTGTCGTAATGAAAAAACACTTTCTGGTGATTTCAATAAAGAGCAGGAGTCTTGGGAGGAAACAGAGTGAAAATATGAATATGACTGCAAACAGAAAAAAAAAACTTAAACTAGGTAACTAAAATAGAAACAATGAATAGAAACCCCCCCCCCCCCCCCCCAAAAAACAAACAAACAAACAAACAAACAAAAAAACTCATTCTCACACACAGAGAAGATAAGTTATAGTCTGGCAGGAATGGACTTATGGTAAATGGTAAAGCATGCCACAAGGGCTTCTGTTCAGAGCATCAAAGAGGGACAGTCGCAGGGCAGCTGAACAGACCCAAGGAGATTAGATTTAACAAGGTGCTGGAAACATTCCTCAGAGATTTTGATCCGCGATGATATGATAGCATCACACAGTTGCTGCAGATTTACATGAGTCAAATCTCACATTCCACCACATCTCAAAGATGCTCTATTGGATTCAGATGTGGTGAGTAGGGAGGCCATTTGAGTACAATGAACTCATTGACATGTTCAAGAAGCCAATTTGAGATGATTTGAGCTTTTTGACATAGCACGTAATTCTGCTTGAAGCAGCCAAGAGAGGATGGGTACACTGTGGTCATAAAGGGATAGAGTTAGACTGTTGCATGTAAGCATTGCCCCAAAGTGTGCCAAAAAAATCTGTGACAGTATTACACCATCTCCAGGATTATACTATCTCTGGGGGGGTTAAACCATAAATACAAGGAAGGATGGAGCCATGCTCTCTTGTTCTTTATTTAAAATGTTGCAAGAAAAATTTAGGCTCTTTAGACCAGTTAATTATGCAGTTTTGGTGAGCACAAATTGGGAATGGGAACTGTAGTCTCAGTTTCCTGTTCTCTCAGGAGTGGCATCCGGTGTGGTCTTCTTCTGGAGTAGCGTATCTGCTTAAGGTTCAATGTGTTGTGTGTTCGGGGATGCTCTTCTGCCTTCCTTGGTTTGGGGCTGAGAAATATGAACTCAATTCAAAATCACCACTATGTGATCAATTGTTTTCTTCTTTTCATTTGATGTTGTACCAAAAGTGTTCCCAATTATTGGGCACGGCATTTTTATTTGACAAAAGCTGCTCAAGTTTCACAGTCAGCTCGTTGTTTGAGTTTTGTCAAATCAAATCAAATCAAATCACTTTTATTGTCACATCACATGTGCAGGTACACTGGTACAGTACATGTGAGTGAAATTCTTGTGTGCGAGCTTCACAAGCAACAGAGGTGTGCAAAAATACAATAACATAAGAACAAGCAAAATATAAGACTATATCAGTCTCCTGAGAAAGAAGAGGCGCTGCTGCGCCTTCTTCACTGTTTTGTTTGTGTGTACTGACCACGTAAGATCCTCAGCCAGATGTACACCAAGGAACCGGAAGCTGCTCACTCTCTCCACAGCAGCGCCATTGATGGTGATGGGGGTGTGTACTTCTCTGCACCTCCGGAAGTCCACTATCAACTCCTTTGTCTTTGCGACGTTGAGGGTGAGATGGTTGTCTTGACACCAGTGGGTCAGGGCGCTGACCTCCTCCCTGTTGGCCGTCTCATCACCTTTGGTGATAAGACCCACCACTGTAGTGTCATCCGCAAACTTCACAGTGATGTTGGAGTTGCTAGTGGCCGTGCAGTCGTAGGTGTAGAGTGAGTACAAGAGAGGGCTCAGTACACACCCCTGTGGAGCACCAGTGTTCAGTGTGATGGGGGATGAGGTGATGCTGCCCAGTCTGACCACTTGGCGTCTGTCAGACAGGAAGTTAAGGATCCAGCTGTGTTTTAAAGGGGACGGTACATGCTGGAGCAGTAACACAATTTAAAAGCAAAAACAGGAAATAACTGACTTCGGTAAGATTCCTATACGCTGATTTCCTTCAAGAACTGGATATTTTCTCCTGTTTTTAACAATTCCTTCTAAACCCTCGAGATTGTTGTGAGGAAAATTCGCAGTAGATTAACAGTTTCTGAAATACTCAAAACAGCCCGTCTGGCACCAACAGCCATGACATGTTCAGAGTCACGTAAATTCACCTTTGTTCCCCATGCTCAGTTTGAACTTCAGCAGGTCGTCTTGACCATGTCTGCATGGCTAAATGCATTGAGTGGCTGCCATGTGATTGGCTGATTAGATATTTGTGTTATCATTTACTGTAAACCAGACATTAAATGCAAAGTTGTTTGTGGTACATCCGCTAATGTTGGTCTTTGATGCTCACATTATCACTAATACCAGTGCAGTAGTTATTCACACATCATTTGTCTCAATCTACAGGGTTCCTCTAAAAAAAACCTTTATCTATTTATTCTTTTTCTGGGTTGTGAGTGACTTTAGTGTGTCATTATGTGCGTCAGAGGCCACTGTCCCCATGCATGTTGTATTCATTAAGGAATAGTACACGTAAGTTGTTGCCACGTTGTTTTTTCCACATTCTGCATAAAGATAAACTTTTCTTGACTTCACCCTGCTTCCAACTGAGGGCCTCTTGCGTGTATAAGCAGTAGTAGCTTCAGCTGACCATAAATTGTTTCATCAATGTTTGACTCGAAATTTGTGGAAAAGGGTGTTCAGATGTGAAAAGCCAGGTGGGGTGGAACTGCAGTGCGTCTGGCTTTTTTGCAGTAGCAGAGTTAGTCATTTCTTACAGACCAACAGATTTTTTTTTTTTAGCCCTGCCATAATTTTAGTTGTCTAGCCTGAACCACTAGCCTAACCAAACCTTAAGCATATCTCAACCATTCTTTTGTTTCTGTCCCCAGTTGAACCCTCATGCAGAGCACGATTGTGAATACACTTGTACATAAATATAGGAGAATAGAGTGAATAGAATTTTCCAGAACCAGCATTTGTACACAGATAGTAGGAGTGCAAACTTAATATAAACTGCTTTGTATCCAAAATAGGTCTTAGCCATGCACAGCTGGATGTTTTATGGTGTATATGAATTTGTATTGAGTTGTGATTCTGTCTGAATTCCACTAAGGCAATTTGGAGATCACAGTACATTCCAGCTGCCTCCAGTTACATCTTATTCACAGTATATCAGACTTCCTTTAGTACAGACATTGCCACATAGATATAAACTCAATAACACAATAACTCAAAATGTCAGTGAAAAAGGATCTCCAATTTAAAACATGATACTTCTAGAGTTGCAGCAGAGTTTCTGTCAGTAAGTAGTTTTATATATAGCCACAGTTGTTTTTGACTGAAATTGGCCTAACCAGCTCATCCTTCGTCCCCAAGGGATATGTTGGTCAATTTTAACGAGATCCCTGGAACTGACTGTCACCTTCTCTCACATAATGGATGCTTGTCAAGCTCTGCATTCATGGCAGGTTCTGGCTTAAGAATAACATGGACAATATTGGAAGCATCTGACTGTATTTTCTCTCTACAGTCTCAGACGGGCTGGATGAAGAACTTGTGTATATGTCTCAGCATCAGCGTTACACTTAATGAAAGTCTTCTGGCCCCAGTGATGGCCAACATAAACTTATCTGCTTCCTCTCTTTGAAAAACAGCAGAAAGCTTCACTGAAACTGTGCGTTTGTCATTGCGTTGCCGTGAATCACCTCGCTGCTCGCTGTCTGACTCGCAGACCTGGCTCAGGGACTCTTGTTGCTCTGGCTATGCTTACATTGGCCCCAGTCCAGCACAGAGCTAAGTGTTTTTCTTGTTTATGCCTTAATACTTTCATTTTGATGGCTTAAAATGTCTGCATTTTATCCAGAAAAGTAGGTTATGTAATTTTTCCAGTTACTCAGCTCTCATGTCTTTTAAATGACTGTGTCAAGTATGCATTTGTGTATTCACATCGGTGCATCTGCTGCAAAGGAAAATCAGAACTGCCCAGTCACCCTGAGCATTACTATGCAGGACTGAATACACGTAGTTCAGTACAATACTTCAGTGTTTTTCACCCACACTCCTGTAAATCAGATTTTCTTACAAATAGTCAGAGTCAGTGAATAGTTTAGCATTAGTCAAGTTTGGAGTTTGGAGACACTGACTCACTGAATTAATTTCCTTTCTGGGGCTTAAAGTGTAAAAGAAACTTTCAAAGCATGCAAATACTTGAAAGATTTAAAAGACTGAGATCAGGATATTTTATCATGATTATTCACTGATATCAGTGACAAAGATGTTTTTATTGCTTTGTCACATCAACTCAACATAATTTTTACATCTGGCCTGTGCTATATTTCCCCTAATGTACACATCTTTGCATCCAAAAAATACTGGTCCTCCCTTTACACCGAACTTCAGTGCATCTTGAAGAAAAAGTAGTAAGATGTTAAGTAATAGTGTAAGTACTATAAGTAAAAACAAGGTGTTTGTTCACATTACCCAAGCGCCAAGAACCAGAATATACTTCAGACCATTTATTCTGCCTCCATGATTGATGTAAACAAAACAGGTCCTCACTGCTGTGAGATCCCTCTCTGTCTCCACTGCAGTGTGTTTCGCACACAGTGTAGGTGTTGGCACTGTGGAAAAATAAAGCTTTCATTACTCACCATGTTTATTGGACACATATTTTTGGCCAAATAGAATGTGATAGTATTTTGTCTTTGTAAAATGGATAGATGTATCCAATGTGCAGTACAGGCTCACCTTTGAGACTGACTTAATGTTGGGTGACTCACATTAGCAACCATTTCTTGACCTACAGTATATTCTACTGCAGCTAATGGTGATTTTGCAGGTGTTTGAATAAGTTAATTGTGCAGCTTTGCAATGCAGGCGCCACTATACAACAATCTTTGCATACGATTCGTTCTGGGTTAACATCACTTTCCCTAAATTTGAAGTATTTCCAAACAATAGATAAGCAACCTTTAGGAACAAGCTCTTTGCCTTCAACTGTGCCAGACATTTGATTTTTGTTTTGACGGTCTGTTATCTGTTGTCTTTTAAGATAATGATACTGATTCAAACTTTATCCAAGAAACTTTGCAGCACAGGGAACAGCTTAGATTGGCAGATGCAGGTATGTGGTCAGGTAGTGGCTTAGGGAGCAATAGCGTTAGATCAGCTTTGCGTTCGAGCAGTGTTTTTTAAATCAGTAGATCATGTTTATTTAATTGTGGGAATCATGTCATGTTTGTGATTAAAGCTGAAATAATTTTGTGGCCCTGTGACACACTGCATGCATTTTTTAATTCGATGCATTTGACATTAAAACAAATAGCAGCTGCTAATTTACTTCTGAGAAATGTGGACCAGAGTAATAGGTGCACTGTTTCTGGGAAGGAATGCAGTGAAATCAGATCTTAAATTTTCTTCATTAATTCATGGCGCTATTTTGCATCAGTGACAAAAACATCAAAAAATCTGATGTTTAGTTTTTGTAGTTTCAAACTGCCTAATCAGCCATCAAAGAGTCCACGACATATGTGAATGATTGAGAGCTCTTTATTCTGTGTCTTTGTGGTGACATACCACATCTTATTAGATACAGTAAAAGCTGTCTGACTGATCAGACTAGTGAGAAATGAAATGTATTGGCATCCTCGGATTAAAAGCTATATTGCATTATATAACTACTTTGATATGGATCACATTAAAACTGCAGCTGCTTAACAAATAGTTAGATACCATCGTCTCTGTGGTCAGCATCTTTCCCCACAAGTAAAGCCAGACTTGGCTGGACAGCCTGCTCAGTCCACGCTGTGTGGTTTTATTGGCTCTACTTGGCGATGAAGCTTGAAAGAAAGTGCTTTGTGGCGATGGGATAGAGTGTAGCACCACCTCAGACAGACTTAGGGTTATGACCATCAGGCTGGGTGATGATTGTAGCTGATTCAGTAAGTGCTTCCACGCTGGGCCACCCAGCCAGCATGACCACACAAAAATCCAGCTGCACAGATGGTGTGTGGAGTTAACACCAGCGCTCAAGTCAAAATGCGAGTAGCAGGTTTGGACTGAAACGAGAACGCAATGAAAGATTCGTAACCTTCTTGACAAAATATGTCTCAGTTTAATTGAGGTCATGTTCTTGTGGTGAATTTGAGATCTGTGGGGCTTTGTGAGTGAACTCCATGAATGTCATCCAAGACACAGATAGTTCTCCGTGAGGCTCCACTATGGGAGCCATCATAAAAACAATTTTCTCTGAATAACATGGTTACAATTAAAGAAATGTTTGATATTGATCACACTTATGCAATCCACATTTTACCAACGAGCACAGCATGCTTTCCTGGTAATAGGAAAATTGCGTGGTTCTTGAGGCATAATGAGATTATAGATATGGCACCTTCGTACATGGAGGTTTCTAAAGTTTAAAAAAAGGTGCTTTCTTTAGTAGCACCTAGTGAATGAAGCAATTTGAACATTAAAGGTTGAGGGGCTCACTGATATGGTCAAGTCTTTTATTCTTGTTGTTTTTTTTGTTTGTTTGTTTCATGTATTGGCAGAATATATGAAGTACTGTCACCTCAAAGTACACAGAACAACTCAACACTAACTGATTTCTGTGGGCTAGAGGGCTCAATTATACCAAAACCATTGACTACAGGCCAAATGTATGCACTTGAATCTTACATTACTTTATGTTCATGCATACAAGCTGTTCTTGCTTTTGCAAGGATTTTTATTGTGGGACAAAGTGATTAAAACTAGTTTTCAATGTTCCTTCATAATGTATTGTTTGCATCAGGGATGCTGAAAGTGAGTGGCTGTTTATGTTATTTCTTTTCTGGCAGATAGAGTAATATAATTGGCAAGAATTTGAAAATAGCATTAACCCCACGTATGATGTGATTAGCTAATATTGGTCCTTTTATTATGCTTGAAGAAATTGTTTTTCAACCTAAAAACCATTGTTTTATCTCAAGAGTGCCAAAGGAATCTGTCAGAAGCGGAAATACTTCTTAGAGAGACAAAATTTGGCTCATTATATATAAACAGCTATGTGTCTGAATGGTGCTTTGCTTTTATCTGCTGCTCAAATATGTTTTGACTCTGTTGCAAAAGCAGAAGCTAAGGCGCAAGCCTCCACTCTGTAAAAACACATGAAAGCCTTGTGTTTCGATTTCACTCTGACTGATTTGCTGAAAAACAACCAACAAGGGACTGGTAAAGACAGAATGTTCTGGCGACACGATGCAGATGGGTAACCTGCCAATTCACACATCGCTTCCTAGCTCAGTTTTGTGTTCCTGCCTGAAACTGTTCAGATTTTTAGTATATTGTTAAGCTGCAGAAAAAACATGGAGTGTGATGATTGAAATGATTCGCTAGAAGTTCCTGTTTGATTTAATTATATATATGTAGGTTAAACACAAAGCATTTGTCGTAGCCTATTTTAGCTAAATGTTTCCAAAAGTGTTTCACACTACTTACCTTCATTTGTTGGAGATAATTATACCTGCTAAAAGGTTGGTTTGACTTTATGCACCACTAGTGTGTTTAATACACTATCATTTGCTGTTTAAATTTAAAACAACTATAATAAAATTATTGACCATTATAATTGGTTGAATTCCATTGACTTTCATCAAGAACTGATACTAAGTGGTCTAACTTTTCCAGGGTACTGTTTAACTTGACATTAACTCATTCCAACATGCCAACACTGGAACATGATCAGGAGAGACCAGGTGGTCTGTTGTACTGCTCACAGGCCAATAAAAATTGTTTATGGGTTCTCTATGTTTTGCTTTTTGAGTTTTTGTTCTGTTTTTTTGTTTTGTTTTGTTTTTCAAATTCATGCATGCCTGTTTTACCGGCTGGCTGGGGCCTTTCTTTGTGGGATTTTCATGTTTCATGTTCTCTCTGTACTTCAGCTTCCTCCCACAGTCCAAAAATACGCACATTAGGTGAATTGGTGACACTAATGTGGCTGTAGGTGTGAATGTGAGTGTGAATGGTTGTCTTTCTCCCTATGTTATCCCTGTGAAGGTATACCCTGCCTTTTTTTTCCCTTATGACAACCCAACTGTAACTCTGAATTGGATAAACGTAAGAAAATGGATGGATGGATATCTCTTTTAAAATAAGAAGAAGCTTAAAATATTCTGTTCCAGAACTACAAAGGATGAAAAGTTTGTGTTTTATACATTAATAGACTACTGCCTGGAATTTAACGTGTCTCTCTTTAGAGCTTTACTCGTGATGTAGTTTCAAAAATGTCTGTGTTTATTTGTGTAATAATACTTTATCTGGCTGTAGTAAATATACAGCTTTTCCCATTTATGTTTAGTGCCCCTCTGCACAAGAAAACAGCAAATCTTTCTCATTGTAATTAATGGTTTTATGCCAGTTCTGGGGAACTGGGATATCAAACGTTTACAAGTACTTAATGTGTATGAAAATACATACTTGCATGCGCCTGTGGTTGCAGGTGCTGTTTGAGTTGCACTTTACAGCAGTCCCCGGTAATATTAACTCCCAGTTATGTTAAAAAGCCCTGCCTGTGAGCACTGCCTCTGCTTGCCAGCTCGTAGTGGACCTACGTCACACCCTGTATTTTATAACACAGCCAGCAGTTGGCATTTCTTCCACTGTATATTGTGGCAGCAGATGTGACTCTAACTACATATCTCCTCATCCCATCATACACTATTGGCCTGGATTTAAATGGAAACTGCTGACTAGAACAGAAAGGCTTTTTGGTCACAGCCACACAAAGTATGAACAATACAGTGGCCCAGCTTTGTTTACGAGGCACACATGCACACTTAAATGTATGTCTTAGGATTACAATATATGAGCCATTTGTCATAGTCTGTCTTTCTTTAACCAAGCACAGATGGAATGACAAAGCTGGGGGTTAATCAACTCCATCTTGGATCTGCGATTGTCTTTGATAGGCCAGCTAACCGTTTTTGTTTTTTTTTTTTCTTTTTTCCCCTCTACCAGTTGGAAATAAAAACACAGAGGAGTGCTCAAAATGAGAAATGCATCATAAAGTTTCCCCTAAAAAACAAGCTCAGTTCTATTCCTTTTCACAGTTTGCACAATTCCTTCAGTAGCTCCAATTTTTTGTTTTACTCGCTCTGTGTTGTTATGAAATCTTACTGGAACTAAGTACTCAAAGGGCTTTTAGGTAAACAAATGTTGCAGGCAGAAATTAATGTTTGTTTTTATAAAGCAGCTGGTGGCATTAGGAAAGACTCATTAAGGAGATAATTTTGCATGAAATTGTGTTGTTCTTTTGTTGTTGTTGCATAAGTCAAGCAAGCAAGAGAGTCTGAAAAATTAGTCATAATAGTAATTGATGGATTGATGGTGATTAATGTTTTGTTTATTCTTTTTTGTCAAATGAAATACCCCCGATTACACGTTCAAGATATGAAAACATGATATTAAACATCTGTAAGTAATACTTGGATTTGTTATATTTTCACCATTAAATCTCACTAGCTAAAATTGAAACTAGAATGAGGAGGCCTCTGTTGTGTAAGACAAAGGTTGATGGCATTCTGAAGAGAGGATGTGTTTGAGTCACCCGTCCACATTGTATATCCCAGTGGAGTGTTTGTATTATTGTCTTTGGCCAAAGCCTTATGAGTAAAATATACAGTTTTTTCAGCTTTAACCAGTGTGTGTGTGTGTGTGTGTGTGTGTGTGTGTGTGTGTGTGTGTGTCTGTGTGTGTGTGTGTGTGTGTATAAGAACATGTGCATGTTTATGGCACATAGTCTAGACCAGCGGTCCCCAACCTTTTTTGCGCCACGGACCGGTTTATGCCCGACAATATTTTCACGGACCGGCCTTTAAGGTGTCGCGGATAAATACAACAAAATAAAACTAGTACCGGTACCGAAAAAAAGAAGATTTATTCATAACACACGTGAAAAGACCCAGGAAAACCGAGTTAACGATAAAAACGATAACAAAATAACGCTGAAAACCGATAAAAACCCTGAAAACTATACATTTCACACCTGAGCCTCAACTCTCGCGGCCCGGTACCAAACGACTCACGGACCGATACCGGTCCGAGGCCCAGGGGTTTGGGGACCGCTGCTCTATATGTTATTTAACAACATACAGATCTCTCCTAACTGTAACACTCTTAACTCCTTACTCATCATGAAAAGGAAGTGAATACCAGTGGGAAGGTTTCTTATAAAAACACTCAACATAGTCCACTGAAAGCAAAGTTTAGAACTTAGCTACTTGCTTGGCACGAAGGAATGATGTATCAAATGTTTGCATGCATCCTTTGATTTGGCTCCACTGTAACAAGGCCCAGATGTGCTAGAGAGAACCTGGGGCTCAATTTAAAGTGTTATAAACCTGTCAGCGGATTTATGACACTGTAAAGTTAAATAAAATCGCTCACTTTGCGCCAGAAAGAAGAAAGCAGCGGATAAACAGCAGAATGGTTAAGCTTGATAAGCAGTTGTTAGAATTTATTTAATATTACTTTCTACACCAGGATCCTTTTCTACGTAGCTGCAGTGGCGTGTCTAGAAATTTTTGTTGGGGGGGCCAGGTAGGGGCACAGATAATGTTAAAAAAAAAAAATCTACCAACCATAATTCAATAACCCTATAAACCTAATAACCGAATGCACTTTTAACTCTTATTAGAATGAGATTTTATCCACTACGGTGCAAACGTTTTAGATACTGCGTTGATAAAGTACAAGAGATACAATCAGTGCTTTGACAGTGTTTATTCAGCATTCAAGGACAGCAATATTTGCATAGTATTTTTACTGACATATAGTGCACATATGTTATGGGCAAAAACATTTTTTAATATTAAAATATGAACATTTTTAACATACAATTGTCAAATTAGCCAATGCAAAACTTTATCTGCCTATTAAAAGAGAAGATAATCTTCTCACAAACTGGTGTTTGATTTTGAAACAGGAAAAAAGTGGGGAAACAAATGAAAAGACTAACATTTGAATAAAACCTGGAAGCAAGTAAATACTTTCTATGCTGCCTTATGATAAACTTTGGTAATACTGATGTATAAAGAACACTGGCTGATGATGAAATACAGTCAGCTGGCATGGTGACACTGCCAGTATTAACCTGCTGGGCTGGACTGGGACAAAAAATCGGCCCGGGCATTTTGACTAAAGACCGGCCCACCAGGTATTAAAGCCATGAAGCCTTTGAATGAAAACAAATGCTGTTGTGACAGTGATGTACACTGTCTTGTTGGTATATGTATGATTTCTATACATTTTACGTCAGATAAAAACTTTGTTCGCAAGATTCAGATAATTATTTAATAAAAGCTAGACATTTTAAATGAGAATAAGAAAGAAAAGTATTTCTTTGTGCCCCCCTTTCCCTGTTAATGCCCTACCTGGCCCCCTGGCAAAACTTTGCTAGACCCGCCCCTGCACAGTTACCAGCTGTCAGCTACTTAGAAAAGGATCCTGGTGTTATTTGTCTCTCAGAAACAGTTCATAACTTCCCTTCAACTCATTCATGTCACCTAAAAGGTAAACCTGTTTCTCCATCACCTGTTCAGCTCTGATGATTCAGTAAGGACATCTCCTGGTTTCATCTTCATGTTTCCCTCTCACCACATAACCAAACCGACATCATGACCAGCAGCTTTACAGCTGTGGCTCCAGCAAACATCAGCTGATACTAGAAATTAATATTAAATAAATTCTAACAACAGCTGATCAAGCTTAAACGTGCTGCTGTTGTTTAGCGCGACATCCGCTGGTTTCCTCTTTCTGGCGCAAAGTGGGCGATAAACAAACAAGAGAGAAAAGCCGATCAGCTGATCATTGATCAGTTTCATGATTGAAGTAGCAACAGGAGAGGGGGGAGAGAATGAGAGAAGAAGAGGCAGCTGGCAGCGTAAACACAGAATAACTCCAGCTTTGTGTCTTTTTCATTGTAGCTGAATTACGGGACAAACTGCTTTTCACCTCAATACAAAACGCGTAATATTTTCTCTGAATACGAGACCATTCCATTTTTTAAGGAGCCGTTGGCAACTCTACTAACTAACCTTATGAATAAAATAAAGTTCACTATCAGTAACATCATAGCACCCACCCAGCTGTATATAAACTCCGTCATGCTAGCTAGAACGCAGTACGAGTTATTGTAACTGACTGTAAAAAGTCAGCACAACGAAAATAAACTCCACCTAAACTTGTTTATATCTGACCCAGATAGACTGCAGGTCATAAGTTCTTACCTGAAGTTCAGTTCACCTGACACTCGGACTGGCGGCCGCCTCGGGTCTCTCCTCCTCCTGCCTCCCCTTCCCTCATCCACCTGCTGGCCTCTGTGGAAGCTCCGCCATAGCCACCACCAAACAACTGAGTTATTTTTACACATCGGCCAGCATCTGGCCAATCCACCACCTCTCATTGTTCATGCCGTTACAAAAAAAATTAATAAATAAGTCATCAGCCCACTGGGCAAATGCCCGGTATGCCCGATAGCCAGTCCAGCTATGTTAACCTGCAACCAAATCTGCAGCTCCATAAAGCAATGTTAGACTTGGATTATATCTTATGACTCATGCTATGCTAGCAAACATTTAGCTAAAATAGGCTACGACTTATGCTAGCTCCCCCCAGTAGCCTACTGTCTGAAATATTAGACGGTTGCAATAATTCTCTAAGTGTTATTTTTTCCTTCGTATTCTAATGTCACAGAAGTTTACAAAACTCAACAAACTTAATATTACTTACCGGGACATTTATTCTCTCCTCATTTTCTTACATTGAAAAATTGTTTTCTGCCGTGCCGTCTTTCTCCTTCCTTTGCTAACGTGATGCTCATAGTGCAGAAGCCGAGGCTGCATTCACTTACATTCGAATATCTGAGCTTCACTGTGAAAACATAATCGTACATTTGATATTTGATTTAATTTTATTGTTTTAGCTTCGGGGTGGCACCCGGGGTGGCCAGTCTGGTTGGGGCCCCCCCAGGGCCACCCTGCTGGACACGTCACTGCGTAGCTGACAGCTGGTAACTGTGCAGGGGCGGGTCTAGCAAAGTTTTGCCAGGGGGCCAGGTAGGGCATTAACAGGGAAAGGGGGGCACAAAGACATACTTTCCTTTCTTATTCTCATGTCTAGCTTTTAATAAATAAATATCTGATTTTTAAACAAGTTTTCATCTGATGTAAAATGTATAGAAATCCATTATTGTATACAGCATAGGAACTTTATAATTTATAACCTAGTAAGCTATAGTACTTTTTCCTTTGGGAAGATACCATGTGTGCAGTCTGCAATTCTGTTGAAGATGTTGAATCTATTTAATTATTGTGGAAAAATTATTGATTTCTGTGCATTTTTTTTTACACGTGCATTAAATTAAAGTTGATTACGTCAATTAAGCATTATGAGGTGGAGGGTGGTTCCCTATGTTTTTTTTGTTTGGTTTTTTTTTGCTGGGAGTTGGCAACCGTACTAGTTAGGTTGCTTAATATTTCCGCGAAGTACTCTTTAAAATACCAGAATAGGAAGGATGGTGTAGGTTTAAGTTTATTAGATTGATCAGTATTGCTGAACTATGAAATATTTTGGGTGCAGTGTATTTTTTGCATACAAGTATAACAGAATAGCTTTAGATTTGTTTTGTTTTTTTAAACTTGATTATGAACTTATACAAAATGTAGCAAGATATTTAAAAAAAAACATTTTATTGATTATAAAATACGCTATATCGGATTTATATCGGTATCGGCAGATATACAAATTTATGATATCGGTATCGGACATAAAAACAGTGGTAACGTGCCATCTCTAACATGAGAGAGAGAGAGAGAGCCCAGCAGGCTGGCTAAGCTAGCTCGGTAGTTCAAGGTGCCTAATGTCTAGGTAATTTGTCTCAGTGGTAGCTTCCCCTGTGGCGTAGTGCTGCTTACTTATTAGCATTCCTGTTGGCGACTGTTAGCTGCAGGAGCCGGAGTGAGATGTAAGGACATCGGTTCAACTTGCAAAACCTGCTCAGGGTTTAACTGTTTAACATGGTCCTAAAAATGGCATCAGGAGAAATATAATCAAGTTCTTTAAACCCAAACTCCACCGGCAAGATAAAAGTGTCGTTTGCTTTGATGTATTCAATCCACCTCTTCTCGCTGTGCTGAAATAACTCGGCAGTTATTAAATGGATTGCTTCATCCTCCTTGGCCCACTGTGGTACATGTTTGTTTGATAAACTGCGTGTTTTTTGTTTATCTACTCAGTTTGTTGAATTTCCAAACCAGATTGTAAAAAGACAAGTCCAAGAATGATTATGGAAATCACAAACTTGAACTCGATCCACAAATATATCTAAGTAAAGTTATGACGGTTTATAGATCTACAGTTTACAGCTGTAGACAGACAGATATCACGGGGGTTTACCATTTAAAAGAAAAATATTTGCGTTTCCTTAGGAAATGTGAACATGCTGTATTGACAGAATTAGAAAGTGTCAGACTCCATTCAGGTGGGGAAGAAAAGTTCTGTGTGACTAATCTGGGTTTTGGCTTATCATCATTTTCCACTTATATACAAAACACAAGGCAAAATCAAAGAATTAATGTGATAGCCATCCACAGCTACTGTATAAAAGGCTCTGACCTGCACAGGCTTTCTTTGTGTTGCTATGGAAATTTCCACTGCTACGCAGGAGGGAGGGAGGGCTTGCAAGCAAGTCTAATGTCAGGTATAAGGAACTGGGGAATTTTTTTCTTTGACTGGCTTGGAGTCCAGATGAAGTACAGCTGTTTTAGACACACCACAGTGGAATGCTTCATCTTTCACTGTCTGTTTTTCCCTCTGTCTCCTAATCCTCGTCCTCTGTCTTTCTTCTACTTTGATGGCAACAATAAAGGATTTGCCAAAGATAAAACTGACTCATAACAGAGCATAACTTCTCCTAAGTATCACCGGCAACTTTAAAAGCACTCACAGGTCAATTTAACATCACTGATCTTATCATTACAATGACACGATATGCTGGGAAACCTTGGATTCTGGCATTCATGCAGATGCTACTTTGACCAAGCCTCTCATCCACGCTGACAGCGATAGGACTCTGAAATGGCAGCAGTATCCCACAACAGGGGAGAAAACAGTTCGGAACAATGACCCAGGCTCCATACTCTCCATATCCCAGATCTCCAAAAGGGAACAAAATACACTAGAAAAAGCTTGATGCATAGAGACGCCATCCTGCATACTACAGGACCCACAGGATCTGCCTAAATAATCTGATGGCTTAGCATTCATTTTAGTATTCAATATAAAAAACTGCAGTCAATCCTGCAGAGAAATAATCTATGGGGAAGTGTAGAGCTTAATACTCATGTTAGCAATGTTTATACCAGCAGCTGCAATTCTAAAATGCTGAATTTTTCAATATCTGCAGCACGTTCCCTGCTAATCCATGTTTCCTGAGCTAGAGACACAAAGGAGTGCCATCCTTGTAGAGCAACACTGCTAGCTCTGGTTCTCCAGATAAGACACAAGTAGTCTTGCATTTTTCTAGAAATATATTTCTTTTTTGTCTTCATTCAAAAGGACAAACCACAAAAAACAGACTGGAAGCACAAGGTTTTCATTTGACATCAATAAAATGTAAGTTGCAGTATCCTCCACTATACCTCTGCTCTTTGTAACATTTTATGACATTTATTTGCCTTGTGGGGATTATTTGGCTCAAGTCCAGGTTGCTGATGAGGAATCTGGCTGCTCTCCTGCTTCTCAGCTCTCACCATGCCTCAACGGTTCTCGGCATTCTGCACCAGGCCTTTGGTGTAACAGTCCCTTTTAAGTCAACTCATGACATATGTCATCATATTTATGTTTCAGTCACAGTGGTCCTATGAATATAAAACAAAATGCATGTGCTGACTAATGAGGTACAGAAGTAGATTTGCTGTCTGCATGTACATAAAGAGAGGACTTGAGTGAGCTTTTTTTTTTCTTAAAATACTCCATATGGTAAATTTAATTATCAAACTTTGTTGTAATGTACTTTGATTGACATCAAACAGTATAAGTGTAATGTCAGAGATTCTGACTACCTTTCACTTGTTCACCTTAGCACATTTCAAGGTCAAAACAAAACTGTGTCAAAACAATCAAAAATGTCTGATGAATGGTTATAGAAACAACGTAGGTTTATTTTACTTCTTGATTCTCTGTAAAAGAATCTTTTAGCTACCTTGGAAGTGTTAGTGTGGACCACATCACACAAAATTGTTGTTTATGCAAAATCTCTTGGAGGTTAGAAAAAAAAACCCGGCAGTGACAAGCAGTGGGAAAATGTTACAGCCCTGGAACAAGTCATCAGCTGCTCTGCCCAGAATGAATTTCCATGTTAGTTCAGTCTAAGCGCCGCTGTGGGGAAGAACATGGCTGTTATGGTTTTTAACCCAGGTTATACACAGTATGTGCTAAATTCTTGTTATGCTAAGTGTAGATACTAAAAAGTCTGCAAAAAAACCCCCACAATTATTTTTCTGCCACAACAATTAAAACACTCTTTTTTTGTCTTTGTTTAAGATTTTAAAGTCACAGACACATTTTTTTTTCTATTTCTGTGGGAGAAATCCGGCCAGGAGAAAAGTTATTAATGCAAAAACGTATGTGAAATTCATTACCTTACACTTACCTTGCTTTCAACCCAGAACCTGCAGATGTTCAGCTGCATGTTTACATGGTGTGATGCTGTACTTTAAACAGCGTGTTTTCAGGGACAGTGGGGGGATTCTCTGATGGAGCTCTCCACATTCACTCACATGGGGCTGTCGGTACACATAAGGACAACAGTGGCCGGCATATCCATGTCTAGCTCCATGGTGGTCCCCCCCCCCCCCTTTAGTTTGTCAGACATGATGTTTGTACAGATGTCTGGGTCCAAAGCAGAAAGGACAAACCCTCGCTGCCCTTTTGGTGGTCCCGGCCTACCCCTGACTTTAAAGCATAGATATACTCAACTGTACAAGTTATCTTTTGGATTAAATTTTCTGACTGTATTCTGTGACCATGGTGGGTATAACATGTTTCTATAAACAATTCTCTCCTTATTATTGTTATTATTCATGGTCAACAGCCTTGAAGACTGCTGTTGTGCTCTGTGAGGTTCTTTGACCCATTTCAATGTATTTCAGATTTAAATAAAATAAAAAAATGTATTACAGTTTGCGTTTTAGTAATGAGTTCCGATAATGATAACTAAAGAAAGATGAGCAGCCAGGACATTAGAGTGGTTGTAAACAAACCCTGATGTTGGCTATCTGAAGTTTGAACTCTAAGACCTTTATCCATACCGCTGCTTCCTTTGTCCTTCAAATGAAGCGATAGCCAGTCTCTCCAAACATTTAGCTTGCTTACAGTCTGTATGATAGCTGCACTTTCTTCCCCAGTCAGTCTTATCTTTCAGCAGTGTCACTGTGTTCAGTGATCACAGCAGTTGCTTAAGTGAGCGCACGGTTTTTATAAATAATAGAACCAATGTTGAAAGTAAATGGAAGACCCACTTTGTTTTATGATTATCTATAGCAATATGACATTTTATGAATCTTATGTACAGGACACCTTTTAATAACATCTTTTAAATAATAGTTTGTTATAGCTTAAGTTGTATTGATGAGTTATGATAATGGTATGATATTATACTAGAGAAACCCTGATGTTAGTTATAACTAAAGTTTGAACTGTAAGCCCTGCATCCACACTGCTGCTGTGATTTGTTTGTAACGGCAGATGGTGATATTGCACGATTTTCACATTTTGTTTGCAAACATCCAAATCGGGAATGTGTGACAATTTTCCATAAATTCTCCTTTCCTAAATAACCTGATAACCTGAAGTTCTTACCTCTTCCATTAAGAGCTTTTTGGCCTGTTGTGAATTCACGGCAGCTGTCTTGTATCTCTGCTTACTAAATGCTACTTTGTCAATTCGAGTAAAGTCAAGCAACCAACCTGCCTACAATGTTTAATCACTTAGTGTTGGGGATTTTTAGGAAGCAGAAGTAAACGTCTGCGACATGAATGACCAAAAATCTCACTGTCCCAGTGTTCTAGGTTAGTTGCCAATGACACAGAAGGGGAATAGTAGTGTTTTGTATTGGTTCCTCAGTCATATGGATAACACATGTGCAGTGTTTTCAAAGTTTCATAGTGAGTTTTCTTGCCAGTTAATGGGGCCAAATGTTTTCAATTGATACTCAACTGGAGAAAAGCACAGCGTGTGCCACCACAGACACGCAGGTCTAAACTTAGTGATGACGTAAAAAAGAAAGAATCCATGTGGTTTCACTTTTTATATGAAAACATTTGGGATGTTTTTATGAACTTCCTTCTTCAGCTGGAGCGTGTATGGGTTACTACTGCAATTTTATTCTTCTTGCTTACAGCCAACCTAGAATAGAATAGAATAGAATAGAATAGCACTTTATTATTATTGTAAATGTACAACGACATTATGGGTGTCCCATGCCAACTGTCCCGGAATAAAATATATAAACTATAAATAGACAGTGCTGTACACTGTTCACTGGTTTGTGACACAGACCCTGTTGTGTGTTACAGGAATTCAGGAGGGTACAGAGTGCACCAAGTGCAAAAATGACTGGGCATTAAGGGCAGCCATCGCACTCCTCTATGTGCTCTGTGCCCTGCTCGCTATAGCGGTGGCTGTCCTCGGATACAAAGGTAAGCCGTAACTGAAGTTAAAATGCCTGCTTAAACAAATACTCTAGTTTTCAGCTGGATTGCAACTTCTGACATCCACAACAACTTACCTGACAACACTGAACCCACAATGTGTGCATAATGGGTTGAAGTGGAATGGCAGATGGTGACCTCAGTTTTTCCAGAGTGGCTCAGTTAGACCCTTTCTTACAAGCCAAGAAATATTGATGCTCTAAGCCAAATACATAGACTTTCCTTTAACTACAGATGATGGAACACTTATTTAATTAGGAAATTGTGTTCTTCACTACCCCTCCACGGACTGGCATATTAGATCACCCAATTATGTAAATGTAAAAAACATATTCTTGCCATTTCCTTATATTTACATGTGAATTAAGTTCCTGTCCTCTGTGCTGTGGTGATATTACTTGTACCAGCCCCTGGACTGTCAAAAGGCATAGCAACTGGCCCTGTTGCCCTTGGATGTATAATCTTGTATTGTACTCCTGTAGGTGTGTTTGCTGGTTTAGTATGACGTGAATTACAGAAAGTGAGAGGGGATCAGTATGAATGAAATTCTGTATAATTTTATTATGAAGTTCTTTCTCTTCACACAAACTTGGTTGATTTTTTTTTCCTTTTTTTGTCTAATAGATTGAACGATAACAAACAGAAAATACAGTACACAAAATCTTGCTAGAAAGTCCAGAAAGGATGATAAGGCCAACTTCAGGAAAGACTTTGGACAGACAGAGAATTAAGATGTCTGACTTTGGCACAATTATAGTTTTTTTTCCCTTTGTTTACTCCTGCCCTGCCCTCTGACTCCCATGGTACCACAGCTTCTCTCTGCCTTCGTCTTTTTCTTTGATGTTTGATAAAAAATTAAATGGTTGTATCACTAACAGTCAAGCCAGAGGCTTTGGCCTAAGATTAACCACTCTGTTGACAGAAACCGTTGTTTACTGTCCACCATATTTGACATCTTTAGCCACAGCTCTAAATGGGAAACAGATTGTGTGGCGCTGTCCTTACTGCACGCATGCTGCTGTTACTCCCTGTTTGAACAATGGAAATAATATTAAATAGAAACAGACAGGAATTCCACATATTTCAGGCGTTATCATCGGGGAATGCTTTCTGTGCCTTACACATTTGTGGTCCAAAGCAGTCACAGAAAAATATGCCGAAAGTATCCTCGAGTGAAACACTGCTACAGTCCTACCTGCTCCACAGGCAACGGATGGCATATTTGCCTAATGGGGAAAGACTTAATCCAAACTACTGCACAAGTTTAGATTTAAATCAGAATTAGGTGCTGTCAGGTTTGTTTTAGGCTTCCAGCTTTGCGTCTGTGTTAGCGTCAAGCCCAAGTGAGTTTGATGTCTTGGCTCTAATGTCTACCAGATGACTGTGCAGCGACTACACAGGCTTAACAGCCCAAAGCAGATTTTATGGCTTGGTTGCAATTTGTTATCTCGTGAACTACAGACTAACTCACAAATTGCTGCGAGTGTCCAAAATACTTTGAGTGTGCAAGAAACCAATCTGAGCTCTGCATTCTATGATTTTTTTTTCTATGGACTTTGTTATAGATATGCTGCTATTTTTCAAGTTAATGCTTTAATTCCTGTTAAAGAATTGTTTATTTAAATGTCTGCTCCAGCAGCTTTCATCAGTGTTAATCTAGCTTTTGCTCATAACTTGTCTCAATAGGCAGCCAGACTTACTAAAAGACTTACTTAAATTAGCAGCCTTATATAACTCGCAGTGCCTTTCCAATATAAGGATGTGAAAAGGATGGAAAGATTAACAGGGGTGAATGAGAAGGTATGTTCAAGATTAGTGGGGAGTTTTGCAGGTGTTTCTAGTTTATTCTAGATTTTTCTCACTGTTATCAATGGAATAAATTTATAGAGTGTTTCTGATTCACCCAAAAGAAAAGCATGTGACCATTTCAGAGAAACTAAGACAGATTTAAAGGAGATTACCTTCAAACTTCAGTTCTCAGCAGTTACCCAACAGCTCTTTGAAGCTGTTTTTGTTTGTCCCTAGTGCATGTTATTGTTTCATGTTTTTGTCACTCCTGGAATGATAACAGTGAACGCTTAGGGTGTTTTCCAGTTCAGTATTTAGACGCCCACATGCTGAGAGAAAAACAAAGCATGGAAGAGAGGAGACTCTTCCTGCAGATGTAAGGAGAGAGAAAGTGGAACCAGAGTCGTAAAGCGCTGGCGTGGTATTGATTATGTGTTTGACATTATTAACACTGATGAAGTGGAATTTGTGAGGAAAAATGTTAGGAAAGTTTTTCACTCCATTCAATCCCATGTTCCCATCAGTGGCGTTTAACTTTTCCAGTTTTTCATTGCAGCAGTATGAGTGTAACAATGCCCTCTGCTGTTAAGAAGCCCTTCTGCAGAATATACTATATCTATCTTCAACTTTAAGACAGTCGCTTTCATTTTTTCTTAGTGGTTGAGAAAATGGACAACATGACAGAGGGCATGCAGAATTATGGAGGCAAGATCATTGCTGTGGAGACAGACTTAAAGAAACTAGGTAAGTTCCAGTAACACAAGATTATATCATAGATGCCGAAAGCTGCAGAGATTTCAGTGACGTGTACAAGAAAGTAGGTTTTGGCTTTGACACTATACTATATTTGTATGTCCTATTAACAGTGTGTGACTGTTTTTCAGATGATCAGGCTGGAGTGATGTCAGTTAATGCCACTAGTGAGATGAAGACTTTCAAGTCAGATCTGGAAGCGTTACAGAATCAACTACAGCGCATTGCAAACAGGGCAACAAGTAACAGCGACAGGCTGGATGAACTTAGGATAACAGGAGGTGATACGGAAAGTGCACATGTCTCACTGCAGAGTTTTATGGAAAACAATGATGCTTCACTGCGTGGCATCAAGCAGACCTTGACCTCTTACAGTGGAATGATTGACAGCCTTGAGGCGGACACTGCACGGCTCCAGTCTGAGATACAGAGCCAGGTCAAAGTACAGAGCCAGACTCAGGTTGATGTCAGTGCGCTGAACATCACGCAGGCCCAGCAGCGCAATCTCCTCAGCACACTACAGAAGACAATTGAAAATGCAGGACAGGAAGTTCAGAAACTGAAAAATGACTATCAGATTCTGCAGCAAACAGCCAGACAAACACGGGCTGACACAGAGTGGCTGAAGGAAAAAGTTCAGAACCTTCAGGTTTTGGCAGCCAACAACTCCGCCTTGGCCAGAAACAATGAAGAAGCTCTAAATGACTTGGGAGCTCAGCTCAGCACTTTAGCCAGCCAAATCCAGAATACCTCAGCTCTCACAGAGGGACATGACCAGAGCTTGCATGAGATGATGGACCACCAGAGAGACCATGATAATGCCACCTCGTTTAAGTTTGACAAAATGGAAGCACGATTAGACAGACACGAGAATGACATGAACCGCGTGACTGGAAACATTAGCTTTGCCGCACAGATTCTTGGTGTCATCAGTTCCGAGCTGAATGGCCTGAGGTCCTGTGCTGAGACAGTAATGCAGCACTCTGACCTGTTAGTGGGACTGAATGGAAGTGTGACACAGGCCAACGCAGACAACAGAGAGCTGCGCGCCCAGCAGGATGAACTAACAGCCCGGTTGGACAGAGAAGTCAACAACTTGTCCATGGTGATGGAGGAGATGAAGCTAGTGGACAGCAAGCACACACAGCTTATCACCAACTTTACCATCCTACAAGGTGAGGAATACCTGGCGTGCCTGATTTAGAGCTTTTCATCATCATATGTAAATAAAGCACCTTTTCCAATTATTTGTGAAAATTATGACAAGTATATTTAATTATTCTAGGTATGGAACTCGTACATTTTTAATTAATATAGAAAAGTATAAGAATATATAGATAGATTTCTTCCACTTCCATTTTGTTAAATAAATAAGTACAACAGTTTTCAGTTTCTTGGGGTAAGTTACATCGTCTACAACCTTCTGGTCTTAAGAAGAATCATATTTATGAATTATTTGTGACTTCTGACAGTGACTAGGATTGTACCTCTTCTGATTTGTAGTATGCATTTGTACCAGAAAAGAAATATAAGATTACAAGAAATCATTTGTGTGATGTTTTGTGTGACAGTGCATGTAAACATTAATTGTTACACATTGTTCTATCAGTTATAGTTCACTTATCTGCTCGTATTTCAGGCCCACCAGGTCCAAGAGGGCCCAGAGGTGATAGGGGTCCTCAGGGGCCAATGGGCCAAACGGGACAAAAGGGTGATAAAGGAGAGAAAGGAATGCCAGGATTGGTCGGACCTAAAGGAGAGCAAGGTGCAGCCGGACCACCAGGCGCAGCAGGTCCAAAAGGTTTAGTTGGGGCTCAAGGTCTTGTAGGACCTAAAGGACCAAGAGGGCTTAGTGGTCGACCTGGAAACCCTGGTGAGAAAGGTGACCCTGGGGTTCCAGGGCTTCCTGGGAGGGATGGACCTTCCGGAATGCCAGGACCGCCGGGGCCACAAGGGCCCAGAGGAGCAGCAGGACCTTCGGGTATGGAAGGACCCCGTGGGCCTGTTGGACCCATGGGCCCTCCAGGTCCTCCCGGTCTCCCAGGACTTCCTGGAACTCCCATATTTGTAAAGCCACCTCAGCCCACTCAGCCCCGTCCGGTCACTCAACCTCCCAAACCATCTCAACCTTCTAAACAAGTACAGGAACCACAGGGCTCTGTGTCGGTCCAGCCTCCTGTTGCCACAAGTCCAAAGCCTGGTGAGTTTTGTCCTGTCTCACTCTCATCAAACCCAACCGTTCACGGCAGTTGGCTGCCCCTCTCTGAGCCTGCTTCTGCTCAAGGTTTCTTCCTATTAGAAGGGTGTATTTCCTTCCCTCTGTCACCAAGTGCTTATTGATGGAGGTTGTCTATTTGTTGTGGTTTTCTCTGTATTAGGGTATTGTAGGGCCTTTATCTTACAATATAAAGTGCCTTAAGGTGACTGTTGTTGTGATTTGGTGCTAAATAAATAAAATAAAATAAATAAAATAAAATAGAATCTTGCACGGTGGCACAGTGGTTAGCACTGTTGCCTCACAGCAAGAAGGTCCTGAGTTCACTCCAGCCTGAGCATCACTCCAGCTTTTCTGTGTGGAGTTTGCATGTTCGCCCCGTGTTTGCGTGGGTTCTCCCCGGGTACTCCGGCTTCCTCCCCCAGTCCAAAGACATGCACTTTGTGGGGATAGGTTAACTGAAAAATCTAAATTGCCTCAGGGCAATTTAGATCTTTTGGTGTGAATGTGAGTGTGAATGGTTGTCTGTCCCTGTGTGTTGGCCCTGCGACAGACTGGCGACCTGTCCAGGGTGTACCCCGCCTCTCACCCTATGGTAGCTGGGATAGACTCCAGCACCCCCCGCGACCCTGAAAAGGATAAGCGGAAGCGAATGGATGGATGGATAGAATCAAGTGATTAGATAAATTAGACCAGGACATTTTTGTAAATGTTGATACCTTGTACCATCTAAACAGCATCTCTAGTGATTTTGTTTTCTTGGATAACATGTATGTGGTAATTCATTCTTCCAGGTTGTCCACGTGAATTCAGAAACTTTGGCGACAGCTGCTATTACTTTTCTTCTGGTTCACAGAGGCTCAACTTTGATGAGGCCAACCGGTTTTGTACTAATCGTTCAGCTCATATGCTCATTATCAATAACAGTGAAGAACAGGTAAATTCAATTACATCCATATATTCCATATAAAGCTATTGCTAATTTTAAACAATTGCACAAATTGACATAAAACATTATTATAAACATTTTTTCTTGTTACATCTTCTTTTCTATTCTACCTCTAGCAATTTGTAAAAAAAGCCATCACAGGAAAAGGATATTTCTGGCTTGGACTGAGTGACAGAGAGGAGGAAAATGTCTGGAAGTGGGTAGATGGAACCATACCAGTTTTCACGTGAGTTGCAAATTTGTGTATGTATTTTAACTGTACAGGACAATTTTAACAAAGTGTAACCAAGTGTCTTTGTGGTTGTTTTTAGGAAGTGGAAGCCTGGCCAACCTGATAACTGGAAGCATGGTCACGAAGACGGCGAGGACTGTGCTGGCCTTATCCATGAGGCCAACTGGAATGACTTTTACTGCACTGACCGCATTGGTTTCATCTGTGAACATGCCTTTGACAGTTAGTACCTTCTTCATATTGGACTTTTAAATTTCCTATTTGTGTGTATTTCCACAGTTGCTTAATTTGTGTTTTTGGAAACAAAGCCCATATGACGACCAAGTTTGTTTATTCAACTCCAAATGTATATTTTTAAAATGTGTCACAAATGTGTAATGTCTTAAAAAATTATACTAGATTCATTTACGCTGTTCTTTTGTAGACTGATGCAGTTTTGTTTATCTAAACAGATCCAGTAATTATGATCCCCTGTTCAAATTGGACTGATTCAAGATCACCTTAATATATTTTATTAAGTTTTTCAAAAGAAAAAGAAACAGTCTAGTTTATTTTATAGTTATATAGATATACACACAGAGACATATACACACACAAAGAAAGAATTTAATCTATTTTAGAATAATAATAATGGATTGGATTTATATAGCGCTTTTCAAGGCACCCAAAGCGCTTTACAATGCCACTATTCATTCACTCTCACACACTGGTGGAGGCAAGCTACGGTTGTAGCCACAGCTGCCCTGGGGCAGACTGACAGAAGCGAGGCTGCCATATTGCGCCATCGGCCCCTCTGGCCAACACCAGTAGGGTAAAGTGTCTTGCCCAAGGACCAACAACCAGGACAGAGAGCCTGGGGATCGAACCGGCGACCTTCCGGTTACAGATACGCTCCCCAACCCCCTGAACCACGGTCGCCCCATAATAAGGCTGTAACAAAATGTGGAACAAGTAAAGCACTGTGAATACTCTCTGGATGCACTGTAACAGTGAACATCCCCTGCTAAGTGGAGCTTAGTCATCATTAATAGCTGTTTTTTCATACAATAACACCTCAAAATGTCGCTGGGAGAGCTATAACTGTAAATGCAACATCTTGGGCGCACACACAGAGATACAGATACAAAATGTGTTGTATTTTTTTGTTCTCTTCACAGTGAAAGTTCCAGTTTTATAGCATCCATCTAAGAAGTAGTGATCAGTCTCCTTTCAGGAGAAAGGTGAAGAGGTTGAAGACATCACTATAACGAGGGCCATGCAGAGAAGCACTACGTGACTAGAAGACTCTGATAAAGCCAGCCCAGTGGAGCATCACTGACACTTGGACTTTTATTTGTCTTTAAAGGCACTTTACAACATAGTACCATGCAAAAGGCAGAGCAAACACAGAGCCATTCCACTGTTGTATTAATTTAGATTTTGTACTGAAAAAACATGAGTATCTTCATTTATTTAGGCTGATGCAGCCACAGTTGTACATGTGTATCTGTAAATAATATTTTACAAATGACAATTAGTTGGTTGGAACTGAATTTGATATTGTTTGATTTGTTCAGTTACTCAGTCTTTACACATTTAAACTGTCAGAGCATACTTCAAATCTTTGTATCCGATAAAATACTCCACAGAATCATAGAATTATCATTTGTTTACAAGCAAGTTCCCACAAACATGGTGAGCAACCACTTGTCATCATTGCCCAATAAATACCTGTAACCTAACAAAAAGAAAGAAAAGTAGAGTAAATTTTTTCAGTGCTTTTTTGGAGGTTGGGGGAGAATTGATTGCTGATGTGAGCAGTGTTGCTGCCTTACAAAGGACTGTATTTCTTGGACTTTGACCTGCCAGTATTATCTTAATCTGATATATACATGATCCATATGCACATGGTTTGTAATGTATCCATTATCAGATGATTTCTTCATTATGCCAAATGCAATATGCGAAACATTATAATTTGTATAATCAATTTTTTTTGTTGATCTTATGGACTGAATAGCAATGTTTAATCCAGTTTAAGGTTCATCTGTGAGTTCATTCAATCACCACATTCCGATGGATCGGGTCAGAATGCTTAACACAATAAAGTTGGGAAAAAATTTGTGTGGAATCACTGACTGTTGTCCATAAAATATTTCAGTAAATGTGTGCAGACTGGTTAGCATGAAATGCCAAGTGTTTACACATAAAAACTGAAGGGAAATAGAGACTTTAAATTTCAAATATTACTGCTAATCTGCTATTTATGTCTTATTTGCATTTTTATTTTGTCTTCAATAAAACGAGTGTATAACAGTATAGCATCAGTACTTTGAGAAAAAGTAGCAAAATATTACAAAAACATCTAAACTACAGCTAAACTTACATATTTCACACACTCTAGACAGAGTGTGTGAACATCACTGATGCTGCCTAAACCTACATACTATTGTATTAATAATATAATAATAACATGCTAATATTATAAATTGACAATTACAACACATTGACTAAATAATGGATTTATTCAGTCTATATTCAGATAGAAAATTTCAGATGTACTAAAGTAGATTTGTATGTTTTGGGGTTTGTTTGTTTGTTTGTTTGTTTTTTGATATGTAGGCTTTGTCTAAAAAGTGAAAAATGCATAAAATAATAAATACTGACAATAATACCTTTTTTAAGATTATATACTTGTTCTAAGCACTAACAAAATTCTTAAAATGTATAATTTTTTCAAAAATATACTTGAATTATATATAGGCTAATATTGGTGCCCGTTATATATATATATATTATATATATATATATATATATATAATATATATAATTATATATATTTATAATATTATATTATATATATATATATATATATATTATAATATACACACACATATATACACTTTTAATTAAACTCAGTGTGCTTTCCATACATAAACTGTATCTCGGTAATGTCCTAAAGCAATTAACAACTAATTATCAACTAAACAGAACTTTAACATAGACACAGTTGTGTCTTGACTTTAGGGATCTTGGTCCAAAGGACAAGACAACAGTGATGCAAAGCACCCTCAGCGCATTTAGGTCCAACTCAGGGAATAGTTAAAAGATTTGCACCTCTCTAGAGAGGTCCACTTGGTCTTACCGAGCAAGTCAGAGATGTACTTGAAAAGCAAATCACTGAGAGTTGTATGAACTAACAGAGATTTTAAACGTAATCCTGGGTGGAACCAGGACCCAGTGAAGACTTCAATATTGGGGTAATTTGATAAAGTTTCTGTTTCTGTGTAGGGATTCTGGATGCCGCTGCTTTAAACTGATCATATATCCAGTAATATAACTGGATAAATATCTCAAATATTTCTTTCTTGTCTCTGTTCAATTTTAAAAGGTTTGTAGACATCAAGCAGTTAATGTCATCTGTGTTAGAATTACATATTGGTTAATGTAGTTTAGTTTAGACCACTGTTAATTACTTAAATTAGTAATTACTCATTTATTGCTTCACTTACGCCACACAAATCCTCTTAACTACAAGATTAAAGTCTTTATGTGTTACTCATTTTCACGCGCTGCAGCCTCACAGTCACATTTTGTCACGTGATCGACATCACCTGACGATGACATGTTATTTTTTTCTATGCCAAGGACAATTGGTGACTTATGATTCATTCTCTCTAGTTTGCAGACAGCACACAGGGATGAACAGTAGTCCGACAGGGAGTGTTAAACTGTAGAAGCTTATAACCGTTTATTAAATACAGTGAGGGCTCCTTCGATTACCCAGAATGCCCTGCTTGTTGCCGTCTGGCGAAGGAGTGACTGTGTGAAAAGAATCATTTAGCTGCCTTTGATACCCATTAGGTTGTCGTTACTATGCATTTGTATTGTATGAAATAAGAAAAAAGAGGGAAAGAAAATATCTGGGAAGGGCGAAATCTGTTGTCGTCTATACACCAAGCGATGCCTCTCTTCACGACTAACCCCTTTGACCAAGATGTTGGTGAGTAATCACAACTGGAGGCTGTTATTAGCAGGCTAGCTAAGTAGCTGTGACCAAACAGCTTTGTTTGTGTTCTCCAGCTGTGGGGAACATTTCACTTAGCCACTGGATATATATTATTGGTATATGGGTAACGTTTGGTACATACTGTAGGTTGTGTAAACTGACAACCTGAAGCCCATGATATTAATTTTGATGTCTGCTTTGCTTGTTTTTGAGGAGCATAGATGGCTAGCTTGCTCCCCTATCCTATGTGTATATTTAGCTAGCAAACAGCAAGTGACCGTTTGGCGAAAGCATCCTAAACTGGTGATGTTATTCTCGAGATGTATTACGTGTATTATTTAAGTCAGGCCAACTCTTAATGAAGGCGGAGACACAGGCTTGTCATCGGATCACTGAATTGAGTTAGCAAGCCATATCACTGGCTACCTTTATGTATCCCATCTTCTGTTAACTAACCACAATTATGTGCTTGACCTCTCACAGTGAGTGGAAGTGAAAGAGGATGCGGAGCTATGGGAAACCACAGAGTATCGCTGTATTTCCTGTCGTCTCTTTGATCTTTGTCGAGTGGTTAGCCACCTAATTTTCATGTAGAGCGTGTAGTTTTCATATAGATGAAAAATACACAACACCGTTCACTTGCAGAGCCCCATACACAGCCTCAAGCCCAAACCCAGCAGTAAATGCTGTTTTGATAAAACAAACCAGCCTTTAACTGATCGTGCTCTTCTGTTCCTGGCTTTTACTACTGTTGTGAGCATCTGTTACTTCACTATACTGTTTTGTATGACATGACAGCAGCCAAAGTGCTTTACAGGCTCACATAGTCAGTCAACATAATGAAAAATAATAAGTGGAAAAAAACGTCAGAAATAAGAATAAAAAACATTACTAGTCAACTAAAACGGGTGGAAAAAAGACATTTGCAGTGAGTGTGATCAAACCATGAGGGACCTCAGACTTAATTAAAGCAAGTGTAAATAAATCTTTAGAGCTGATTTAAATCATCAGCTGTTGATCAGATTCTTATTTGGGGAAGCAGATTATTCCAGAGCCAGGGGCAGTAACCACATTTGCCTGGTTGCCTTTAGCTTTCAGTCAAGTAAGGGGCACTGAGAGAAGTTGTTGGGATAATGAGTTGGTGACCTACAGACAAAAAAAATATCTGTTGTGAAACTCATTTATTGGAAACTTCACAGACAGCCAATGCAGTTCAACTAAAACAGGAGCGATGAGCTATCTTTTCTTTGTACAAGAGTCAATCAGCTGCGTTTTGAACCAACTGGAAAGCGTGGAATTGGGCAATCCTATATACAGAGAATTGCATTAGACCAGGTGAGATTTGGTAAAGGCTTGGATAACAGAACTGGCTCTAGCAGTGGTTTTCACTTGGTAAAAGCTCTCCTTCACAACATTCCTTTGATTGCTAAAATTCACGGAATGTCTCATAAAAACACAAAGATTGTCTGGTTAAAGGACTATCTGCCTCACTGAGGATGGTTGTGTAGCTTGGGGGTCTGAATAAAATAACTTCAGTTTTTCTTAGTTTCTTTCTTTAGTTTAAGGGTTTGTTTTTGTTTTTTACATCTGTGATTCCAGATCTTCCAAACATTCAAAGAGGTTCCTGATGGTTTGAACACAGTCAGGTGTGGCAGGTAGATAAAACTGGGTGCCACATAACAAGGATAATGAATTTTGGCTTTCTGTCCATCTCTAATACTTCCAATCTTGTTTAGGGTATATAGACATATTTTTCTAATGCTTCTTTTGTCAAGAGCAAAAGAAGCAAAAAAAACTTTTTAATGTACTTATTACTTCCCAATTATTACTTCTACTTCCCAGTAACAGCAACTGATGACTCATGTTAGAAAGCAATGTCAGCTATTTACACATCTTATTTCCATTCCTATGTTTATACTTGGAATACACTTAGCTCTGTAATAGACTGGGACCCTGTCCAGGGCTAACTTAGACTCTTGCTCTTTGACAGCTGGGATAGACTCCAGCTCAACTGCAACCCTGAAAAATCAGCGCTGTTGATTGCTATGTGATGCCACTGACTGATGTTTATTATTGGCTAAATATTATTGGCACAACATTCAAGAAGATGTTAAAATGTTGTCAGACAAAGCATTTTAACATCTGTTTAATCTAAATCTAAAATGTTCTTGTTAAACACCTTATCTGCTCAAAATTGCACAAGTGGTACTTGGTAAAACATGAAGCTGCTTCCAAGACCAGAGGAGTCAAACACACAGAGTAGATGCAAGACTAACCATTTCATTTGGAAGGAAAACCCCAAAAACACAATTCTTAAGTGGCAAATAGAACCCACTGCTGATTGAAATGCACTGATCCTTAGATAAACTTCAGGTGAAGTCTTCGCAGATCATGAGCTGTTAGATTGTGTTCACTGTAGTGCGGTAGTGTTGATGGGGCACTTCTCATATATTGTCAGAGGAACATAGTAATCTTGTTGTTTTGATTTCTCAATACCAAACATGATCATGAAAAGAGGATTCTCACGGACCATTTACAACAGTGATTCTTTTTTTTTTGTAGGATTACAGTAGCTTTATTACTCCTCTACAGAATTCCCATGTCTCTTCTTTCCCATCTCTAAATACAGTCATGCAGAAAAAATATGCTTTTGCTGTAAAGACTTCTTCTCACGCCGGTTGGTGTTCTTCTTTCCTGCAGAGAAAGCAACCAGTGAGATGAACACTGCTGAGGACTGGGGCCTCATTCTGGACATATGTGACAAGATAGGGCAGTCACGCACTGGGTCAGTTAACATTCCTCATTCTGAGGCATACCAACACATTTCTTTTATATTTTTGAGTTTTGGATCATTAGAATATATATTCAAGGAAGTCTAAAGAAATTTAAAAGAAGAGCTTAATATAGCTTAACCTTCTCAAACCTTTGAGTTGTGCTGTTCTGTTCCAGGCCCAAAGAATGCCTCCGCTCTATAATGAGAAGAGTGAACCACAAGGACCCTCACGTAGCCATGCAGGCACTGACTGTAAGCAGACTCTTAACAAACAGCCATGTTTTGTTTATGTTTGATAGCTTATTTCTTAAATGACACTAAGCTATAAGCTAATAAAGTAACCACATTTACTCTTTTATAAGTGATAAATTACGTATGTCAAAAGTATTTCAGGTGTTTACTTACTTCATGAGGTTCATGAATAGGATGCACACTTTGTCTTCGCAGCTTCTCGGTGCCTGTGTTTCAAACTGTGGGAAAATTTTCCACTTGGAGGTGTGCTCCAGAGAGTTTGCCAGTGAAGTCAGTAATGTCTTAAACAAGGTGTGTGGTAAATTTCACTTTCTTGTGTGTTGTCCAAATAAGCCACATTAACTATGTGGGATTTCTTCAAAAAGGTTCACTTTTGATCCGTGTTGGCATAAAATGCTTTAATGCGTGTTCTCCAGGGCCACCCCAAAGTCTGCGAGAAGCTGAAGGCCCTGATGGTGGAGTGGGCGGAAGACTTCCGCAATGATCCGCAGCTCAGCCTGATCTCAGCAATGATCAAGAATTTACGGGAACAGGGTGTCACGTTCCCTGCTGTGGGCTCCCAGGTTGGTATATGAGTATGGTGGTTTATACCCCACCCCCACAATTGCAGTGGATACATACCTGACGTAAGTTGGAAAATGTTTACTGTTCAGAATAAACGCTAATATTAATGTGAGAAAAACAAAAACTAGGAGACAGTGTAGCGACTCCTGTTTAATGCTTTACTATCGCATTTCACTCATTAGCTAACAAAACTGAAATGATGTTCGCTCAACAAGCATCATCTTTACCTTACGACAGGTAAGCTAACATAAACATTACTGTAAAAACATTAATATAAACAAGGTATCAAAGCGACACACTAACTTAACTCTCTAAAACTGACCCACTCAGAGTTGACGTCACAGCTCCAGATTGCTGACGTTTTACATTCTGGTGCACTGCAGTCGTGCTGCTGTGGAAGGAAAAGCTCTGCTTTGACAGTCTGCATTCAACTTTGTTTTCTGGGAAATCCTTTAAAATTCCACGTCGACGTGTTTTTATAGTCTATGTCATCAATTATGCCGACGAATCGTTGCAGCGCTAGTGGTTAAGATCAGACTTTTAAGTTCTGGCTCATTCTATTTGTAATGCTAGTATCTCTCTTGGTTTGCTCAAAATCCATCCATGTTCTTTTATTCTTTTGAGTCATGAGTGTAAGTCATTATTTATGTGAAGCACATGATTATTGTCTTCACAGGCTGCTGAGCAAGCAAAAGCAAGCCCAGCTTTAGTGGCAAAGGATCCCTCCACATCAACAAACAAAAAAGAAGAGGAGGATTTGGCCAAAGGTAAAGAGGACTCTATCAGATAATCAGAGCAGTGCACAGTTTTTGTAAAGGACTCTTGTATAAAGACTCTTTTTAGTATTCAGACACACATAGAAGTGCATTAGAAGCATGTTCATTAAACACATTTTAACTGTTGTTTATTGGCTTTGAAAAACTCCCCCTGTTATTGTGGATTAATGAATTGCAGATGTTCCACAAGGTTTTCAAGGGCAAACACACAATCACACTCTTGTGATTATCTTATTATCTCTCTTGTGTGCAGCTATCGAGTTGTCTCTGAAGGAGCAGCGTCAGCAACCGCAGACCTCAATGTCGAGTCTTTACCCAAACACCTCCACCCTGCTCTCCTCACACAAGTCTGACGGCAGAAAAGTCCGTGCCATCTACGATTTTGAGGCTGCAGAGGACAATGAGCTCACCTTTAAGTCGGGAGAAATCATCACTATCCTGGACGATAGGTGAACATTTACACAAATATAATCAAGAGCACACAACAAACCAGGACTTTCAGTATATAATAGTGAGCAGATTTCCCGGGCCTATGTTGCGTTCTTATTTGGATGGCTGTTCTCTTTGAAGCCTTTTTGAAATGCTCTTTAGAAAAGCACAGAATCCATGAACTCAAAAGAAAAATACGTTTTAAACATCACATCTATGTATTCATGCTTTAAAGAGGTCTGGAAATGACTTTGTAAAATGCCAATGAAATTATTAAGGATTAAATTCAATTACTAAAGGCAACATTTTTCTCATAATTGAATGGGCTTTTTGTTTTCTTTCTCCCAGTGACCCAAACTGGTGGAAAGGGGAAACATATCAGGGGGTGGGGCTGTTTCCCTCCAACTTTGTCACTGCTGATCTCACTGCAGAGCCTGAGATGAGTGAGTACACACACTTGAATCATTGCTGTTTCTTTGGGAGCCCATTTAGTCCATTAGCAGCATTGCTTTATAGATCTGGGAGTGTGATATCCAGAGAGCAGAGTGCAGTAAGAGACACAAAATAGGTACAGAAAAAATAACACTGCCTAAATTTTTGGGAAGGAGTTCAAGCAGTGTGTGATCAGCACTTTCTCCTGCTGATACTCTTTTCTTATGTACCAAATCTTTTTCTGGTATAATTACAGAGCCCTCTGAAATGCAACATTCATATTCATATGTTGGTATCTTGATGCTCTGTTCTATCTAATTCATTGTTTCCACAGAAATGTGTAGTCTTAAAAATTTATTCTTGGGAGTTTTCTGGCTTTTTCTTCACATCCACTTTTTGTTGGTTAAGATAACCTTTGTTGTTATTGCTTGTTAATTGTATGGCTTTGTCATATTGTTGATTCTGTGGGTTTGCATACTGGGTATGTATATCATGCTGTTGCACTTCTACTGCCTTCATGCTGTGTGCCACCGTTTCTTGTAATTCAAGTTAAAGAAAAACTTTTATCAGCTCGTAACTTCTATTTTTATCTGATATCTGTTCCTATGCTGCATGCTTCTATCAGAGCATTACAGGCGATCAAGTTAGTTTGTTCTTATCTCTTACGTTTGCGTTGCTGACCACTGCCACTGTTGTGTTGTTTTTCTCCTGCTGCATCTACGGCTACTTGAAAACCCACAGTGAAGACGGAGAAAAAGACAGTACAGTTCAGTGAGGACATTCAGGTAGAGACCATAGAGCCCGAACAGGAGCCAGTGTACATAGACGAGGTGAGTGCTCTGCTGTGTGCGCTTTCTTACTCAGATCATTCAGATTTATTAAGGTCACAAGTTGCTACAGTAAATAAAAAAATCTCTTCCAGTATAAGATAAAAAACTTTATTACTTCTGGATTAAGTTGTGAAATGATCTCACATCTATCCGATACTTATCACATCTTCTCAGGACAAAATGGACCAGTTACTGCAAATGATTCAAAGTGCGGATCCAACAGACAACCAGTCTGACAGTGTTGAATTATTACAGCTTGAAGGTAATTTTCATTCATTTATTTATTAATTTCTTATGCAAAATATGAGTATATGGAAGTGAAAGAAAAATATTTAATAACATTGTACACATGCTGCATTTTGGAAACGGTGGATTTCTGTCAGCCAAAGAAAGAGATTTAAACAATTTTTTCATCAGGTGCCTGCAATCAAATGGGGCCCCTCATTGATCAGAAGTTGGAGGATATTGACAGGTACATTGTGTTGATGTGGCGTGCTTTATTCATAGAAATTCAGAACATTGTAAGCTCAGCAGAAGCGAATAACATGCAGAAGGTGTTTGACAAGATATGGATTGCTGATTGTTTGTATCACCAGGAAGCACTCGGAGCTGTCAGAGCTGAACGTGAAGGTGATGGAAGCGCTGTCTTTATATGCCAAGCTGATGAATGAAGATCCCGTCTATGCCATGTATGCCAAGCTGCAGAGCCAACAGTATTACATGCAGCAGCCTGCCAGCGCCGCACAACAGGTGAAGTCAATACAAACTTCTTCTTTTTTTTTCTTTTTTTAAAATTTGAGAAGCAGCTACATTCTGAAAGGGAAGTATCAACACTGGGAAGTCTAAGACGCTTGGAAAGAAAAGATAGATTACCATGAACCTGAATGATTGAGAATCTACGCAGACAACATTAGGTGTTGTCATTTTTTCAAGGACTTTAAAGCTGATTGAATATTAATATTTACTTTGTGTTTATATTTGTCACCACAGGTCTACCCTGGTCAGCCTGCATCAGGTTCATATGCCATGAGCAGTGCTGGGGTGCAAGGCTATACCGTTCCTATGGAGCAACTTCCTCCTGGAACTCCCATTCCTGGTCAACCAGTTCCCAGGTGAGTTTGAGGTTACCCACAGTCCTGCTACAGCACACAGTACATATACTAAGATTATCAGTATCAGTTTCCGCTGTTGTTCTCCTCTTTTATGTGAGATGAAAAATGGCAAATACATTTAAATGCTTAATTACATTCACGTTTCACTTATTCTTTAAGTTATTTTTACATATGGTAAATTTTCCGCTGGTATCAGAGGCTGTTACTCAGCTGGCCAGGCTTTCACTTGTTCCAGCGTTATAGACAAAGCCTTCTTAAATACCTGAACAACTTTTGGTTTTTCCTCATTGAAATTGAATCTTGGTTTCCACATTTTAAATCAAAGTATTTGCTGTACTTGGAATTGAAAGCAGTAATTTCTCACCATTGAGCAATTCCTTACACACCACAACAGTTCTGTTCTTAAACACAGAGGTCTTACTAGTGTTAATATCTCCCTCTTGATGTAGTATAATATTCACTTTTTCCCCATCATTCTTTTCACAGTGACGTTCATATGTACATGGGCCAGCCGCCTGTGTACACTGCAGCTCCAGGCGGCATGGCACCAGCAGATGTTCAGTCCTACCAGAATCCAGCCAGCAACCCTGGCCCAGCACCATGCACAACTCCCGCAGGCATGACGCAGACCGCAAACTACAGCGCTGCCTCTGGCGTGAGCATAGCACCCTCCACAGATGTCCCACAGGCCCCCTTCTCAGAGAAAGCATTGTTATAGGGCCACAGGAGCTCACTGATATCCTCACAGGCACATATGCACTCTTACATACAGACACAACCACACACTCACAAAAACACAGACCTGATCAAATAGTTATAGTTGAAAATGTGTTTTTTTTTGCATAAGTTGACACCAGATCAATTAAAACACAATTTAAACAGAGTAAACTAACATTGGCATGTTTTCTGTTGTATTCAGCTGATATACAGTCAAAGCTGCAGTGCAGAACTTTAATTTCCTCCCTCTGGCAGTCAGAGTAATTAAACAAAAATATTATTTGATTTTCACTGGAAAGCGTTAACCTGTTATTTGAAGATTCATGCTGCTGTCAAATGACTGCGCATATGTCTAGCAGACGTTTGACATACTACTTTTATATGGCGGAGTTTACACTGGACTTCCATTTATTTTTTGAAGGAGTTGGAGTGTGTTCATTGTTGTTGGCTTTCCGTGTTTCTCTTGTTTATACAAGCATCAAATCTCACAATCCGAAATGCTCTACAAGCCTGATGCCAACTAGATGCGAGTCTTTATTCTTCTGTTTTTGTTTGATTTTGTTGGTTATGTGATTTTTGGCTTGCAAACAGTTTCTAGGTGCAGTCCCATCATCTTCTGGTGGTAGTAGACACTACATCCTACCAGGTGCTAGTAAAATAAGGGAACAATGTATTTTAGGAAAAGAAATAGTTGGATAAACTTTATTTTTAAACAACTATTCAGATAGCCAGAAAGATCGCATCTTTCTTTTTTAGATCTTAGTCTCTCATCTGACTGGTGAACTCTTTTCTTTTTTTCATCCAGAGTATTCAAAGAAATTAGAAGCATAAATCTACTAAGGATTCAGTTTCTATCTGCCATACGTCTAGCCCAACTCCAACTGCATAGCTCCCAAAGTTTAGCTCTTGCTATTTCGCCACACATCTCACATTTCAAACTTCAATAAACTGCAAAGTTTAGAGAGTTTTATCAGGTGCTAATAGCCTTGACTATAGCAGACATTCATTTTTATGCAAAGGTCCCACACTCCAGCTTTAAATACACAGTTCTGCTTCTCTTACCAGTAAAGAAGTGATCATGGGGATTTATTTAAAGAGCTCACACTACACTGAGTCACAAAGTGGGCACTGTTGTTTTTTTATTTTTATTAGTATTATTATTTTTTCCCACATTTTCACAGATGTCCTGTCTTTAGCCGACTCAGATATAAAAGTATGGAGCGGCTTTCAGTTTCCATCTCTCAAGCCCGATCACTTCAAATCTAGATTTGATAGCAATACATGCATTCAAATTTTTTCTTGTCACGTGCAAAACCATTATGGCATTAATTGCTTTGTATTTATTTCAGACTATTGAACAATTATGGCAACACTGAGTTACAAAACATTTTTCTCCAATTAGTTCCTAGAAGAAAAACTAAAAATTTGGTGCTAAGAAGTTGTTTTTTAGTACATATGGAGTTAAATTTGCATGCAGAAAAGGGTTGTTTTTCAGCAAAACAAATACTCTTTAAATATTAGATTCTCTCTTCCAATATTTAATGCTGAAGCTTGACTTCAGAATATGCCATTTTGTTTTTTTTCCTGTATTATTAAATTTAATAGTTATAACACAACAACTTAAAAATAAGAAGAAGAAATGTCAGTTTCCCACTTCTAGCTAGCTATTTAAAAAAATGCAATTACTATTTGATCAAGTGTGAAATGTATGCACACACACACAAACACACAGCTTCACACCACCCTCAGTACACACACTGAGACTGCACACACACGATGCACACTACAGGCTGGCATACAGCAGCGAATGCACATACAGACACAGCTGCACTACTTGGTTCACGTATCCTGTAGTAGTGTGTGATCATTTTCCTTCATTCACACACTGACATAGAAATAAAATGACAGTGTCCCACAGCTTTCTCACCCACTTAAACAAACTATAGTTCTAATCATGTCTCAGAAAGGGGTGTCAACTTTTTTTCTTCTTCTTCTTCTTTTTTTTAATTAAAGGACTTTTGGTCTGCTGAAAACATCAGGATACTCTTACATTCTGTATATGTTGTCAAATTTTAGAAGTACTGAAAACTGAAGCCACTTTGTTTTTGGAGAGAAAAGAAAGTAGAGGAACTGAAGCATGCACATAACTCTTGTATATACTGTACTGAACTAGTAGTGAAGCCACATGATGACCTCATGGGTGGAGCTGTATGCTAGCACAGCTCCGGCTGTTTCTCTCAGCCTTAAAGGCGAACTCTGCAGTCGGGATTTTCCAGATGTGTTGAAAGGTGTCGAGCCAAAGAGAACAAAGTGGTTGCAGGGAAAAAGTGTCTGAAAACAAAATGGTATATTTCTTTATTTCTATTCATTTTGCATTGGTTTTTTTTCCTCTCAAAGAAACAAGACTGACTGCTTAATTCATGCTGCAGAGTTTTCCTTTTAAATCGGGCGGTTACGCATCTTTTTTGATGGCTTTGCTTTGTACCCATCAGGGGCTGTGTTAGCAAACCCGCACCACAGACTTGGCTACTAAGTGGGAGAGCCCCAGTGTCTCCCCAGTGTCTTTAAAGCATTTCTTTAGTTAGTGTGCTTATTTTTTTCTTTTTGTAGTACGTTTTAATTTATGTTTTGATTATTGTTAAGATATTTTAAATGGAGAAGCAGTGAAGGATGTATGTATTCAGAGAATAGATCAGGATATGTAATATTCTGTCTAACTTAGTTGTATATTTAATTGCTTACACAAGAACATGGACATTTCTCTCTGTGTTTGATACATGCTTGATGTACTGTAGGCTCAAATGATAATGTAAAAGCTGACTGAACCCCTCCATGCTTTTCAAACCTGTCCGTTAACACTAATACAGATTCTACCTGAAGGTGTCTCTGATTCTGAATATTCAGAGTCAGGATTTGTAAACGGCTCTTTACCAAAGTCTCCCTAAGCTAAACAGTTAGCGCTATGTAAGTCATTCAAGATCAAATGTACAGGTCTGCTCCTCATATCCTACCGTATTCACCTTATTCTTCATATTTATCTAATTTATATTGCTTCTACTCGGACAAAGCCTTTGGGAAAGAGTTCATGTTTACAAAAACTGACTGGACTATAAAAAAGGAAACTAATTTATCTGTTGTATTTGACATCAAATGATGTTACATGAAGGAATTATTAAGAATTGTTCAATTTCTGGTGAAATTAGTGTGTTGATCTAACAAATTGGTGTCGTTTAAGTTTTTCAGGAGGTACTATGTTTCAAACTTCCTACTTCTCGACACCACTGTGAGATTACAAACTGACTTGTTTTAAGCTCTGTACCTCCAGTTCCTTAATTGAGCGCTAGAAAGATGAGGAATATTTTTTGTTTCTTTGTTTTGTTGCCTTCAACTAAAATCAGGAGCGAAATGGAAAATTAATCTGTTTGTTCAAAGAGGGTTAAAAATATCAAAGTAGCAGCTGTTCTGGGACCATAGGAGCCAGTTTATTGTCACGTATCATCCAAATGTCACATCTTGCTGCACCCCCAGAGTTGGACTGTAACCTGATGTGTTTTTTTTGTTTTGTACAGGACTGAGATGCTGCCATTTTTTTTTTTTTTTGTTTGTTTTAAAGCAACATTATTGTAAAGGTTCCGTCTAAAGGTGTACCCTGCTGTTTGTATGTATTCTTTTAACCATACTTATTAATTGGTATTCACAATAAAACCAGGCCAAATGTACAGAATACTAATGACTTCACTTGGCTTGATATTGTGTTCATATATTTATGCAAGTAAGAGTGGTCCTGATTATCACAGTATGACACACACAGTCTGCGTTATTTAAAGGATGATCCGTCCGTCATGTTAAGAAGTATAAACCACCATGAATCAGTTTCACCTGCTTTGGTGTGACTCAGTGTGACAACAGGTGCAGTGATTAGGCAACGACCAAATAACCCCTCCAAAACAGCAAAGACTGTGCAGGTGGTCGATGCAGACTGTTGCTCTCTCCCTGCTGACTGATTTTTCTCTGGTTTTGCTGCAGCTGGTTCAGGTTGCACAGGTAGTCTCCCAGCGCAATTCCCAGAGTGTGGAGGACAAACCAGGAAATGGGCCTGCAACTGCAAAGAGAGGGAAGCAGAGGGGGTGTAAACCCAGCAGCAGGACCGGTATTTATTTGTGTGAAAAAGAGCGCTGCCAGAGTTCTAGAAAATGACCTCAAACAGGTTTATGAAAGAGACTCCATCAGGGTGTCATATAGGTCAATGCTCACAGCTCAGCATCATGCAGCTTGACTGGTGTTTACCACTGACACCCTGTTCTCTACACAGATGAGAGCAGGTTCATGCTAAGCAGATGTGCCAGATCTGAAAAAGAAACAACACGTTATGCTTTCTAACTGGACAGAAGATGTCACTGACGTTTAACTTTTATACTGTGATGATTGATGCTTTAATGGTTAAGTTTTTGAGCAATTTTGTTTAATTGTTTACTGTTTGTGAGACTTAAGTTTTCCTCATGCAGAAATACCTATTTGGTTGATATAAATTAGACATAATGGACATATCTGTTACAACAGGTAAGACAATATTTTACAGTCTCTGTCCTACATGCCCTCTGCCTTTAACATAACACAATGCAGGGAAGTTCTCCCAAAATTACACAAGCACCCAGGATATTATATTCATATCATATTCACCAGTCAAAGACAGGCCAGCCAAACTGAAACGCCTTAAGCTCCCCCCAAACCCCTCCTACAATCATCCCTACATGATTGAGAAACTTGGAAAAACTAAATGATTATATAGCTTGATTTCCTTTCAGTAAGAAACTAGAAAATTGTCCTCTTCCTTGTCACTAGGTGGAGTTTGGTGTATGTGTAAGCAAGGCTGTAAGCAAGGCTGTAAGCGTGTCACTGTGATTTTAAATTGAATTCAGTTTTATTTATACAGCGACAAATCACAACAACTGGCTTCTTTAAATGCAGTAGGAAGTAATTAAGTTTTATCTGGTTGGGAATTTAGCGATGGAAAGGTATACCTCCGTTTCAGCTACACACACACACACACACACAAATCCATCCATGGTTTTCCAAATGTTAATGCTTTATATATCAAGAATGTATTTCATAACTAAGTAATTTTTCTTTAGAGAAAAGCAAGAACCTAGAAAATCCTTCTTCTTGCCACCAGGTGGAGATCTGAGCATGTCTGAGCAAAGCTGCATGTAGCCTTTCAGCATGTCACTGTGATTGTAACTGCAGTAGGAAACTATTAAGAATAGTTTATGCTCACTATAAAGGTTTATCTGGTTGAAATTTTAACATCAACTCACTGTAAAATTATATCTGCAAACAATGTGTGTATTACTGTAAAAAAACAACAACACATGGGTCAAACAACCAAATATCTTAAGATAACACTTTTAGGATCCCACCTACATCTCCTCTTCGCATAAGGGAATGCAGTGAGGTTCTCCAAAAATACACAAGTATCCAGGATGACACATTCCTAAAAATCCTCCATATTCACCTGCGATGGGCATTTAAAAACAAATGTCACTCTTCCTTTTTGGAAGGTGTGTACAATTATAGCTCGGTGTAATCTGCCCCTGTGATATTATAGGATGGGAGATCTCTTCTTTGTCACCCCCCATAAAAAAAAAAATTAAAAAAAAGACAAGCATGATCACCTCATTACCTCAGCAATAAAATAATACAGCCTCCAGTGCAGTGTAAGCAATGTCAGTGTGCAGAGTCCAGCGTCTCCACTGGCTCGTTTTTAGGAGATGATTGTTAAAGTCTTAAGCTCTGAGTTCAGATCAGCGACTGGTAATCCAGCACCATGCCCTCGGGGAAGAAAGTCAAGCTCATCCTGTATGAGGTGCTGCAGTTTGCAGCACTGATTGTACCCATCTTTGTAATCATGGAGAGATTTGCCAGCCTCATATACAACGTGAAAGGACGGGATCAGACAGCATACTGGCTCGTTGTGGCGGCTTCTATCGCCTATGTGACCTCTGTGACCTTGCTGGTGTGGGCTCCTGTCAGATATATGACTATTAAGCAGCGGGGATTCATCAGAGAGGTCACGCAGTGGTGAGTTGAGGCTTTTGGAACGTGATAAGTGACAAGCTTATCGTTTTGTGTGTATAAACATAAACCGAGTCTGTGTAACCTTAAAAAAAAAAAGAATAAATCACATCTTAAATGTGAAAAGTCGAGTTTACTGAGTAAACTTTAGTTCAGTTCTGTGATTTGCTGCTACAGTCTTAAATTGTCTGGTATTACAGCTCATCATTTGGTAGTATTTATTGCAACTGAAATTACAGATGAACTATTTTAACTATTAATTATTAGTTTAATGACTCCTCTCTACTAAGTGCTACCCCTAATAATACAACCTTTTAGATCATGTAAGTATATTTATGCCTTAGAAATGAAGTCTTCCCTTACTCTCAAAAGGGAATATAAACCAAGTGAGCATAGATAACAACTGTAATTGAGTGTAGCTGCTGTGTTATAGATTAGAATTATTAAGCTGCATAAAACTGAAAGACTGCTTCAAAGTCTTTTCAAACACAAATTAAAAATCTAAATATAAACTCATGCACTTGTTAAAAAAAGAACAGTTACTCTTCATTATGGGATGATCATTATGTAAATGTAAGCTGTGTTTTTTTCAGGAGGCCAACAGCAATGGCATATCTCATCCTGTGCACATTACCGTGCTTTGCTATCCTAATAGCCAGCTCCAAGGTAATGTCACCAAGACTGATTGATCTTGTCACTGAGGAGCACTTGTTGATGTTTTGTTCAGTCATGCTCTGACAGGGTCCTTGAAGAGGCATACAGAATTTGTTGTAAACAGTCCATTAGAGGCCACAGTATTAAGACACTATAATTATTCACTGAGTGAACAGCGACATGCTACACTGCACCACAGAGAAAGAAAAGCATCCCTTCTCACGGACTCACCATGATCTCTTGAGGTTTACTTATTCAATGTCAATCTACAGGTAGCAAGAAGTTGTACTCTTGTACAGTTGTATTGTATTCTTTATTAGGTAATAATATAGTAATGAAGTAAATACTACATGTTTGTACACCTATTGTTTTTGCCATATTGTCAAAGAATTTGTGAGAAGGACTTTGGCAGGGAAAATAGGTCCCCAGTCACAAGACTGCCCTCCCTCTGAGCTATTCAGTAACCTATAGTGAAAACAACAGGTTGTCCATTAACTTAAGGTTTGATGCTATCCCCGACCCTAAAAAGAAAAGAATTTTTATTCCTACATTACACTGTGTCACTTAGTATTTTATTGCTGTTCCAACAAGAACATAAATAAGCACAAAGATGTTTCTCATATTTATTCACCCAGTGTTTCTTATTTTACGGGCGTAAAGATGTAAATCTGCAAGGATAGGGAAGTAAATCCTAATGGGTTCATAAAACTTGGAATGTAGGCGCTTCTTTCTCATTGGAGACAAATGTTACAAAGACTCTCAGTTTCATTTTTTCCCCTCACTTTATCCTTTACCATCCTTTACCATCCTTTACCAGTGGAACAATGAATGAATACATTCATTGTTCCACTTATGAGTATTTTCTATTATTGTGAAAACACAGGTGCAGGTGGACAGAGGACAGACACTGGACAGTTTCTCTGAGTTGCCAGTTTCCCTGGTGCTTTTCTTCCTCATCTGGGTGGATATCATTGAGAGGATTCGACCCTGCAAACTCATGGGAAAATGTAAGGCTTGAATTCTTCCAAATCTTTTATGATTATTGAATATTTTTGCGTCACATTTCATCTTCTGCGGGAGTGGTTATTTAACTGAATCCATAGACCTTTTGCGCTTATTTGTAACACTTTATTTTATTGGTTTGTTATTTCATTAAAGCAGCACAGACTGCAAGCTAGTTCAGAGAAATATCCGTCACTTCACTCACATCAGATTTCAAATCAGAATCAGAATCAGAATACTTTATTAATCCCAAAGGAAATTAGGGTTACAGCAGGCAGCACGCTAATGGCGCATGCGCACTTACAAAGGAATCTTCTGACCAAACTTTACACAAACATCACATTGGGCAGACATGTCAGAGAGGTAGGCTGATAGGAAAAAAACAACGAAAATACATAACATGAGGTGAGAGGAGGAGAAAAAAACTCCACTCAGACTGAGCTCCTAGTGGGTGAACAGTTTGATAACAGAAAAAAACACCTCAGCACAAAAAGCACATGACTATCAATACACCATAGAAACACAAGACAAGCAACAGGGGCGGGTAAAGGTTAAGAGAGAGCCGGTGTAGACAGCGCATCCGGTCCTGCAGCATGTCTGCGCTGGTCCAATCGACCGCCATCTTCCCCGGTAGGACACAAGCATCGAAGGCGTCTGGAAAGGGAGGGGGGATGAGTGTGCATCAGTGTGTGTGTGTGTGTGTGTGTGTGTGTCCAGAGTTCAGCTGAGACAGTGTCCTTCGCCCTGCTAGGCTAAGTAAACAGTCTTCCAGCCAACCCAGGTGGCCTTGTGTAGGATAGGAAGAACAGTCTAAGCACAGTCTGTTATCAGGGTGTTTTTGTTCAGCTCCAGCCTTGAGATCACAGCTGGCGCCGAAGTGGTAGCCGCATGAAGTGATGATGGTTTTTACTTTAGTGCGAACAACTCATGTGAATTTCAAAGCAGTTCTAACAGTCCGACACTGGTCTCTCAATCTCCTGTTGGAGAGCCGTGAGCTTCTCCATGATGTTATCAAACTTGCGCTCCGTGATGTTGTCATTCTTGTGCTCAAAGAGCAGATCCTGAGAACTTCTCCAAGATGTAATCCAATTTTCGCTCAGAGGTCTTATTCTGAGTGTTCACGGCAGCCGTAAGCTTCTCCAAGATCTTATCCGTGCTGCGCTCAATGAGCCAATTTTGAGAACTCACCACTCGTCCCATTGATTCAATCCCAGCGGGCAGCCTTGTGGGGTTTTGAACAGCCAATTCCACTTTCTTTAATCTTCGATAAGTCAGGGCCAAGCCAGCTCCGATCAGCAAGAACCCTGTTATCATGCTTCCGAATAGGTAGATATCTTCAGCACTCAGGCTCACCCGAGCCCAGACTTCTCGTTGAGAGAAGGGTGTCAATTGCATTCAGGGACCAGTTGATCAAATCCATAATTCCTCTTTAGGTTTTCGAGAACAGACTGTGAGAGAGTGTTCCAGGGAAAAGTAATACAAAAATACACAAGACTAGACAAGGATACAAGAGGCTAAGCAGGGAAGATAAGGGGGAGAGGAGAGGAGAAAAAGTCCAACCGCCTTGGCCAAGAGCCAAAGAGGATGATAATAAACACACCCTTCCTAATTTAGCTGTTTAGTCAGCTGCAAAATTTTCCAGCTCTCCCTAATACATCCCTGTACCACTGCTACATTGCGTCAGTGCCTGATTCTGTTTATCTAGACATAGCATTTTCAGTGGGAGAAATGTTTCGTCACCAAGTGACTTGACTCGATTTATAAGGTTGGGGAAACCTGCAGTCAGCTGAGACAGAAGAAACACTTGAATGAGTGATACTTGAAAATGTTTCTACCACTGAAAACTCTACATCCAGATGAACAGAGTCAAGTTTTTGGGACTTTGGTCATAGACTTCCTGTGCATTTTCTAACCAGTTGAATACAACCCACCTAAACAGCTGGAGAACACAAGAGCACAAAACATTGACCAACATGACAAATTCTCCAAATTCAAATCATGTATCTGCTAAATGTACAGTAAGAAGCCTGATTCATGGAAGCTGGACCTTACAGTCTACAGTAAAACCTAACACTAACCACCTTACCCCGTCACATGATTGTCGTAACCATATGCTAAAGATGATTTTTCTTCTCTTATTTTTAAAAAATGATTTAAAAAAAGACCAGTTCTCTTGTTATTAGCTAGTCTTTCGGATAACCTAACTTATACAGAAAAATTTGGTTTTGTCATTTATAGCAGACAGCTTAGATTCAGACTTTGACATATCAGGCCCTGTCCTCACCCACATGGAACCAGTGACCACCGTATCAAGCCAGATGAATCCTGAAGAAGGCCAGAACGGTGTGACCCAAGGCCAACCAGAGGCCAAAAATGGCAGTCCCTCTAACAGATTCCACGATGTTGCCAACTCACCACCAAGAACACGAATCACCAGCACTGCCTACTTGTACTCCTCAACCTCACGCCCTCTGTCGTACTCGGGTCGCCCGAGCATCCTGTGGAAAAGGGACGGAAGGTCAGAAATATTTGTGGATAGTTTCCTTTTCTGGTTTGACACTGTGGAGATGGTGAGAGTGGCAGGACTGCCCTCAGTGTTCTACTCAGGCTGGGTGTTCCCAGTCTACATCCTCGCCTTCCTGTCTACTCTTCGTATGATTATCACACCTCACAACCCCTTGTTGTCTTCTGCTGGATTTGCTCTTCAGGACTTCCCTTTCTTTGTTTTGCGGGTTGCTCTGATTGCTGTGTTTGGCTTTGTAACACCCTTCTTATACCCACTGAAAAATGTCCTGGTAAGCCTAGCTTTTATCTATTTCACATTTCTGACCAGGCTGAAAATTTTTAGACATCACAGCCTGTTTTGAGGAGGAGTGGCACATTCTGTTGTTGATGAAAAAGCCACTTGGACTGTGAGTATTTCGACAGTTGGTCTTCATGTGTGGAGAGCAGCATCAAATCAACAAGATGCTGGTGCTGATGATGGCGAGCAGCATGTTTGAATTTTTCTGGCTTCTAATGCATTAAAAGGACATTCAAACCAAAGTGCAAAAATCATTCCGAATTTTGTTTAAAAAACAGGTGTACAAATGGAAGTATAAAGTAAGCCAACTCTCATCTTGATTAAAATATATTTATTGGTGCAAATGTTTATCTGCTTAGTTTTGTATTTTAACTCTAAATTTGTTTACATTTCTTTTGAATAAAACCTTGAAAAACAATCCTTTATGTTGACACTGGTGTATATTCTGTAAATACTTCAAAGCTAATCTGATTTTATTTATTTGTTAAAGGAGACAAAGTTAGGTGGATTGACAATAGTTTGATGCGCTATATCAGATAAGGAACACATGATTCGGAAGTGAATTCAAAGTGTAATTTTCATTGTGAGGCCCAAAGAGATTCAATTCAATTCAAATTTACTTATATAGTCCCAATTCCCAAAACAGTCAACCCAAGGTACTTTATATTGTAAAGTAAAGACCAATATTTTAGAACAAACCCCAACAAATATATGACCCCTTATGAACAAGGACTTGGCGACAGTGGGAAGATAAAACTCCCTTTTAACAGGAAGAAACCTCCAGCAGAACCAGGCTCAGGGCGGGGCGGCCATCTGCCTGGTTGGAGGTGAGGAGAAAGAGAAGAGAGCAAAGTGAAACAGTCTGTCTGTACAGACAGACAGTCTGAAACGAACTGAAACGGACTGTCTGTATGGTGTTAGCCCTGCGACAGATTGGTGACTTGTCCAGGTGTATTTGGCCCTGCTACAACTGAGATATTCTTCAGCTCCCCTCACAACCTAGAATTAGATTAGTGCAAGAACATGGATGGACAACCCACTCAAAAATGCAACAAATAAACAAATGAAGGTAAGTTAACTTAGAAATAAATAACTGTTCGGTAAACTTTCTGGGTGTGTCAAGTAGGTGATAAGCATGATGATTTCAGACAAGGTAATTAAACTCGTGATTTAAGAGCTGATGCTTTGTCTTTGCTCGATAAGTACAGTTTTATTATACAGCATACTCACCTGGACATCCTTTATAAAATATCTTGTTTGTTCAGATGGAGTGGCTTACTGCTCAATCTTTGGGAATTTGTCTCAAGAAATTGTGTGGCAGTAATGGTCAGATAATTAGTGCCACAGGGCAGCCAATCAAGAATTCTCATAAACAGATGGTTAGTTTGTTAAAGGCAAAAAGTAAAACATCTTAACAAGTATCTGGGCTATCAAGAGCTTCCAAAAAGATAAACACCATTCTTCCAAAAGATATGCTGTGCTTCTAAACATTGTTTGAGCGTTTGATTTTGTTGGGATTTAATAATCGTGGAGATCACAGCATGTGATAATCATTTTCATGGTCCACAAAATCTTTGATGAGTCCTTCTAGGCTACAGCTATTATCCTCATCTGGCAGAAATATCCACACAGACCACACAGATTAACTTCCTCCTGAAGAACGTCTTGCCACTTGGCAGCCATTTCAATATGGCTGTGGGTAATTATTTGCACACTTATTTGAAGCGTTATCTAAAACAGCTTTGAATTCAAAAAGGGCCAAAGAATATTTTACCATAAGTTTTGGGAATCATCAATATGGTTCTTGGCAAATGTTACACAAGCCTTTGTGTTCTTTTTAGTCAGCAACAGTTTTCTCCTTGGAACTCTCCTATTGGAGAGTTGGCAAAGTACTTAAATAGAAGTATAAATACTGCTGTTAAAAAACACTCCAGTAAAAGTTAAAGTACTGATTCAACTTATTTACTCAAGTAAAAAAGTACTAAAATGTACTCAGAGTAAGAAAGTAAAAATGAGCTCTTTCGAGGATGTTTCTATTTTTGTGCAAAGCTAACTGTGAACCTAGTTGCTATATTAGCATAATGAGAAAATAATATCACTGGACTCTGTGGAAGAGTTCCATGGAGGAGGCTGTGCATTGGTGGCATTTATGAAAGAACCATAACATCCATTACAATAACAATAACATTGGATGAAAGGGAACAACGATGGCTACCTTTTGAGAGTAAAATGATGGCTGTACACCAAACACTGTGGACACAGCAGCAGTTTAAACTTTTAAGATCAATTTTTCCCCTGCTCACACTCAAGCAGTTGAGCTGTCTCACTCTAACCTCCAACATTGCGTCCCATACACACCCATTATAAACTCAGAAACGGTGACTGGAACTGAAGAAAAAGTATAAAAGATATTAAAAAGATAAATACAACCTGAATAGTTCAATGTCGTGGCTTCATTTTACAGTTTGAATGGTGTCTGTCGGTCAATGTATGTGGAAGTAGTTAGAGTTGAAAGAGGAGTAAGTTGAATGAGAATTTAAATTCTCCCATTGAAAATACACTGTAAATTTTTGTTGAATAAAGTTGAATAATTTAAAAAATATATAAAAGTTAAAAATGAGAAAAATACAAGCACACATGTCTAAAAGAAGAGGAATCTAATGGTGGTTGAATGGTTTTTCTAAGTTGAACAGTGTTAAAAGAGATAGCGTACAAGAACAATACTGTGGATGTTTAATCAGCATCCATACTAATTGTATGGGAGTGGATCTTAGCATCATGGGCTAAAATTCAAATGAATCTCTGCTACACTTCATGTAACCTAACTCTGACAATGAAACCACAGCCACTGTGCACAACTCACACACTATTCTTTACTTTAAATTTATCACAGCTGAGCAAACTAATGTGTTCATCCTGCACTAACCTACAGAGGATTTTAATGCAACCTTTAAGTAGCAGTTAGTCTACTTCAGTTTGATTTGCAGCATGTTTCACAATATGAAAAAATGACATTTAAACATTTAAAAGCATGAGGACTTACACATAAGCTTTAAATTTCCAAGTTTATCAAATCTCACTGAGCATCCTTACCTTTAAATCTAGCCTTTCTTCTTCCTCTTCTGTCCTCTTTCTTATCTTTCTCCATCTCTGAGTGAAGCTCTTTCTTTTCTCTCCCTGTGAAATACAGCAGCTGGACCTTTAGCTAGCAACACACTGTGTAACAAGCTACACACAAACAGTTTGTGTGTTTGCTGATGGTTGTTGAGCTGATAGAAACGTTACATTTGAAATTACCGGCCACTTAAAAAAGTCACTCCCTTTAAAAAAGTCAGGACTAGCTAGATGCTGAATTACCGCAACGTACAGACACCTGCAATAATTCTGGTGTTGTGGCAAAAACAACCCCCCCCCCCATTCCTCTTTTAGCCTCCGACTATCCTCTGGTGATAAAGAAATGAACAGGATTGCCTTTCATGTGTTTCTGTTTAGGCTTGGTTTGATGTTTGGAGGCTCGACCCAAATGCGTTAAAGCAAAAGAAACAAGCCTGTTTTAAAAATACAGATATTTGTTTAAAAATGTAGGAAGTAAAAGTAAAAAATTGTGAAATTGTGCTTAAGTACGGTAAGGAAGTATTTGCACTTTGTTACTTCCCACCTCTGTCTATGGATGCCATTTTTGTTCAGCCTTTTTATATATTGAATCATGAACTCTGACCTTAACTGAGGCAAGGCAGGCAAGGCCGTCCTTCTGGGCCTATTTAAGTGATCTGGCCGCTATCAGGCCTGGGTGTGGCTAGTACATTTAACAGTGGAGGTGGGGATCGCTTTTTCCATTAATAAATGAAATTCTGATTTTAAAAAATGCATTTTGTATTTACTCAAGTTATCTTTGGATAACATAAATGTATTTGATGATCTGAAACAATTAAGTGTGGAAAAAAATGCAAAAAAACTAAGAAGTCGAAAAGTCTTGGATTTTATGTGCTGCCTCTTCTGTCCTTGGATGTCACAAATTAGCATTTCCCCTCTTCTTTTGTTTATAGCATGAAGGCATAGCGGTAGTTTATATGGTTCTATGGCTGTATAACTCAGTGGACTGGAACCTTGATATGCATGTGTGCATGTTTCTGTGTGTATCTGTTGTTGTGACACAACAGAGAGCTGTTGTTGGTGTTTACTGTAATCGGCAGTCCTCCACCCGGACAAACCTGACAGAATTATACCCATGGTGCATTTGGTCTTTGTTCCTCTGATGCATGAGCCGGGGCTGCAGGACTAATTGTTTAAGGGAATTTTCAAACCAGCAACTATTCTCGAGTGAAGAAAGGAAGAAATGAATGGATTCAGCTGAATTGCTGCTGATAAATCTGAGCTGTAAATCTGTTGCCACACTAAGAGAGAAGATTTGTTGAAGGTGTTATTAATGATGTACAAATGACAGGGCAATAGACAAGCAGCTTGGATTCACAGTGAGGGACCATAGCTGGCCTGCTTTCATTTACCGGTATGGAAACTAAAATTATCTTCCCTTAATTTCCCCATAGCCACCATCAGCCTACTCTTTAATGATTCATATTATAATCTGCAAGAAGGCATTAGTGCAGCTCGAGTGATTATGACCATGTTGCAATACGTCATGTTGGCAGGATGGAGAGCACTTTTTCTTTCCCTTGTGACATTGGTTAAATGCTCGAAATGATCAAAGCAAAAACACAACAGCCTTGCAATAAGAGACTAAGATTCACATTCATGGATGGAGAGTTCTCTGAGGCAGGCTTTCATTTATTTATTTATTTATTTATCTGCCATCAAATTAACCCATCAAGTCTGCTGAGAGAGAGGCTTTGCATTAATTCTGGCATTTTAAAATTCATATTCAGCACAGTGAAAATAGTTTTTAAGTAGTTTTGTCTGGCTTGAAAGTCCAATTTCCTTATAACAGGAGGAAATAATCTGCTCGAAGAAATATGTGGTCCAGATTTTTTTTTTCATACTGCCTCTAAAATGGTGATTTTTTTGGTTGTACAATGTAAAGACATATTCATTTATGATTTTTAATTATGTTTAATTTAATTTTATAGATGCATTTAGAGGATGAATCACAGTTACTTTGACTCCACAGGTCTATACAGTTTCTCTGTGCCTGTGGGTTCTTAATCCAGTGTCCAGAAACATACATATCAGTTAACTGGTGAGCCTAAAGTATCAAAAGATGTTAATGTGAGGGTGTGATAGACTGGTGACGTGTCCAGTTTGTACCCTGCCTCTTACCCAGTAATATAGGCTCCAGCTAGTATAGGTGCCATCCCTCTGAAACCCTGAACTGAATAAGTCGCTAAGAAAATGGACACAAAGATTCAGCGAATCCTCGCTGTGCCAAAACAGCCAAGCAATGAAGCAATCAAGAAAAACTGGAATTTCAAATAGTTCCATTCATATCTTACTTTACTATCTGCAAATGTCTCTCAAAACTATATCCAAAGACTTTCCTTTATTGACTAGTTTCTGATGCACAAACTGCAAATAAAGAAGTTCCTATTTTACCCTAAATCTTTGTTGAAGCTGTGGAAAGAAAAATCCTGCTCAGCGCAGCTACACAACAAGGGGCGTAAGCTAGCTGCATAGCCAGTTATATTTCCTGCCTTTCTGATGCTGACCACTTTTCCATCTTTAGCCCGTGGCGATTACACTGTGTGGATTGTGTTAAACTGCATTAATTTTACCATTGTTAAATGTGCTATGAGTGAGTATTTATCAATTTCCTTTTTTTTTTAAATTATATTTTTATTGAAGAAAAAAAAGGGGACTTGTTACAATAGAGTGCATTGACATTATTTAGTCAAAAAAAGAGAAAAGGAAAATAAAAAAAAACAAAAAACAAAACCCTTTTTCTTAGTCCTTTTGTTTTACATTCTGATAGCAAAAAAATAAAATTAACTCATTGGCTTGACAATGTGTTACATAATGCAGCATGTTTAACTTATTTACAAAAACTACATTAGGTACATATAAAGTGGTTAAATCCAACTCCGCCAACACTTGAGGATTGGTTTAATGTGGTTTTCGAAATATTTAAAATGGAAAAATTGACATTCTTTTTAAAAATTCGGAAAGACAAATTCTACAAAATATGGAATAAATGGATTAGTTTTGTGTCCCCCATCCGCCCTGAATTTAGGTAAGACCAGCCCTGAATTGGTGTATCTTGGTGTATCTCCCATGTATCGTACAATGTCAGGTTGATTATTTATCAATTTCCACTGCTGCTAAACCAAAATAATTCAAAGAATGGATCAACACAGTTTGTCATTTTCAAGTTAACAATTAAGACTGTAAACTAAGAGCGATGAATCTGCTCTTTGCATTTTAATCTCAAAGAATGAATGAAAACTTTGGACTTTAGCCTGGCTTTTGTGTGAAGCCTAGTAAATGTCTAATAAGCTCTGACTTTGGACACTCACGTTAAATCTCTGGTTTGCTCATTGAGAAATATTGCTGAGTCCCATTGTGTCACGCTTTGAACTGGAAATTGTTACATGCATTTGTTTCATCTCATTTGGACTATTGTAATTCTTTGTTTTCTTGTTTATGTAAGGCCTCCTTGGAATGTCTGCAGGTTGTCCAGAATGCTGGTGCAGGGCTTCTGACCAAGTCTTCCAAGTACTCGCATATCACACCTCTGCTGATCAAGCTGCACTGGCTCCCTATTAAATTCAGAGTCCACTTTAAGATCATGACTTTGACATTCAGTGCTCTGCATGGTAAAGCACCAACATACATCAGAGATCTTTTACATCCGTTAATCCCCAACAGGTCCCTGAGGTCATGTGATCAGGGCTTGCTGGCTGTCCATCACATGAGGCTGAAAACGAAAGCTGACAGAGGCCCCCAGACTCCCCTTTGAGTTTGAGATCTCTGGACTGGTCTCATCCTTTTAAACTTGCTTTTGGTTATTTTTTTTGTTTTTATTGTTTAATGTTTTAGCTTCTGTGAAGCACTTTGTGATTTTTTTCTTGAAAGGTACTATACAAATAAAATTGCACTTGCTTACTCATATGGAGTAATTTCCAGTCATGAGGGCTGGGTTATCTTGTGATTCTTAGCTGTAGTTTAATTAACACATTACAAAACTTGTGATAGTGCCCCAAACTATTCCTGCTTATATCTGTAAGCAGTCAAAATTATTTGCAGTATATAACCAACCAACAAACCAACAGTCTTGAGAGAAGCAAGCAGCTAACCTTAGTATTTAGTCATATCACCCACTGTTAGACTGCCTGAGGTTAAAAACTGGCAGGAACAAACTGATCAAACTGTGCCTGACTGTTCACATGTTAAATATAAAGCTCAGACTCAAAAATACTTCTGACTAAACCGACTCTTTCAAAACAAAATGTTCTAAATATGATTATTCTATTTTTGTTATTTGTCGTTGTGATTTTAATTAAAAATATAAGTCTTGATATTTCTTCAGGTAGAGTCCAAGATCAAAATGAAACAAGTCAGTGTGCAGTGTCTTTTCTGCCTTTTGGGTTTTTTGCTCCCACAATGCAATGGGTTGTTAAGGTTCAAGGTTCTTTATTTGTCACATGCATAGTTATACAAGTATAACACACAGTGAAATTTAGCCTGACACGCTCCTCGACATGTGCAAAAATTTGACTGTACCATCAGCAGTAAGTTTTATTTATGAGTTTATGCAAATGTTGCAGTTCCCATCAAGGATCTTCCACACTTGTTTTTGCATGCTGATGTCACTTGAGCACTTGACACTTGCTAAAATCTTGTCTAAAGTGGAAATGGATGGAAATAGTACGGATAAATACACAGATTTTCCTCTCTTGATTTCAGTGAGTTTTTTTTAACTTAATTGTGAAGTCTTCATATTTTGTCACAAATGGAAACAGAGTAATTTCCTGTACCTTCTAAGCCCAGTCTCAAGATAACATGGAAAAACCCTGACATCGGAGGGAAAATGACACAAAAGGAAGCAATGGCAAAGACAGAGAGACAGAGAGAGGATATTGTGGAAAGAAAAGAGGATAATACGATAGAGTGAGAGGAAAAAAACAGATAACAGAGAGAGATGGCGGGGAGGAGGAAAGTTGGGGGGTGGTGTTTAGGGAGGGGTGAGGCTTTGTAAATCGGAGAGGCTGGAAGCGCATTTGAATTCAGGCTGTGTGTCTCCTGCGCTAGCCGAATGTTACCTGCTCTAGCATGGCAACAGAGAGAGGGAGAGTGGTGAGCTTCAGCTGCAGCCTCCACACACACACGCACACACACACACACACAAACACACGCACACACACACACACACACGTGCATGCACAGCAACAACAGGAGTGCGAAGAGTGACTCAGGTAAGCAGGAACGCCCCTGATGGAAGACGACCCTCAAGAGAGCAAAGCAGCGTGTGCAGTGAGAGGGAGAGATACTGAAGGAGGAGCCATAGAGCTGGCATTTCTTTGAGGAGGGAAAAAAGAGGAATCACGCTGAAGCTAAAAATCTCTGAATCTGCACTCCCAGGGTGGGCTTACATTGAAGGATAGACAGGAAAAAAAAGAAAGATGGATGTGGAGCGATGCAAGTGCTCTTATTGGACAATTTTGTGAGGCTGCAAAGCACTAAGGGACACAGCAGAAAATGATATTTAGTTTTTATAGCAAGACCATTCGGAGGGCTTAAGCCGGGGGGAGGCTGAATGGGAGGTTTTTAATTTTTTTGGACAGTGTGAGCTGGGACAAAAAAATGGGTCAGGTTTGGTAAACACACACAGGATGGGAAAAGAACCACCTGTCCTTCTTAAGATGAGGTGAGCGCACATTAACAGAAGCACACACAGAAACCTTGCACACACTCTGCACATCACACCGAATCTTCAGGACAGTTTGGCAGGATTCACGATAGATTGGATCCTTGCTCCTCGCAAAGTGCGTGACTTTGAAAATGCTTTAAGACGTCTGCCGTCGGGATCCCCTGGATTCATCTGAGGACTGAACTTGTGAATAGAACCAGCCACTAAACTCCCAGGTGACTCTCTCCTGCGACAACCTGTGGACACAGAAGCTCGGCTTTTTTTTTCTTTTGTGGGATCCCTCCCCCTAAGAAAAAAAAAAGAAGCAAAACAAAAAAACTCCCTGATGAGCTTGCAATTAGGTGGATCACCTGTCTCATGAAGATCCTGTCCTGAAACGACCCATCCCGGAGGCTTCATCAGCCTGTCCCCTTTTCTCCCCCCAACTAGATGTCTTGATGTATTGCTGTGGGCTGGGACACTGGCGGAGAGTGCAGTCCACCTATGTAAGTGACCATTACAGCATCCATCCCATCTTTTTGATCTCATAGCAACATTGGAGTTGTTTGGTGGTGTGTGGATTTATCGTATACTTTTGCAAAAAGAAATGCCGATGATGCATTCATATTAAGAAATGCCGATGATGCATTCATATTTATATCCAGGGTTGTCATTCATATGCAACGTATAAGCATGACAGAATTACTGCCTGCAAGCAGCTGTGAGCATGAGTCTTGCAACCTTTTATTTGCTAAGCTGTTCATTTCTCAGTAACAATAAGTTTTCACCTGGGCTGCATTTTACCAGATGGTGAAAATGTCAAACAGCTCAGTGTATTGACTCCAGTACAGGACTTAATAGCACCGTACCAAAAGATGGAATATCAGGTAATGGAGAGTTTCCTTTTTTTTCCCACCCAGGCAACAGTTTGGTCACTGAGCAAGTAAAGTAAACAATGTGTGAAAATTGTCTTCAAAATTAAGATGATTAAGTGATACAACATGACAGTTCCCGTCTTCCTCACATCGTATGTCCTGGCTGAGGTTTCTGAAGGTGAAAAGAAGCGGAGGAGGACAGACAGGTGCTGTTATCTAATTGCAAGTCAAGTTTACTGTCCTCTCAATGACAGAGATGAGAAGGGAGGACAGTTTCCAGCCTCTACAGCACTCTAATCCACCTGTTTTTCTTTCTCGTGCTTTTGCCGGTCATCTAACTCTCTCCTCACTTGCCCTCCTATCTCCTTCTATCCAGTCTCTGTGTATCCTCTGTTTAGTTGTGTTGTAGTCGATGGTGTGAGAGTTGTGCATTGTGCGATGGCGCTGACTGCAGAGCGCCCTAACTACATTCCTACATGAAACAGGCTTACTGTCAGCCCTCAGCACTCAATAGGCTGTCAGCGCAGAGCCGCGCAGATTACCACGTACTGTAGTGCTGCATGTAATGTGTGCCCACCTCAGCAACGAGCCAGGAAAGGAGCTTACAGACTCGAAAGGGATGGCTGGGTAAAAGCAGTGACACATCCTCCCGATATTCAGCGTAGTTTCATTGACATGTGTGTGTGTTTGCAGGCTTAGTTTAGCACCTAGTGTTAAATAAGTGCGTGCAAATATAATGAACTAAGACACAATTCTACAAAATCTCTTCTGTAGATGCACTCACTCTTTCTAATTTCTGTGCAGAAACTACATTACTCATGCATTATCTTTACTCATGTTGCTATGATACATTATGTGTCAGGGTGCTAATTACACTTGAGTGAGTGAGATATAAATACTTTTATAATAAATAAACAGCCCGGAGGCTGCTGGGCCAATAAAGGTTGGAGAATAAATCACAGAAGTCACCACCTCAATAATCAGATCGATAAATAACCAAATAAACATGTTCTAATATACAATTTCCATAATCGTATGTTCTTTGTTATTACATTTGTCATAGTATACATACAGTAGCATAGATTTCTGATTTAACACAGAATATACATTCTGACCCAAAGGATTCTGAGCATTATATGTTGCTATCCCCAAATGCATGTTTCAGGGAAGGCCTTACTTATTTTAGCAAGATAATGCAATATCTTGCATTATTTTTAAGAAATTTGAACTGTTGTAAACTGTTCTAAAAGCTAAGTTAAGATGAAACATCCAAATTCTACTAACAAGGCTTTGGAAATATTAAGTGGTCGATTTTTTATATTTTGTCTTTGCAGTCACCGTTTTAAATAAATATATATAGCAAAGAAACTGAATCATTAGTCAATTTAAATTCTTATTTTCACTGTGTTGTAGAATAAAGCTGGATTATTTTAAGTGCTCATCTGGCTCTAAGAAGGAGGTTATGGGCATCTTTAGATATCAAACAATTCTCTCTGTAGTGGCTGCCATTTTTTACACTGAGAGTCACAACAGCTTAGCCAATAGGTGAAGGGCAAGGCATGCTTATCCCCATTACGCAAATGTGATAAAACCTTAAAAACACAAAATAAATTTCAGGAATCAGTTTGTATGTTACCTAAAATTCCCTATTCTTCCCTCTCCACTTAAAGTTGTTTTTTTTTTTAGAAATAAAAGCATTAATTTAAAAGTATATATAATCAAAACAACGATACATACAAAGAAATGAAGGGAACATTTGATCATCAGTGTAACATAACGTCAGTTAAACTTCAGGTATTTCTGTCTAGGAACCACTTCAATCCACAGCTGCTTTGGTGCAAATGGAAGTGACAACAGGTGCATAGCAGAGGCAACAAAAAGACAATCCCCCACAAAGGAATGGTTTCTGTTTTTTTTCCTTATTTCCTCATCCCTCCTGACTGATTTTTCTCTAGTTTTGTGTTTTGCTCGGGTTCTTGTCAACACTGGTAGCATGAGACGGTAGCTGTATCCCATTCAGGTTGCACAGATATGGTAGCTACTCCAGGTTGGCAGAGCCACACGTCGATTTCCAAAGATTTCTGTGTCTCCCAGCAGAGTCTTATAACTTTCATTTCATTTATTTATTTATTTCACACTTGGTACAACAGTTTCCACAGTTAGTTCTTTCAGACAAACCAACCACACTTTCTATCAGTAAAGCACTGCAACTGTGGGGGAGATACCAGGAAATTGGCTGTTACACAGGAGGCACACTGCTAGACCTAGAGAATTACTTGCAGGAGGGTACTCATGCATGTTCCTGCCCAAACTGTTAGAAACCAACTCCCGATGTCCTTTAATGAGACCTGTGCTCACAGCCCAGTATCGTGCCCATTTACTTACATTGACATTACTTTTTTCATTACTGTACATTATCTGAATGTTAGCACGACATGAGCATAATATTTTGTTGTTTGGCTGCTTTAACCAACCAAATGTCATTTACCAAAAAAAGGAACCCATTAACAAATGAAACCTTGAAAGTAAATGTAAATAAAAACACATTTAAATAATAATTCCACTAGGGCTTGTTTAATGCAAGGACACATCATCATTCATTCATTATCACATTGGTGAAATTTTAAACTGAGGGTTGTGGAACAGGCAAAACGAATGCATGTTAAAGTCATTTTTACATTTGAGCTGACTCGTGTGGGTTTTGATATTCAAAACAAGGGGAATTTAAAACCAGCTCTGGCAGAGAATCAAAGCTTTAAATGATAGATGTAGCAGCCGTGCTTTTTGCCTGGATACTCCTGCTGTAAACTTGAACACTCACATGTTTGGGGCTCGCTTTTTTCACTTTATGTGATCTGTTCGAACAAACAGATAAAGTCACTTTTTTTTATCTGTGACACAGAAGTTTCTGTTTTTATTTCTTCTTGTTCACAAGTTCTTAAGTGGGACTCTTCCTCATGCTAATATAATCAAAACAGATCACAATAACAGTGCATATTTACCGGCTCTCACACATGCCAAGATATGGTTTTGGTACAGCATGTTTCGCCTTTTTTAGTCCAACAGCATTTCTGAACATTTCAAATTATATTTTTACCTTTAGGTTTATTTCCTGCACAGAATCCAACATTAAACATGAACTCTTGGCTCCTTTTTTATATTGCAGAAGTGACTCTATAAGGACCACAGATCTATACTGTGCTAGGGTGGGCATTGATTATAACGTTCAATCAAAACCTTTTGGATTTGGTGAACACGCTGCAAGCCGTGGTTGGTATTGACTTGTTTCTTCACTCATGCTGCTATATCCTCCTTCACTGGAGGCGATGACATTGTGATTCATACTCGAGTATCTCTTCAGGCCAAAAAAACCCTTCAGCTCAAATATAGTTCTTTTTTTTATGTATTTAAACATAGATGCACTGTTCACTGAAGGAGAGTTATAATGAATAAATTATTCGAGGTCATTTGGTCAAATCAGAATCAGAATCAGAATCAGAATCAGAAAGGGGTTTATTGCCAAATGTTGAGCAGGTTTACAACATTAGGAAATTGCTGCGGTGCTTCAGTGCAAACATAGTGTCATAAATAGCA
>NW_024582364.1:6896903-6967736 GCF_018398535.1 Haplochromis burtoni
CTGGTGTTGAAGGCAGAGCTGAAGTCCACAAACAGGATCCTGGCGTAGGTTCCTGGGGAGTCCAGATGCTGCAGGATGAAGTGTAGGGCCATGTTGATGGCCATACAATTTTTTTTTTTAAATAAAAATATGAAATTATTTTTGACGATTGTTTGTTTTTTTAAGAATGGGTGTTACACACAGAGTCTTACACAAGAGTCTAATAGCTTAGTGGACCATAAATTACTAAAGACAGAAGGAAGCAGTTTTCTCCCAAACATGCATCTCTGATGTACACAGGCTAGAATGCTAAAAATGCTATTTGATGTTGTTAGGTGGTGTCCTCAGTAAAGGCCCTTGGATACCACTATGACTTCCTGTTACCTGGGTAATTTCAGATTTAACGCTGAAGTTGTCTGCAGCATGAAGTTAGTTCAGTTGTTACAGGGAATATCACCACAGTAATTTATGTAACACGCCCCCTAGTGGCAGGTCGACTGACAGATTATATTTGGTCCTGAACAGACCAGTTAAATGATAGTGAGGACAGGTAGTGTGTTTTCCTGTGTTACCAGCACTTCTTAATCTCTTCGTCTCAAAATCAGAATGAACTCAAATAATATAATCAAAAACCAAACAATCATATGTGTTCTTCACACAGGGTATGACAGGACAAACATTCCCGCTCCTACTGTCCTAGCAGCAACACATTACATTCCAAAAAGCAAAACAAACAAACCTTTACTTGGTATTTTAATTATATGGATCAAATGTGTGATTTTATTACTTACTAACCTGAAAAAAGATGGGCGACACACTTCGCTGTCTCGTTAGAGTGGAAGTGCCCCCTTGTGGCGTAACTTAGGATCGCGCTATATGTTGGCTCTTCAACAAAAATCATAAAATTACAGCCTTTCTTTAACAAAATTGCGTATGAAAACTTACACAATATACAAAATTAAATCACATAATGTGGCCAAGCATGATGGTGCGTCACACACGGACCCATACTGTGAACATGACCTGCTCCAGAGCAGGTTAGAGTAGGAGGTTCTTAAGCTTTTTAATACCATCAATTGTTGGACTATCAATGAGAAATATAATTCTTTTTAAAATTTGACCACAGTTGTATTTTCAGCTATTAATATATGACCCAAATTCTGGGCATCTATTTGTACTTGCTGATGTCGTTTCAGATTTGCACATAGTGGCCGAAGTTTGACCTGAGCTTTTATATTCTTTCTTTCTTTTCTCTCAAACAAGTCTGCAGCTGAAGGCATAAAAACTACAACTGTTTTTTACACATTAACTTAATGAAATACTCAAATATTATCCATCAGGTTCTCCTGTGTCTTAATTGACAGAGCTGTGATATTGATAAATCTATTAACTTACACGATCAGCATATTTGTCCTCTTTCTTCCCTGGCTTCAAATAGAATAAACTTTACTGATATAGTAACTCTTTTCCAGCTCTACTGACTGAAGCACTTAAAGTGCCCACTTTTAATATTAAACTACTGTGTAGTGCTTTTCCTTTCACATGCATACTCACACTGCTGCTTTGTCTGCAGCAGCTGTATTGCTTTCAGTGATACTACCTGTTAAACCTCTTCATGCCTATTATCTGAGCTGTACTCTGAGGGTCACTGGGTCGCGGTATCCTTGCATGCGGGATTTTTAAATGATCTTTTCAGCCACAGTCAGAAAAAAATGATGTTTTCTACTTATCACAGATTCCCCAGCATACAAAGAGAGTTTAAACTGAGTTTCAGTTTACCAGAAAGAGTTCTTTTTAAAATATAAAGTAAAATAAATGAAAGGTCTGGAGGTCTGGCAAAGATGAACTAACAAATAAAGCAACAAAAACACCAGGATCAGCATTCCAAAAGGGAAAGAGCAGGGATCTGAGGTTGCTGGAGATAGCCTCCTTTAAATGTGGGGTTACAACACCACCCTAAGAAAGACAGAGGAGATGAGCGAGGGAGGAGCGAGGGAAACAGAAGAGAAGAAAGAAGGACAGAAGAAGCAAACACAAGGGGAGGCTGCATATCACTGTTATCACTAATAATTGTGGATACTACTAAAAATCCTGTGAATGTTTAGTAGTATCCACTACTTTCCCCATAGTATCCCGGAATTACGAATGTTTTCAACATTCTTAAGTTGTTGTAATTCCAGGGAGCAGAAAAACAAATGTTTAAAATCCAAACTGCTCGCCTTAAACAAATGGGTTTGCTGACTCTTACTTAGACTACAGTTGAGTGCTTACCTGCACATGTATTACATGTATTTTTACTGCAGTTGACTGAGTTCAGCATGTGCTGTGGATCATATTGTGCTGTGTGTATCCAGTAAATGTAGCCAGATTATTCACACAATGCATGATTCAATACAGCAGTGCAAATGAACTGCAGAGTCTCAAAATAAGCAGCAGTCAGCAGGTTAATGGTCTGACAGTGAGCATCAGTGCGCGCTGCCTGTAGTCCTCTCTCTGCATTAGGTGTTCAGTGCAGTGTGAGCAGTGGAATTTTCATCTGAAGATTTCAAGACTCCCGATGAACTTTACTTTCTCATAGTACTCTCACTGCTGCCTGCTTTAGCAGGTTATGAAGAAAAATGAGATATTTCACAGCAACCAATTTAATGTTTCCTCTTTAATCTCACACGAGGGATCAGTAACCGACTCTCACATCTGTGTCTTTGCAGTTCTTTGTACTGCTTCCTCCACTTCATAACCTTCTCCTTCCTAACTCACTCTCCCTCCATCTTAAAACACTCACTGCCCTATCCCTCGTATTCCATTGTCAGTCTCTTCTTTCCCAGTTGTAAGAAGGGTGGGATTGGCATCAGCATCCAACCACCAGCATCGCAAGGATGGGGGCATCAGTCCCTCCTAAGTTATTCATACAGGTTTCATGAAGATGAAGCCACTGATAAAGAGAAGGAGCAGTGAGACTCAGGTGGACGAATGAAAGAACGTTCTCCATGTGCTATTTCTGCCTCTGACGGGCACTTTTGGAGTCATCCTATCTTTGTTTCTGTCTCACTCCCACGCCTCCTCCTCCTTCTTGACTGAGTTTTGGAGCATGTTCTGCCGGGTGTGATTGGAGGGCAACGCTCCAGGCAGATGTAAATCTGGTGAGGGTTGTTGGCACAGGGGGAAACAGAGGATGTCAAATGAAAATCCTGTCTCCATCTCCAAACGGGCTATCGCGCTTGAAGGTGGACTGAGATCTGGGTCTTTGTGGATGCTAAGCTTATCACGAACCGGGTTCTTGACCTTTTCACCTGCAAGTCATGTCAAAATTGCTCAAGAACAAAAATGTTTCCTGGGTGAGTACTGCCTGTCTGGTAGGCTGATGGGGGGAGGCAGATTATTTCAGCTCAATGTTTAATGCTTCTCAATTCTGTCAGGCTTATCTGCTTTGAAATTTGTCGTCTACGGTTGCATTTTCTAAGGAATGATGCGTGTAGAAGTTTCAGTATATCAGAGTTTGGTTTGTATATCCAAAAGACAAACTCACTGTCGGTGATGCTTCTTCTGCACATCTGCTTTGGTTTGTCCAATAGCTGTGTGGTGATAAAAGGCTCAGCTCTTCTTCAGCTTGCTTTGCACCATCCTGCCGTGTCAGTCGTACAGCGTCAGAGCATCAACTGACAAAAACGTATGAAAAGACACTGACTGGGCTGAAATCGATGAATGGAAATAACTGTAAAGTTCACTCGGGGCTAACTTGTGTTCACCAGGCTTCCAGTGTTGATGATTAAAAATTTTGGTTGTGTTCACTTGTTACCAAAAATAAAATTTTCAGTCTTTTCTTATCTATTTAGTTATTATTTTAGTTCAGGGGAGGTGTGTGGGTTTGTGGGCATTGGGGAGGTGGATTGTTTAGTCTTGCCTGAAAAAATAATATATAATGTATATACGATATATATACATATATATATATATACACATATATATATGGTATTATATGTGATTTTTTTTTTTTTTTTTTTCAGGCAAGACTAGACACTCCACCCTCCCCAATGCCACAAACCCACACACCTCCCCTGAACTAAAATGAATAACTAAATATATTATATTATATATATATTATATATATATATATATATATAATATATATTATGGAGAGAGAGAGAGAGAGAGAGAGAGAGATATCTGAGTGAAGAAGTCTACAAAATTGTTTCTGTCTGATGTCTCAGATTAAGTTAGAGTAGTGAGTTCTGTCAACTACTTTTTATATAGTGAATATTTTGATAAGTACATTTGTTTGAATATATGTTTTTACTGGTTATATGGCAGCAGCAGAATAAACTAGTTTTTATCTCTTTTAATCTGCCAAACATTATTCTAAAGGCTTTGATAGTTCAGGGAAAAAACAAGAAAAGGTTAACGTTATCCTTGTCTGTAAGTCCAAAAAATATTGCGGTATTATAGAGAGTATAGACATGTTGCACGTAGCTTTTGTGTCTGATAAGTGAAACCAGTGTATGCTGTAGAGACTGTTATCTGTCTAATGGCCAAAATTCTGGCCAATTCTTTTGAAGAAATCTGGTTGTATAAAAAGTTCTGGGAAAAATAGCTCGTGTCACTTGATCTTTGACCGCTGTGGGTTCAGTTTCTATTTTCAGTTCTTACTTAATACAACATGATTTTCATTTTGTAAATTATGGTCCCGATAAATGTGCAGACAGAAAGTAGTGTTTATATAGAGCTACAGTACGGTACACAAGTCTTGAGCTCATTTCTTTATATTTTACTAGGAAAATGGGAAATCGGTGCAGATTGAACGGCAATGTTTGGTGTGACTAGCTTTATTCTTCATCACAGCTTGAAGTCTCTTAGGCAATTTTCTTGTCATTTGTTGAAGTAGTCTGCAGGAATCGTTCACCATGCTTCTTGAAGGACATTCAAAACTTTTTTGGGGATGTTGGCTGCCTTTTGTTCCCACTCTGCTTTACTAGTGTACAGTCTGGACTTTGGGGAGGCAAATCCATGTCTAAAAGTGCTGCACATTGTCTTTTTAATTTAATTTATTGCATTAACAGCGCATTTGAATCATTGTGATGCTGAAAATTGAAACTGTTGCCATTCGGATGCTTTCGAGATGTTATTGCATGGTGGCTCAAAATCCATCTGTTGTTTTCTGAATTTAAAACTCCATCTATTTTGGCAAGATCCCCCAAACTACTGGCTTAAATGCAGCACCAAACCAGGATGGAGCCTCCAAAGTGTTTTGCAGATGTCTGTTGACACTCACTGTCATATCACTTTCCTGACTCCCTCTGTACTGATGATGATTTCAGCCAAAATTTTCACTTTGTTGGAGTGTTTCATTGGCCCTGCAGGGGAACCTCCTCTTGCTTGAGGAGATTTAAGGTGTCACAGATCAGAGTTTAGTAAAGGCCAAAGTCTGTTAGAGCTCAGGTGACTGCAGCTGTCTGACCTCTGATCAGCAGCATAGATATTGACAAGGACAAGAGCTGTGTGTGTTTATGTGTGTATAGAGCCCAGATGTACATCTGACCCAGGATTTATTATCATCTCTCCATAGAGTCACAACCTGGCTCAGCTGACTACAGGTCTGCATTTTCTTTTCTATTCTCAGTTTTATGTAACACTCCCATCTTTGTCCCTCTTCTCCTTATAAGCTCTCCCTGGAGATTTTGGTACCACACGCCCATCTGCTCATGTCCCCTGTCCAGCTGTCCAGGTCGCAAGCCATGGTGACAAATGGGCCAAACACTGTTACTTACCTTTAAACAGTGGAAGAGGAAGTATACATTTTTTTTGTTTGTTTTTAGGTCCTATGCAATGCGTAAAGACAGAATGATAAAATTAAATTATAAACCTTTTCAAATCAGAGGTATTATCAGCAAAATAGTTAAGCAATAAAAGTAAATTGGCATTGTGTTCAATGATCTTTAATAAACAGCTATTACACTATTTAAAATGACGAAATAATATGGATAATACACAAGATAGTTAATAACTGGTTTGCAAACCTTCTGTCGATTTAGCTTCAAAAGAAGCAGCGTCTATGTGTGGCTGATACTTGGCATCGAGTTTTAGTGGTGACATAATGACACCGAACCAATGTGATGAAAGAGTCTCTCTGCGCTCTCTGGATGATGAATTCTGTTTGTCTGTAATTCCATGCTGTAAATCGGGCGCACAATGGAATTATGGTCTGCGTGGGGTTTTTTTAAATTTCCATCTTTCTATTTTGGAGCCATGCCATTATAACACTCCAATTCTTGTTTTTTTTTTTCTTTTTTTTTCTTTTTTGCACACAAACCCTAGGAACACGCGCACACACTAATCAGGGACAGCACGCACACAGGATGGATCCTGTTCTTTAATAAAAGGGGGAAAAAGAAAGTAAGACTTTCCTCACTTTCCGTTATTTAGAACTCATAGAAAGCTCGGGTGGGTTGGAGACTTTCCTGGTGTGTTTGGTGCCCGAGGTCAGAGTGAGCGGTGTGCCGCGTAACAGATGCCGCACGGAGAAATAAGCCTTTAATACCCACAGGACTCGGGAAGGGGCAACTACACTCAACTCACATCAGCGACTTAAGTGAAACCCTTCACGCAACTCTCGCAGTCTCCGGTGGTGTCCTCGGCGTCGCGGTTCTGAGAAGAAATTGCATCCTCACGCTCAAACTGGCGCGCAGGGAACACGCGTATCTGTTGCGCTGAAGAGCATCCTCGGAGTTATCCACCTGAGTGGAGGGAGAACCACTCTCATGGCATCCTTGCCCATTTGTTTACTGGAGCCAGGTGAATGGTGATTTGAAGTGGTCGTTACAGCCTTGGAATAGCGCTACAGGACACCTTTAACTGCCATGCCGCCCAAAAAGAAGGTAACATTTCAGATATTTCTTTTTCGTGCATATCTGTGCGCGTGCGCGTGTGCTGAACAGGAAGGGTTGGAGAATACGCCATCTGTTGCACTGGGCGTTAATCCTTGTGTGAGGCCTTTCCACATCGATGCACTCGCTATGTAACAGCGCGCAGGGCAGATAGAGATGCATATCCGCATGCTTGTATCATGTCATATGTCCAGCTGAAAAACAGACTTCAGATAGGGTTGCATAACCAATAGTCTGTGAAAATCGGATGGATTAAATCTCTTCTCGAGCTTTTTCCTCTCATTTATGACTCTTGTACTCGCGGTGAACTTTGTGGCATGTGGTATTAAACCCCAAACTATGTGCTGCACCTGTATGGCTTTCTTTTCACTTCACGTGTTGTAGCTGTAGAGCACGCCATCAGCAGCATGGTTTTGTGTTTCTTGCACATGCTGTGCAGTCCATGCATTGTTTTGTTTTAGTTATGAAACCAAGCTCCAGTTTGCAGTATTCAGGTAAACTTCACAGAGTGAGGCACCCACTTCTCAGTCTTTTAAACAGCTTGAGGGTGATGTAACATTAATTAACGATGTTAGGGGGTATTCGTTTAATATACGTTTAATCATTAGTCATATTGGTCTCTGTTTATTTATTTTCTAATATCTCATATTACAAAATGCAGTGCCAGTATTGTCTGTCACATTTCCAGAAGCAACTATGAGAATTTCTTCTATATTTTGGTCTTTAGGTTCATTGTTTTTGTGACATACAGCTTTTCCTTTTTGTTTTAAACTGTGCTACTACCTAACAAAACACAAAGTTAGAGAAACAGAGTGGGCAGGGAGTGTGAGAACGGGTTGAATACTAACACATCGCAGGAAGACTTTGGCTGGCCTACTCTCTTGGATTGCAGTGCTAGTTAGTGCTGGCCCACTGCTTGTTACTTAGAATAGGAAAAGCCTCTTAGTAGTTGTTACTGGGGCATTACATGGTGATACCTGCTCTCCTTCCAGGCAGGAAGTGGAGTATTAAGATGTGGAGCTGTGTGGAAAGTTCCAGAAGTATCAGTAAACCTGTTTCCTGTGAAATTAGGGCTGTTTCCAAATTTAAAATGTTATTGTTTGCATCAAACTTTTTGCAGTTTAAAAATAAAACAAAAACGACTCTATATTTATTTTATTTTGTGTTTAACTTGATGTCAGGTTTTTGTGCTCATAGAGTGACAGTTCCAGTGATAGTGGTTGCTCAGTACTTGTGCAATAACTAAGTGAGAAATGATCAGAACACCAGTGGCTGGCAAAATGATATTTTATAATCCCCACACATGCGCACACCTCTCGGCACGCCAGTTCTAATCACGTTGCATCACAGCGTTGTGCAGAGCAGAAGAGCAGAGAGATTTCTGTGAACTATAGATGAAATGTATCTATTACGGGGGCCCGGCAAGCCAGGATTTAAGTGATATAGATACGACAAATGCTTCTATTTTATGTATATCTGATGACTGTCAGGGAGCACTTGAGCACATCCAGTCGAAGCTGCAGTGTTGGCTGTCTGTGAGGAGTTTGCATTTGTCTCTCTGCCTCTAAATCCTGGATTGACGCATGCTATCTTAATCTCCTTACTCAGAGACAATCATGACCCAAAGAGAGAGAGAGACAGAGATAGAAAAGGATCCAAATACACATTGCGTCTTATGCTTATAACCCCCCACACACACACACACACACACACACACACACTCAATATGAGCAAATATCTTTTTTGTCTTTTTGTATTTCTTGATGAATGAGTAATCATTAACTGCAAAGTGATGAGACTGAGTGATGAGATGTTACTCTTTAAAGACTGACCAATATTGGATTTATGAGGATGATACAGACACAGATTTTTGGAGAAAAGAAATTTGATATTGATGTGTTGGTGGTAGAGGAGCTTCACAAACCGGTTAGCAGCTTAATATTAGAACACAACTGTGGTCCAGCTGTGATGCATGCTCTGCTACATGTGCTGCACACAGTGCTGATAGAGTTAAGAGTATTGCAAGCAGTGGAATCAGAACTGTTGTAATGCCACCTTTTCTAAATCACTCCAAGAGTATTTTTTCCGCAGTATGTTTTAATGTTTCCCACAGATTCAAGCAGCTACAATGTGTTTCTTGCAGGATGACTTCTAATTTCATGCCCAGGCATAGCAGAGCAGCGACCTGTTCTTCTTCATACATTTAAAAAAAAATTAATCAAATAATGTTTGTTAATTTCTTTAGTTGCAATTACAAACTGTAATTAGACACTGTAGGGTGATGAAATCAGAAAAAAAAGAATACATGAATGAAATGAAATCCTGCCATTAAATGTATTTTTGAACATTGCTAATAAAGCAGGGAGTTTAGGGGTAATCCCAAAATCTTCCATACGAAACTGCAAGCCCATCTTAAACTGTTCAGTGATATTTCTTCTTTGTTGGCCTTTTTCTTTCTCTCAGCATGACATGTTGATGGCACTGACTACTACTATAAGTTCCCTATGTTTATTTGTTGTCTAGTGATTCAAGACTCTTTCAGCACTTTATACTAGAGCCTGAACAATTTGTTAGTGGGCTCATACTATTGGTCATATCGATCTATTTGTGTCATCATTAGTAATGACTGATAAATGAACTTGAAACACCCTTCAACAATGAGTGTTGGCATTACATAGATTGTCCACCAGAGGGCGCTCTGCAACTTTGTTGTTCATGAAATGTGTTTGACTCTTCACAGCTACCAGCTGATCTTAGCAGAACCAAAGAATAACTATGCAAAAAATTAGAAGCATGACATATCCCATACTTACTGTACAGTCTGTGATTTCAGATTTTTTTATTATTATATTCTTTACTTTTGTGTGAATCCGCCTGCTCAATCTGCCTGTCACTTTGCTGCTGCAACACTTGAATTTCCTTCAGTGAGGGAAAACAAAGAATATGTCTATTCTATTCTATATTGGGTTTTCTCCACACATCAGATATCTTAAAAAATCCAATGTCAGTTGGAATCTAATTTATAAATTTTTTGCGTGTGAATCCTTTTTTTTTTTACCGTCTTTTAACAGATTCTCCAGGAAATTAAAAAAACATGCTCCTATTCTTCTGGTTTCTAGAAATTATGTCCTAACAGAATTTCTAGAAGTATGGTTAAGTTGTGGGCTTGCATTAAAAAAGCTGTTGCCACCACGTGTTGCCAGAAACTTGAGTGTGCCTTTAAAAGTCTCAGAAATTTAGATGAAGGTGGTGAAGAGCTTTATCTAACAGATGTCCATCCATTTCCCTCCATTTATCCAATTCAGAGTCACAGGGGCTGGAGGCTATCCCAGCTCTCATAGGCAACAGGCGGGGCGCAGGTCGCCAGTGCGTCAGAGGGCTCAAATAAAGAGACAAACAACAATTCACTCTCACATCCACGTCTGTGGCCAGTTTAAAATTTCCTTTGAACAGTGGGAGACAGGCAGAGGATGCCCACCCCTCCACTGCACCACCCTCTCATTCTAACAAATATGCTGTATCCTCTTGTGTGCTAAGGATGGGGACTGGTCTGCTACCGTATGTAAAACTCATTTCTCTTGTAACATGAAAATTAAGCCTACTCTCTCAAAACCCACTTACAACTAATATAGCATTAGTATTCAAACTATGGATGATCCATTGGCCACGTGGTCAGGACATTTCAGCTCCTGACAAGCTGGAATGTTGCTGGTTGTTATTCCTCTTTGCTCAGTATGGGCCCTGAAATATGTGATCATGTATCAGCCATCAGATTTTGTCTACATCTGTCTGAATTGGAGGAGCCATTAAGTTACTAATAATCTAATTTCTACAGTTTCTACATTTTTCACTGCAGCAACAGCAACCTTTTTTTACCCTTTATTTTTACTGGCAATATCAGCGGCCATAATAATGATAAAGCCCACATTAACAAACTATATATGAATTAAAATACATTTACCGTGGTACTGATTTACTGCCTCTTTTGATCTATAATTTGAGATCTAAAGAGATGTGATGCAGCCTTAAACTCCACAGACGGAGATCCGTGCCAAAGTAAAGATAGCTGTGCCAGCCCGGCCGTATCTGCTCTATGGTAGCATCAGGGAGAGGGCATGGAGCCAGTCTCCTTCAGACAGATGATGCAAAGCAGCTGATTAGACAGGGCTTGGAGAAAACAGGATCAGAACACTCACTGCATGCAAATGAACTGGCTGTTAATGACCAAGAGATACAGTAGCAAAGAAATCATCACAATATACAGAATAGGATGTCAAAGTAAAAAATGAACAGCAGAAGAAGATGGGTGTAAGAGAGCTGAGTTCCATTATTCCTCACCTACAGAAAAAAATATGAGGAAATATTTATTGGCAAAAATTGACAAATGTTTCACCACACCTGGGCTTGTTGCCAGCGCCTCATTGGTGGGCCGACAGGAAATTAGTCACAATTAGATCACTGACCTGCTCTGCAGATAACAATAAACTGTAATGAAGGGGAAGAGGCCTGTGTTGGGTCCTTTTTGATGCATGGCTCTCTATTCAGCAGCAAGCTTTTAATAACCATCCCAGCATGTATGCACAGATCAAAAGTGTGATATGAGTAAAGATATTACATCTTTGATCTTGTTCATGAAAAAAAAATCATTGACTCATACAAGATAAAAACGTCAAACTCACCAACACACTCTACACTCATGCTTTCTGAGCTAAAACCAGCACATCTACTTTAAACAGCTGCAGTAGAAAGATATTTCCAAGTGCTGCAACAGTAAGGCCGTTATTGTCATGGAAAAATATGGTCCTTGAGATACCTTCTGCAGCAACAGTGTCTACATAGGCAGTTTAGAGCATGTCAGTCAGGTATTTATATGCCTCTCTGACAGATTTTGTCAAACTAACCACACTGCACTCGTAGAGCCATGGCACTTTTATAGCTGAGGCCAAAATGAAGGCCAAATGTGAAGATGAGTGCAGGTCCCTCCATTGAGTAATGAGTAAAGGGTACTAGAAGTGGGATGGCAATATGTTTATCTGTGTGTGTCAGCAGTTGGGTGTGTGCAACATCGTTTGTGGTGGCAACTTTCACTCTACTTTCGCTATGTTTTAATGTATTTTGGCAGGTGCTTTAGGCAGGTGACAAATCAAAATCAAAAACAGAACCATTGCCCTCTTTGGGGTATCTGATGGTGCTGTCTGTAGAAGCAATACCTTCTTCTAATCCATTTGTCTCTGTAGATGTAAGGATTGCTGCCAGTACCTTGAGATGACTGTTATTGTGAATTTGTACTATATAAATCCTGAAATCCTGAACTGAAGTAAGATCAGCCTCATCCTGTCTGATCTGCAATACACGGCGTTCCAAATTATTATGCAAATGATATTTTTCTCTGTTTTTCCTAAATAGTCGATTCAAATGACAGTCGGCATAATTTTCGAGTCATCGACCAACAGGGTATAATTCAAATGTTACTAAACAAAACTCCCAATGAAAACAGTATGTTTTTCAAAAATAAAAAACTTAAAATGCACTGTTCCAAATTATTACGCACACAGAGTTTCAAAAGATTTTATAGGTTGTAGAGAATTGAAAATGATCCTTTGTTGAATTTGCAGCATTAGTAGATCAATTTCACTGACACCAAAAGCTATTTCAATCAAAAACATCTTAACAGGTCAAGTTACATATTAACATAGGACCCCTTATTTGATAGCAGTTTTACAATTCTTGCATCCATGGAACTTGTAAGTTTTTGGAAAGTTTCTACTTGAATGTCTTGCAGGATGTCAGAATAGCCTCCCAGAGCTGCTGTTTGGATGTGAACTGCCTCCCATCCTCAAATGTTTTTGCTTGAGGATGCTCCAAAGGTTCTCAACAGGATTGAAGAAAGTGATCAGTCAGAAACTCCACATACTTTGCAGAGGTCATTTTCACACCTTCAGGGACCCTAAAGGGGCCGACCAGCTCTCTCCCCGTGATTCCGGCTCAAAACATGACTCCACCACCTCCTTGCTGACGACGCAGCCTTGTTGTAACATGGTGGCCGTCCACCAATCATCCACCACTGCATCCATCTGGACCATCCAGGGTTGCACTGCACTCATCAGTGACCAAGACTGTTTGGAACTTAGTCTTCATGTAGTTCTGGGCCCACTGCAGCCATTTCTGCTTGTGAGCATTGGTTAGGGGTGGCCGAATAGAAGGTTTATGCACAACTTCAAGTCTCTGGAGGATCCTACACTTTGATGTTCGCAGGTCTGCAGAGGCACCAGCAGCTTCAAATATGTGTTTGCTGCTTAATCTGATGTATTTGTCTGGCAGAAACCTTCCTCATTGTGCCTTTATCTGCACGAACCCATGTGTGCTCTGACTCAGCCCCAAATCTCTTACATTATGGTGATCACGCCTAAATTTTGGTGAAATATCTAAGGTTTTCATTAGGTGTCCAAGGTATTCAACTATTTCACGCTTTTCAGCAGCAGAAAGATCATTTTTTCCTTCCTATTTTGCTTGAAAATGGTGGTCTGCTTAACAATGTGTAACATCCTTCTTTAGTAGTTTTTCCTTTAATTGGGCTCACCTGGCAAACAAATGATCATAGGTGTCCGAGATTGATTTCAGTGATAAAAAGAGTCCTGAGACACAATTCCATCCATGAGTTTAATTGAAAAACAACTTATTTAATCTTTATGACACTTAAACACAATTTGCATAATAATTTGGAACGTGGAGTAGTCTCTTCCTGGATGATGTCATCCATAGCACACTGAGTGGTTTGTATAAAGCGACTTTAAGCCTCTCTCTTATTTACAAGGCGTCACCATAGCAGGAAGCTCCCACATTTATGATTGGGCAGATTTTTACTTTCCTAAAGCAACTCGCAAGGGATTCAATCTCTTCCTGGGGATCTTCCCTCGTGTGAAAATGTGTAAGCCACTGCACTGTGGAGCTGTGGAACAGTTTATTGAGTAGGAATACAATAAATTGTAATAATGCCATCACAGTCATCAAATCTCAACCCAGTTAAAAACCCGTGCAAGAGTTTGGACTGACATGTCTGCACCACAAACATTAAAAAGGAAATAGCTTCATGAAGAATTGTGTTTCTCCCTCCAGCAGAATTCCAGAGACTTGAAGAGTCAATGCTAAATCGCACTGAAGCTCTTGTGGCTGCATATAGGAGCAACAGCTTACTTCTTAATGTAAGCCCACACTATAGTGTAGCATGAAATAAAAACTGTCTGTGGTTCCTATGAGTAGTTACACTTTGCTCAGTATCTCCTGAAACTTGAAAGATGGGCAAAGCCATCCTTTAACTAAAAGCAATGGCTCAGAGGCGGGTTAAAAGGTCCAACACATTGCTTTTTGTTTAGTTTTTAGTTTTTAGTTTTTGTTTTTATTTGTGACTCATCTATATTTTGTTTTCTGTATGATTTTACCGACACAGCAGCATCACAATTTTTCAAAAAACATGCTTGAAGCTTTACAAGTACCCAAATATTACAGAAAATGTGGTCTGAAGACTCATTGCTATCACCACTGATTTTTGCCCAGCTCAAGATGGTCTTTTGTGGTTCTGACTTAAATTCATGTCAACAGTAGAATTGTATCATTACTTTCTTAAAAGCTGGATTAAAGTAATATATCAAAGCCTGCTGTCTAAGTGAGCTGTGAGTGAAAAGAATTACTGTGGCGCTGCCTGAGAATGTAAAAGTCCTGATGGTTTTTGCTGTATGCAGTTTCAGGGAACTGGGAGTTGTGGGCATGCTGAATCTCTTCTCAGTATTGTCCTTGGAGGCTTTTATGCAGAGTTTGCACTGATGCCTTTCTCCTGTGATTATTCAGCTGTGGACAGAGCAACAACCAATTCACTATCACACATGAGATACACAGGGTGGTTTTAAAACTCTGTTATCATTACCATACTGTCATTTTTTCAGAACTGCTGTCATAATTTTCATTTGCATTGTGTGGTATGTCAGTGAATGATGCTGGAGTCACAGTCCTATAATAAACTGCCAAGTGTTTGAGCTCTCTTCTCAAACTTAAGGCTCTTATTATAGTAGTTAACTGCCACAGGGATGAAGGCACCACAGATTTGTTCACCTTGGTCTTGTTCATTGAAGTGGAAACTCCTAGCCTTAGATGTCTTTTTTGTGACGAGTGAGATCACAGCAGTACCCGAGGAGTATCCAAGAATGCATGGGAGGGTACAGGAGGTAGTAGCAAATCTCCATACTCACACAACCAGAGATCAACCAAATTAAGTTTCCCCATATGAATATGAATGCTTTGAACAAATCACTATAGGATTAACTATATCCTTACCTTCCTAAATAACTATGTTTTACTTCTCTGGGTTTTGTCCTGCAAATTGCTTGTCTTCTGAAGTGGTATTAGAGCTGACAATGGGTACTCCATCACATAAATCCATTTAAGATGTGTCCTTTTCTGCTGTTTAGGGGGCTAGAATTTTACTAGTGTTAGTGCACTCATGTTTGTCCAATTAACATATTAATGTCTAGCCCAAACACTATATATTTATGCTAAAAGAAGCCAAAAGATACCCTAAAAACTGAGCTCTAAATGGTAGAATTCAAATCTTTTGCTGCTCTTTAAATATATTAAAAGGGTGATACTTCTTTCATCCTTTCAGCAGTTAAAATACCTATAAAAAAGTTATCTTCATCCAAAAAGCATCTTTAGTTTAACTAACTTCTGCTTCCTGTCTTTCATGCTGATGTTTTACACTGATGTTGGATTAGCGTCTGAACTTCGTGAAAAGATAAAAAGATTAATTTTTATGACATATTTAAAATACTATTTATAGATGAGTGTACAGGTGTAATAGTTTTCTGCTGTGTCATCTGAGGGTGGAAGTACAGTAATGAAGTGCTATCAGCACTTCAAAGCCGACATAAATATAATGAAAGTTTTATGACGGTTTAACTAGCTCCTTGATGGATCTCCCATTGAGTTTTATGTAATGCTCACTTAATGTCTTTAGTCTGTCTATAAGGATGTGATGAATTTGAAGGAGAGTTAAGGTGTCAGGTATGGGTTGTTGTGGCTCTTATGTATATTTTTCTGAGGATTGTGGTATACAGAATGTAACAGCAGACGTATTTTCGTCAGTGGAAGTAATTTATGCTCACGTTGCATATGGTTGCCATGGAAATGTCTTTCTGTATGTTGAGTAATATGAAGCGGGAATTACTGTATGAGTATCTTCGGCCAATACACTCTACACGGTACAGTGAATAATATATTCAAGAGGAGACACTGAAAGAAACTTAAGATAATAGATGGATTTTCCTTTCTAGTTTTTAACCCTGTGAGGAGGTATTTTGTGATTCAGCATTCATAGTAATATTTCCTTTTTCATTTTTATTCTTGAATAATGGTGGGTGGTATGGCCAAAGATCATAGAGCGGTCATTTAAAGTTATCTCTCCCCATGTGAGTCTTCCCACAATTAATGTGCAGAGACCTACATGACTGGTTGTGCACATAGCTGTCTGGATTTTCCCTCTGATTATATTCTGAACTTACACATCATGATGCATGAGCCTTTTCATCTTTGTGTCACCACCTATCATGCTGCACCTTGAAGGAAATTTGGATTGCACATCACTGTATTTTAATTATTTAATGTAGTAATCTTTTTTTTTATTTCCCTTGACAAATCAAATCAAATCAAATCGAAAGATCATCTGTTATCTTAAATTGTCAGTTTTCCCACCGTATATCTTGTATTTGAACTCATCTCCTCAACTCGAGAGGAAAAGGTTCTTGTACTGTTTGATACAGTTTCCTACAGCAAAGAGTCAAGCGTGCCTCCCAGTGTACAGCTAGTATGTGTAGACATGAAGACTCTATACATTCTCCCAACCTACTTGGGATTTCATCCTTGATAGTTAATGTTTCATTACTCTTTGTGAAAGACTGAAAATATCTTCTTCTTTTACAGTTATATCGTCTGGTGGGCCAAAGGTCTGTGTGGTTTGAAATTTGGCAAACTTGTCAGTTCAAGACTGGACTTTCAGGAGAGTGTCAAAGCCATTTTAGCCATTACCTACTCTCTTTTTCACCACTTGTGTTTCTGTTTTACCGACATGGAGCAGATAAAAGACAGGTGTAGCAAAGAAAACGTTTGTCCAGCTCTTATTAACTTATGTTACTGTAAGTGCAATAAAAGCTTTCCAAATAGTGCTAAGTGCAAGATAACTAAATGAAAGAGAAAGGAAAAGAAGGAGGGAAATGTCATAAAGAAGTCTCCAACATTCAAAAAGGAAATGATCATTTGAGCTCCACCACATGCATCAAAGTACTTCACTACATGGTTGGATGAGCAGGCAATGACCTGGTCCCTTCTCACCTGACTTACAGTGAGAGAGGGCGATGCACCTCTTTGAATAGCATTTGGGAGACTGTAGTTACTGCTTTAGCTGTCAACCAGTCATGAACCAATCAAGAAACTTAAACACTCAGTTGATGTAAGGTAATGAAAAAAGGGAGGTTACGTTCATTACCAGATCTTTTTGAAAGGCAGTTTTTTGATATTTTATTTAACTAATTAAATTGAAAAATACTTTTTTTTTTTAAAATTATGCACTTTATAAAGCTGTATCTGTATAAACAGATGTGCTTTCCTCCATTGTTTTGCAGCTGACAGCTGTGTAACTAGCACTCATATATCTCCTATTTGGTCAATGTCAGTCAGTGGAGTTCTCAGTTCACACTTTCTGCACTCAAAGTTGAAAAGTTGACTCTGTACATCTGGACACAGTGTTTTAGTGAGAGGAACACCACTTGGATGATTGAGTCATCTGAAGAAGACATTATCCACTTGGATGAGTGACGAAATGTTTGACAAATGTTTGATGAAACTTTTCCCCCCTTAAAATTAGATGAACATAAGAAACTTTCTGGGATTTCCTTGCCTAGATGACTGAGCATGCATCAAGATATTAGTTTAGTTTACCAAACTTGGTACAAAGCCACACTTTTCTTTTTTCTTTGGTTTCTTTGGTTATTATTCTTTGGGCGATCGTGGCTCAAGAGTTAGGAGTTCGCCTTGTAATCGGAAGGTTGCCGGTTCGAGCCCTGGCTTGGACAGTCTCGGTCGTTGTGTCCTTGGGCAAGACACTTCACCCGTTGCCTACTGATGGTGGTCAGAGGGCCCGGTGGCGCCAGTGTCCGGCAGCCTCGCCTCTGTCAGTGCGCCCCAGGGTGGCTGTGGCTACAATGTAGCTTGCTATCACCAGTGTGTGAATGGGTGGATGACTGGATATGTAAAGCGCTTTGGGGTCCTTAGGGACTAGTAAAGCGCTATATAAATACAGGCCATTTACCATTAATGATCTAATAATTTTGCACATTTTGTCATGCAAGGCCAAATACCTGCTAAATATCTGATGTTGATGCAAGCTGCATGGATAACAGAATCCTTTTAAAAACTGGTTCAGAGTTTAGTTCGACCTCTGGGGAATCACAATCCTCCAGGGCAGCCAGCTGGCTCCTGGTGACTCGATGGTTCTGATTATTTAGGTTTGGGGATGGAGTCCATCTCCCCAATCAGATGCTCCTTTCCTAATGCACTCTCCTGGCGTGTGTTGAAAGAGCTGTGTAAACACTTTTCAGCAGAATAGGAGTCACCTTCAGGTAGCACACGAGAGAGCGTGCCTTTACTCCTTTTTTTTCACGTCATCCTTGCCCTCTACCTTCCTTTGCCCACCTTCTAAGCCGCGTAATCACAGTAATGGTCTAAAAAGATTCTCCAACAGGGATAGAGAGAAGGACAAAAGAGAAGAAAGAAGGGGGTTTAATGAAATGATGAGGGGATCAGTTAAGGGTAAAGACTTTGAAAGAGTGGAATGAAAAATCAACTTCGAGTATCTATATGAGAGAAAAGTTTAGTGATAGAGAGAAAATACTGTACAGGGAAGAGTCTGGGTATTATTGGTCAACAAAGATGCAGTTTCTTTTAACTCAGCTGATTCAATTTAATATCAAAAGAGAAAGGACTGTAACAATTAATGAACTAATGATCATCTATTAATGTGAAGATTTATTTTCTGAATTGATCACATCTTTAAAATCACAATAACACAATGAAACAAAAGCCTTTTTTTAAAAAACATTTAGTTAAATGTAATTTATCTCAAAGAAAAAGATCAGATCTTCACATTTCAGAGGCCGTGGCCAGATTATGCACAGGTTGGGAAATCTGAGAGAATAATCCAATAATTATGAGACACAATGAGAAAATGTCTCAGTTCAAGCAGGTACAGTTATCTACATGGCTTCAATGCAGCAACACAGTGAATAAAGTAAACCAGGCACAGTCTTCATCTGCAATAGAGTCTAGAATCACACACTGTAACTGTTATGCCAGACCACAGACATGTCCATTAAGATCTTCCCCACTTATGTAAAACTTTTAAATAAATATGTGAATCAGAACTGTAAAGTAAAAGGTTACTTAACTTGCGATATTAATTACAATCTCTTTCAAAATTATATATATATATATATATATATAGAGCTCAACTCATTCTCGTAAAGTCATCAGCAGTAGTTCAGTGTTGCTTAATAATTCAGCGGGGGCGTTTTGTACTATTGGCTGGGTGACACTGGCTCACAGGAGAGCTGGGTGCTGTGCGACCAGATGTCTTTGCCAGGCATGGGTAAACAAAAATCCTTGCCTGGGCATAATTGTGCCCCAGGGAGATTTACTTCCTCCTTCTCTCTGATTTTCAATTTTCTGTTTTGACATTGTCTCTACTGCATCCACCAGCTTTTCATAACTGTAATGTGTAATTACCAGCAATTTAGCACGTTGATACGTTATGTCCTTGTGATTCTTTGATCAATACTTTTGTTGTTTCTCGAGTATTAGTCGTGTGTGTGTCCCCCCCTCCAATGAGCAAATATGTGCACATTTCTGCCACCACTGAATGTGCTTTTGTTTTCTCTCTGAAGATATTTTTCTTTTACTTTGTTTTCTTCTTGTAGCACTGTAGCGCTCTCAGTCGCTTCCCTCACGCCTCATGCTTTCCTTCCTCGTTGCAGTCCCTGCTATTCTCTTTCAATTTCATTTTAAAGCTAAGCCATTTTGGAGTTGAAGATAGGTCAGAAGTAAAAATTGGCCTATGTTAATGACATGGTGCATAATCCATCATCATAAGTGTTTCAGTAGTGTTAGTGTGCACTCATTTAGAATAACATGGAGAGGGGGAGCAGGTGGTAGAGTAAAGGTGTGCCAGAAAAAAAAGGTTCTTTGGGTTTGCACAGTGAGCAGCCTATATTCTCAATTACTTAAAAAAAAAGAGTCTTAATCATATGAACAGCCATAAACTAGTGGATTGTAGAAGTCTTCATGTTAAATGTTTAAAATATGTCGACATTTTCTTAGATTTTCGAGGAGGCAGGTATTGCAGCTGACTGCAATGTTTGCTGGAGAATGTAATTGTTCCCTTTACTGTGATCAAGTGGAAACACTGTGGGGAGCATTGCTCAGGGTGGGCAGCGGGCAAGCAAAAGCAACTCTCCATTTCACTTTGGAAGACGAGGAGTTGCAATTCCAGTTTTTTGCAGAAAAAACACTTTAGCTAGGAGTGGGGTGTGGATTGCCATAATTGAGCTTATTTATTACTTCACCATTTAGCTGTGTATGATTTTCAATGTGTTAACAAGTCAAAGAGCATCTAAATGAAGCAGAGCAAACATTTGCAAACTAATTTTAATGTTTTATATCATTGGTAGGGACCTAATCCAAAAATCACTTTGTGCACCAACAATTTCAGATTAGATTTGAGAATATTGACTTTGACCCACCAAGGGCGCATGATCTAAATGCATCAGGCAGAGCAGACTGTCTTCAACAACAGACCTGATTTGCGACTCTGGGATGCGAGTGCGTATCATGAGTGCCAGATTGACGCGATGGGCTTTGCCACCTCCTGGCTATGACACTGAGAGCGTTAATTACCATGTCTTTGAGAGGACAATCTAATCTTAGGGAGACATGGTGCATAAACCTTGGTGTCCCTGGGGGAGTTTGCTGCTACATTTTTGCAGAATTACATGCAAAAGTTTCTTGAAAGCTAATTGATAAGTTGTTTAATTATTGCAATTATTGATCACATGATCAGTTTCTCTTTTGCATCTATGTTTCCTGGGAATCAGCTGTTAGTCGTTAGTAATAAATCCATATTTGCATTGATAGGACTGACCCAAGAGCAACTGGGACACAAGACAAGTAAGGTAGAATAAGAGAATGTTTTTCTGTTGCTGAAATTCTGTAAAAATAATATATAACATATTATGTCGTTTATGTTATGTTGTTTACCCGTGTAACTGATAGAGTCCATGCAGTTGAGAAGGCAAAAGTATAGGAAGGGACAGCTTATTGTGAGGCAATATTTTATTTACTGTAGTTTTCTTTTGTTTGGTTAAATTCCATAAGGGTTTTCCTGTTAGTTTCATTATGACATTAGTTTTTTCTCTTGCTAAAACTCTGCTGTTTAACGATTCCTTTTTGGCTCTCGTTTGCTGAACAACTGCAGCTCTCGTTTTTTTTGGGACACCCTACATGACTTGAATAGATTCAACTTTGACTAGGACAGAGAAACTTTAAAAAATAAAGTGCGACATGTAAATTATGCTGTTTGTTCGTCAGAAAGAGTATGGCTAACTAATGACGCTGCTGAGTTGCATTACTGGATAGAATTTTAAAATATGAATGTTTTCTTTTCCACTGCTGCAACATGTTTGCTCATATCTGATTGGTGGGCTTTCCTCTCTATTATTCTAAGGTCTTTATTTTGAATCCAGTGTTTTTGGAGTTTGAACCATGCTTGGACTGTAACCCTGCTGCTGCTGCAGCTGCATTGATTTAAATACATTTTAAATGTCTCATATGTCCTCCACTATGTAACCACCCTTGAAATGACTGCAGCGGAAAATATGTAATTTCTTGTCCTCCTTCTGCAGCATTCCTCTCTTGTCTTATTTACAGTGAATTGATCAAACTAATTGCTCTTCCTTTGTATCTCCTGCAGGGAGAGCATAAGGACACAGATGTCGTTGAGGAAAGAAACGCCCAGGTGCAGCTGGAGAAAGCAAAGGTACTTTTGCTCTGTTCCATCATGTATCACCTGATCTGACCCACTGTGGCTCTTACAGACTCATTTTTGAGAGAGGCTGCTCTCAAGGACATGATTACATCACAGACATGAAACACACACATCTGGACATTGGATTAGCGAAGCAATATTCTTCTACTGAAATGAGTCATCACAGTCTTCATCCTTGTCGTTCCTTTATGTGCTCACTGCCAGGAGAAGGATGATGACCAAGGATATTGATTATTGCTTCAAATAAATTACAATACTTTCATCTTTAGCCATATGCTTTCTAGCAAGATAGCAAAATAACCAATTTAACTGACACTAACTATATTGTAATGCAACAACATTTAAATTGTAAAGAAATTTGATATGTGATTAATTACTTTGCCGTCAGAACACGAGTGGAACAACATTTTTCTGCAGTGTGTATATATTAAACACAATAGATAGTCAAGATGAGGTAAAACGATTGAACCTGCTGGTATTATACTATGAATGTAATATCATATGGTTATCATTTTTAAGTCTGGCTTACATACATACAAAATGTGCGATATAGGTTTTCCTTTTGGGGCATAATCACAATTAAGGTCATTAGAGATGTGATTTTTTTAAAGCCCCAGTTGATAGCAGACTTCCTCTCTTTTGCCCTTTAAGCAGACCCTGCTGATGTGTTGTATATTAAATTAAATCCTCCCCCACAGATTTCATGTGCTCCCACTGTTGCTTTGTAATTAAGGCGGCAAAGACACCCGACTTGTCACCTGCTGACCCTGCAGCCTCTCCCACAGTCTCTAATCTTTCCAAAGTGGAGTAATTAGCAGCTTGAATGACAAGCCACTGACATTTGATTCTGATTGGATTACAACACCAACCTTCGGTCAGGAGGAAGCATACAGTAGTTACAGTGCAACAAAGAAGAAACAGCAACAGGTCATTTTTCCTAAGCATAAATTAAACATATCCCTTTGGTGGAAGAAAACTCAAACAAAACATTATCGTGTCCTATGACAGTCAGACAACAGGAATTTAATCATCAGTAGCTTCGTCTTATACAGCTGAAATGCAGAATCTTCCAGAATTTGTGTCTAAGCTATATTTCTAAAATATAGCACTTCACATTAAACTTATACTTGTTTTCCTAACATCTGTCAAAATGTTACTTTATATGTGCATCAGGCCACATATTTGTGTATGTACACAAAATGCTGGCAACACAGCCAATTGTACTTGACACAGTTATGCAATTTAGCCACACCCCTTAATTTAAAAAAATGTAGAAAAGGGAGAAAAAATTGATAAATGTTATGATCTAAAGATGTTAAAACACTGGAATGAAGTCAACATTCTGAAATTCTCTAATAGTTAGTTATTCCTTACTGAACTGAGGAATCACAATTATGTGCAACTTCACATACAGTAAAATAGGATTGAATATTAATATAAGGATAAAAGATCAGTGACTTGTTTGGTCGTACGTTACAGCTTGTGGTATTGTCACAGTAACTCTCTTTTCTTGACTAATGGTTGTATTTTTAACTTTAACCTACTATTTTTTTACTTACCTATTATTACTGACCTAATTCATTAAATGTCATATTTATAAAAGCTTAGCTTTTAGCTTTTGTAAAATGGATTACACAAGGTTACTCTCTTACCCTGATGTAGATTGTATTGTATATAATATGATTTATTAGTAATCATAACTCCTGCCTTGTATTCCCAGTACAAGCCTGTGGCATTTGCTGTACGATGCAACTTCTCTTACACGCCAGCAGACGATGACAACGTCCCTGTACCAGGCCAGGCTGTCACTTTTGAGGCCAGGGACTTCCTACATATCAAAGAGGTTTGAAACAAACACAAATACACATATCATGCAAAATTACAAACAGTACAAATGGGGGTTGTTAGAAGGACCTAACTGACAGGGCAGAACCAGGCGGATTTTAAAATGAGAAGCAAAATGACAACAAACTGATGGAATGTAACCCAAGAGACGGAAAAGAAATCCAAAGAGGAGAAGCAACACAACATCCCAAATTGTCCAGATAGTGGCGTACTTTTGGTGCATTCTTCTTCTTTTCACACATTTTGAAATGTGCTGTGGTTTAGCTGATAAAGCTTGACACCTATTAATTAAGATTTGGGTTAATCTTTAGATACAGATAACATAAAATGCAAAGCTACAGTTGCTAAATTGGACCATTAACATCATCAGATAAATATAATGTCACATGAGAACATCAATCTTTAAATGTCCGCTCTTCTTTTTTTCTTCTGAATGAGCAGAAGTTTAACAATGACTGGTGGATCGGACGGCCGGTGAAGGAGGATGGTGTGGTGGGCTTTGTCCCCAGTCCAGTCAATCTGGAAACCATTCTTATCCGTAGAGAAGTCCAAGCGAGGAAAGCTGCCAAGGCATTAGCCAAGTATGTACATCGTGATGCTCTTTCATTTCCTTCATGAGGGTTTTTATGCAGGAATTTCAATGCAAAAGTTGTGTTTTAAATTGACCACAAATAAATAAAATTGCTGGAGCAGAGAGACTTTGAGGAAACAGTGTTGGTTCGAATGTGTATACACTGATACTTTTGGCACAAAGACGGAAAAAAAAACAGGAAAGGTTGTGATATCAGCCTGTCTGCGGGTGGTGGCTCGGTAGCGGACCTTTTTTAAAAAACAAAAAGACAATTTTAAAGTCTTTTTACTGGTGTGGAATAATACGTTTTCAATTTAAAAAAATTATCAACCAGACTGGTAAACAAGTTTGCTGTAGTGATATGCAAATAACGTTTTGACTTAAAACTTGTATCATACACTTTCCCAGCTTACTTTTTAGTAATTTAGTGTGTTCATGTATGAATGACATTAGTTATTTTATGTATTTTATGTTGTTTAACTTAAGTTTGTTTCATGTCATCATGTGTGGTAGTAAATTATAACGGAGATGACTATATTTTCCTTTTGTTACTTCAAAAGGTTGCACCTCCACCCCCCTCACCAGAAGGCAAAAGCTCATTGATTGACACAGTTAGACTGTAACACATTTAAAGAATCTTAAAAATGTTGCTTTGGTGGAAACTGCGCTGAACCACTTTGAGGGATTTGCCCTCTAAGCTTCATATATTTGTGTCTTATGCTATAAATAGACACACAGTCTCTAAGCACCAAAATCCTTCATTCCATAGAAACATGGTGGTCTATTTTTATCATTACTAAAGCACTGAAATTCAGAGTGTGGTAAAATCAGCGTTTGGTTGTTGCAGACTTAAACTAAATCAGAGATTTCCTCTCATTTTAGCAAAGCTGCATCTCAGGTAGCTCAAGATATGAACTCGAAGAAATATACTCCTCCATCACAAGGTCAGTATGTGCATACAAGGGAGTAACAATAAATATGTTTGCTTTTTTATTCATAATAACTGTGGAACGTGTGCGATTTTGTCATTCTGCACAAGCAGCCAATCAGCAGGTGAAAAAGAAGCCGGTAAGTGACGAGAGTGTTTACACTCTGTTTACATCTGTTTCAGCCCATCGATGCTCATTATAAAGAACACTGCTTTCTAGAAACACAACAACTGATTTTATCTTATTCATATTTTCACTGCATACAGTGAATTCTTGAATGCAGAAGCTTTGGTTTTGTCTTGTGTACCATTTTACAAATGTTGTTCTAACTTTCAGACTAAAGCAAGGATATGTGTGTTGTCCATTGGACTGACAGTGTCAGTAAAACTGGCTGTCATGATTCAGCTGTGTACAGGCAGGAAGAGGACCCAAAATGCAGAACTCCCAACACGTGGGAATAACTCAAAATTCAGCTTTATTGCTGACACACAGAAATAATACAGGACTAAACTAAGCTGGAAAATATAAACTTCATCAAGAGGCACACAAGGAAACACACAGCATGAGGGACGACACGACACTGACGCAGAGAAACACAGGGCTTAAATACACTGGGGAATAATGAGGGGAATGAGACACAGGAGGAGAGCACAGCTGGGAGAAATGAGACATGACGAGACCAAAGGGAAGCAAAACTAGAAACACTGACATGAGACACAGACCTTCAAAGTAAAACTGAACTCTAGACACGTAAACTTAACAGAGACTGGGGAGGCAGAACATCGAGACCTGAAATGTAGGACAGAAGGGCACAGAGTTAACGCCAGAAAACCAAACAACAAAAACTAAGAATTAGAACTCAGGAAGTACTACAGAACCAGGGAGCTAGAAATACTAGGACAGAAACCAAAACACAAACAGTCATAATCCATGATAAAATCAAAAGTAAAAGTACAAAACTCAAAACACTGGGTCACCGATCCAGGACCGTGACACTGGCCAACTGAACTTTTGACTTGCATTTAGATCACCTTGGTATATTACGGGCTAAAAAAATAGTTCATGAATTTCTAAGTTGCTATCTGTTGCTATGACCAGCTAAAAAGTGAGAACAAAATCTAATGCTCAAAGTGGTATTAATAACATGTTAATAAGTTATTCTTCTTTATATGTTTAAGCATTTGAGTACAGCCAAAATTGAGCTTTGAGGTTGTTCATAAAAATAAGATAATTTTAGCCTTTAGATGATGGGTATAGTGGTTCCTCATGTAGCTCTTGTTTCATAAGCAAAAATCTAACTTTGGGGGATTTTTGTTAATTTATTATTTTTTTGCTACAGGGGGAGCAGGTGGCTATGTATGATGTAGTGCCTACAATGCGCCCTGTGGTTCTAATGGGACCATCACTGAAGGGCTTAGAGGTGAGCTTAATTTGACTTTTGAAGAAATATAAAACTCTAGTATTATTTGTTGAATTTGGAGTAACTTTATTTGTTTCCCTCTTGTAGGTAACAGATATGATGCAAAAAGCACTATTTGACTTTTTAAAACATCGATTTGAAGGCAGGTAAGTTCTGATTTAATTCTTCACATAATCTATCACATAATTTATTTGAAAAAAACAACAACCCCAAAATAAAATAAAACAACAAAAATCATAACTGTGTAATCATGATTGTTATTTTGTCTCTGCTCCAGAATTACTATTACGCGGGTAACAGCAGATATTTCACTGGCAAAACGATCCATCCTCAACAACCCTGGCAAAAAGGCCTTAATGGATCGCTCCAACACCCGCTCCAATTTAGGTATGCCGTCTGTCATCTCCAGAACAGCTTCCCTGGTTGACATTCACAGCATAAAGACAACTGAAGCAGTAGTAGCAATAAGAAAATAAATCAATTACAAAAACAGATGGAGAAAATCATGACAGCCACTCAAAATGCATCATATATGAAAACACAATGTCCCAATTTAGCATCTCTTCCTCTGACATGTCAGTGTTACGGCTTCCCTGCACGCAGTTCAACCCCTCCACCACCCCAGCATCCACCTTCTGGCTCCAGGGCATGTTAACTTATCACTCTAATGTGAAACACATAGTGATAAAGAAGCATCCCTATGAGCTCAGAGCATGGACATCAACCTCTAACTGTCTGCTGCTGTAATGAATCAATCATTTCAAACGACAGTGGTCTGACTACACTTCTTTAATTGTTTAAGCGTTCTGGGACTCACTTTTTTGGTCTCTGGTGGCAAAAAACTTTTGGAAACCTAATTAGGATAAAATAGGAAACCAATACTGTCTGACCCAGGTTTGATATGATGCTTGCTTTATCCCATTAACACAGTGTGGCTCATGCTCACAGAGTTTGCTTTTATATATGGTCCAAAGATTATTCCAAATTCATAATGTGAGAGAATAATTTATCCATTGCCATGAAGACAAAGAGTTTGAAATGAATAGTTAAATATGACAGAGACTCAGATGAGAACACTGACATCAGATCTGCATAAAGCAGTCTGTTGTCTGTCAGTTATGGTTATATATTGACTGGAAACTTACTGTGGATTTGATGTCTTTGTCCCAGTGACACTGTGCACTAGGATAGTGCAAATCTCGCCTTTTCCTAGAAGAGTAAATATTTGGTATCAGACAGAAGCGTGATAAAAATTTGTTTGGTTTTCTCTACTCTTGTCTTTCCCATTGCTGTCTCATCCCAGATGCTGCCGGTATGTATGACTGAAAGCACTGGTAGTCCTTGTGTTTTTGAATGCTCCACTTTCCTTCTCCTATCATTACCTCATCACATCTGTCTCAGCTGCCACTTTTTTAACACTCTGTATGTATACAGCCATTGACTTGTGGACTTCACTGTCATTAAAATTGAAATCGACTGTTATTAAGTTTCTCAGTTTGCTGGGTTGAGAGATATGCATGTGCTTCACTGTTATTTGTGAACACTATAACTCATTAAGGACAGAAGCAGCCACATTTTCTGTATGCCCTGCTTCACGCTCCCTCTCGTGGCCAGTCTTTAAATACACTCCCATGAGTGTAACAAGTCTTACTCACTGCGTGGATTAGCTCACCAAGAAAATGAAAACAAATAACCTTTAAAAGAAGTTTTATTAAGCATGGCATGTTTTTCATTAACACAGTTTTTAATCTGCTGATGTGTTTTGTGAAGTGAGTGTGCGTACCTTTTGTTTTCTATATTAGAAATGGTATAGCAGAGAAAAGATGACAATAATTACAAATAAGCATATATCCTAGAGTGTCCGTGGTTTTGCATGTGACAGTGAGATGTGCTTAAAACTAATATTGACATTTATTTTTTGTACATTATCAAGCCTGAATGACTCCCCATAAAATATATAAAAGTACTGTCTTGATACAGTCTTGATAAGTCACTGGTATGTCTTGATACACATCCGGAACCTAAAAACAAGTTATATTTAAGATGCGTTATTGTTGTACATGTTAAAATGTTTAATCATGCACAGAGTAACTTTCCTGGATTTTAGATGTTAAAGTCTTGCTTTTGCTTTCTGGTGTTGCAGCTCAGATCCAAGGGGAGGTGGAGCGTATCTTTGAGCTCGCCCGCAGTCTGCAGTTGGTCATTTTAGACGCAGACACCGTCAACCACCCTATGCAGGTGTCCAAGACCTCCCTAGCTCCAATTCTTGTCTATGTAAAGATCTCCTCACCAAAAGTAAGCTTCACCGGAAAAGACTGTGGAATCCGATGAGACATGATTTTTCTAAACGTGAACTTTGGACTATTTCAGTTCGTTTAATGTTTTGAACTAATAATAAAGAGAAACTTTAAAATGCAAGTCCCTTTTTTCACTTCCTCTTTTATTCTCCTCCTTCTCTTGATTCCTGACAAACAGGTGTTGACAAGACTGATCAAGACCAGGGGGAAGTCTCAGACCAAACATCTCAATGTTCAGCTTGTGGCAGCAGACAAGCTTGCTCAATGTCCACCAGTGAGTGCCATCTAGTGGCAGATGAGAATTGTGACTACTTTAGTGTATGAATATATACTACATGTGTTATTTCCAGTGGCACTGCTGAGGGCCCAACAACAACATATCTGACGATTTTGGTGTGCCGTTGAAGCATCATTTAGACCTTATTTGTGATTCTCAAAAATAACCACAGATTTGCCCTTGTCTCCTGACTGTTACACACTTTTCAATTGAATTTTTCCATTTCCTGTAGGAAATGTTTGATGTCATCTTAGATGAAAACCAGCTATCGGATGCCTGTGAGCACATTGCTGATTACCTGGAGTCCTATTGGAGAGCCACTCATCCGCCAGAGATGGAGCCTGCCAACGCAGTGGTGGCCCAGCTGGCTGAGAATACACTGCCTGCCAGTCCTACAGTAATACCGGTACTTAAAACACAAACAAGTACAGAGAAAAACTACAAAGAAAAAACAGATGTAAAGTCTTCCTTTCATCTAATCTCATCCCATTCATCTCATGTATTAGAAAGACAGCTGAGTGTGGAAAATAAATGTTTGAACTGTGAATAATCTCATCAGAATTCATCTAACACTTTCATTTCATTTCCTCTCATCGTACTTCACTGGAAAGTTGAAGAAATGAGATAGGCTTACCTCTGGTGAGTGAGATATTTTCAGACTCTATTGTCACTCCCGTGTAGCAGTGGAGATGAGTAGTTAGTACCATGTTTATCATGACTATAGTGTAATCTATGTAGAAACAACTTAATAGTGCTGTGAAACTTCCTGGGAAAATGACAGAAAACAGAAATAACACAGACTATATGAAGATAGACTAATACTGTAGTAGATACAAACAAAAGGCAATAGTTGGATTGATAGGCTGACCTACTTTTATTTAATTAAGTTAATTATCCCAAGCTAAGGCTATCAATTAAAACACATGTACTTTTCTTCTCTTCTTTGATGAATCTCTTAACTTAACATTTGGTGAAGTTGCATTTCTTTTTTACCATTGTCCTAATTGATTAAAATAAATATTTGTGGTGCAAACAGTTTAATATGTAAATGATTTAAAAAAGGAGTGTTGACTATGGAAATCAGGCTCATGCTTGCGCACATCTATACAGTTTCAACGATTGAGCTTTAAATAAAACAGCACCATTTCTACCTTTGTGCATATACTAAGTTGTAGTTTTTACAGTAAATGTGGAAACTTTGTCTTTATTCACCAAACTGAAAATAGTTTTTTGAGGACAAAATACTGACAAAGAAAATAAAAGTCAAACATCAAAATAAATGTCTCACAGATCTTTGCAATACTTATTAAACAGTCGTGACCTGTAATGTAATGGAGGATTTAAGCTCTCCACCCTCCACTACATGCAAAAATAAGATATCTGTCAATTACAGCGACAGTTTTGACCAGATCATTAGATACAAGAAGATAAATATTATTCTAAGATAAAATGATGGTTTCCATCATGAATGACCATTTTAAACCAGTGATCCAGTTATACTAATGTAATCACAATTATCTTTTAATTCATGAGAATATTTCGTCTAAAAGTCATATTTTTAACTTTTTTGCCCCAATTACCATTTCAAGTTCTATAATTTATAATACAAAAAGAACTTTCATAAAGATCTGTCCATAAGCTTTTCCTGGCCTAAATTTGTAAGATGTATAATCTGTGATATAATGGTTATATTTAGTCAGAAAACACTATGTTTTTTCTTTCTTTTTTTCCTAGGATGAGCAGAGAAGCAAGAAGTCAGGTGCCCCTAAGAGGAAAGGCTCACGGGAGAACCATCTAGACCATGAGCCCCCTTCAGTCCCGGCTCAGGAGCAGACCGCTGAGGAGGGCCAGAGAGAGGAGGAAGAGCGGCTCCTGAAGACTGAGCCAAAAAGACCCCAGCACACCCACCACCATCACCATCACCACCACCACCGGCGGACGGAGCACCACAGCCACGTCCAGCACAGCCAGACTTCAGGTGGCATGGAAATACAGTCGAGCAGGGATTACGCCTCAAGGCCTCCTCGAAGGTACATGCCCGAGGAGAGGGATGGCGAGGTGGACGATGTCCTAAAGGAGGACGAGGAGGAGATTTACTGTAACTTCCGGGTTCATAACCACCATCATCACAACAGTAACCACCAGCACCATCACCACCACCACCACCAACATCATCGTGGAAACATCCAGCCATATGTTGGGGAGGACTACGAACAGGAGCACAATGAGCGCAACCGGCAGCACAGACATCACCAGCATATTCCACCACGGACACACCACACAACGGATCACTATACTGCACACAACCATCACAGCTACCACCACTACCCAGGCAGAGACCGGGAGAGAGACAGGGACAGAGATAGGGAAAGAGAAAGAGACAGAGATAGAGACAGAGATAGGGATAGGGATAGAGAAAGACATAAGGACAGGGAAAGGGACAGGGATAGGGATCGAGGTAGAGATAGAGATAGAGATAGAGACAGAGATGCTCGACAGTGGCACAGAGATTCCTATATACACTAGTGACTGTTGTTTCTACTCCAGGTTGATGCATGGAATTATGCTTCTCACCTTATAATGCACTAATGGGCAGGGCAGGTTATGTCTTCTTTGTAGTCAATGTTTCTCCTCATATTGCATTTTTTAAAGATTTACCCTGTCCCACATGCACACATCTGGTTCTTTCTTATTTTAGCTCTTGTAAGATAAAATTTTTTGTATGTTTTATCCTAAGTCTTACGGCTCCATACGTGTTTTGGCACAAACAGTGGTCAAGGTTAAACTGCATCAGAACACTCATGACTCGCTCTAGTCTAGTGTTCACGATAATAATTTCATATATAATTTCAGTATCCACTAAGGTTACTTTTTTAATTTGTCATGATCACAGCAGCCAATAGATTTGTCTGACCATCAGTCCAATATCAAAAGATGCTCAGTTTACAGTAATTCAGAATAGCAGCAACAACAAAAAACATGTATTATGTTTTGATTCAGTATACAGTAGCTGTGACATCAGACTAAAATGTTTTACTGTGACTTTGTTTTGATATTGTGAAACATTATTTTGTGTCAACTTGGTTCTTGAACCAAACAAAACAATCAGTTTGGAAATGTCACTTTAAGCTATGGGGAACTGCAATTTGAATCTTTAACATTTTATTGACTAAAGAGTAAATTTACTAATGTATAAAGTGGCAGGTTAATCAATTAAACGAAATCATTAGTTGCAGCCCATTAATGTTTATCTCCCTTATCAGACAATTAACTAACTCATTAAATGCACAAAATGTGAAAGAAAAGTTACAACAATGAATGTTGTATTTTAGGATATTTTTTTCTACATATCTGCACAGTGAGATTTTTTTGTTTGATCAAATGTTCATACAACTGTGGCGAACAACTGACTTGTGCATTTCGGTGTCACATCTTCATTTAAATTGGTGTGTCCAAAGACAAGTTATTTTAAACACTGTTATGAAAAGTCAAACTATTTTTCTACATGATTTGAGAGTGAAGTCACTACTTTACTTCCTACTTTTTACACTGGTGTACAAGCATATTTACTGACTTGTGTTTGCTGTGTCTGGAAGCATGAATAATCTTTTGGTGACACTGACCTGTGCTATATGCTGGATACTCTATGCATCTTCTTGTGATAAAATATATTGCTTGAATACAATCTCTATGCATTTGTACATACTTCATAATTGCCTTGTTAAGTAAATGTAAGGAGAACCAGAGAGCCTCTTGCACTGTTTGGTAAGACTTTGGTAGAACCACAGACTTTAACAAGACGGGATTGACTCTGTTCCTTTTAAGACTTTTTTTTTGGGCTATCTTTGTTTGTTTGTTGGTTGGTTTTGTACAGCATTCAGAAGTTAATTTCGACAAATATGCATTCTATTATTGAAAATCATTAAACTGTAAAATGTGTTAAATGACACCACACTCAATAATTACTGTCCACTGAATCTATCAGCGAACGTTTTTTTCAAGATGAACTCAAGATCATCCAGCAGTTTTGCAGGAGAGAAACAAGGTAACTTGCCCGAACACTTAAGGTCACGGGAACCAAGATGGACAAACATTTAAGCAAGCTCATATATATTTTTCATTTCATTTAAAACATCAAATAAACCAACAGAAAGCATAAATTCCTATCGCTACACTTTTCCTGGGTCTTATGGTACAACCACTAGACTAGGTGCCAAGAAAGAGAAAAGCACGACTTATAATTTGTGTTTTGCTGATAAAATCCTGAGCAATATTGTCAGCAAATTATTTTTCCATTACAGTATTTGGAGAATTTTCTCTCAAGATAGTCGAATGGTTTAATGCACAGTATTTAAAAAGAAACAAAGTCAATGTAGAAAATGACACAGAAAACAGTGGGCACAATTTAGGTTCACGTGTTCCATTATAGATTTAATATGATAACAGTGGTGCTGCAAGAGAGTTCAATGTAGCTGTTGATTGTTTTACTATTGTTGTGTAGCTTAACCTATAATATTGAAAATTGCAAAATAATGAGTAAAGTTTTAAAATAAATATGAAGTACAAAGAATAATACTTACATCCAAAGTACAGTGGAGTAGAAGCAAAAGTAATAAATGTTGAGCTCATAAAAGAGGTCAAAGAAACAAAACTAAACTCAGGCAAACAACTGCAAACTTAACAAACCAAATGACTGCCCAAACAAACATAACTGACCTCAACAGGAAATGACACAAGGGTATATATAATGGCTGATCAGACCACTATCACACATGAGGGGTAAGTAAACAGAACACAATCATAAACCACAAAAACGATGCAGTACAGTCTAGTTTGTTAATAAACAAAGAAGAAAATCAAAACCACTAAGCCCTAAACTCAAATATTTAATCAAATACAAAGCATAGCAACATGCATAGCTCTAATTTCTAATTTTTTATTGGATTTGTTGACAGATCTGAGAACTGAAAGCTGCATAGAATTATGTTTCATAAGTAATAAGAGTAAATGTGAAGAAAATCATAGAGGACAAACTGTGAGTCTTCTGTGAATTAGATTTCTTGTACCCATCTATAGTTTCAGAGTTCCTTGATCTACGGTGCAGTTGATTTTATTTATCTTGTTTCTTTTTTGGGTATCTTTAATGTTTCAAGCTATAGTTCACCTAATATAAAGTAAACCATAGAACAGTTACATTGCCCTACAATGCATGTTCGGTACATTTTCCCCATTGTGAGAAAGTGAGTTTTCTTTTTATTAGGTATTTTCACTGCTTCAGAAACAGAAACACTTGAATAAATTATTGCTAGTTTTGGTCTAAAACATGTTTTTCGGTCGCTCCTATGAATGCAACAGCGTATAATTTTAAAGCATCATGGTCTCTGAAACAAAACCTTTCATCAGAAGAATTCAATTACTGTTAGCGGTGAATAAACCAAACCACTTTTACAAGTTATTGCTTTGTTTTTGGAAAAGAATGACCACACATTCAAGATAAAATGTGTGGTGACCCACTAGAGGGCTCCACTCACACCCAAGCTGGGAGGAAAGATTCTGCTGTGTTTTGGCGCAATATGCTCAGTTCATGTTTGGAGGTGAATAAAGTTGGAGGGTAAAACTAGAGCTCCTGTGTCGTGTGTCACATGCCTCCATAAATGTTATTTTCCATTTATATCCAATGAAGAAATACTAACCTAACCAGTAGATAAATGTAATGGGTGTATAAAATAAAGCATTTTTGCTAGTTAAGTAGTCAAAGGAGCTTGCAAAGAAAAGCGTCTGGACTTCTTTAAGTTGCTTGAAGACGTTTCACCTCTCATCCGAGAAGCTTCTTCAGTTCTAAGGTCAAATGGTGGAGAGTCCCAGATTTAAACCTAGTGGGAGTATCCCCCCACAGAGGGACAAAAGGACCCCCCGATGATCCTCTAATCATCTGAGCCAAGGTGTGAAACTGGGTGTGGGTCCCAATCAGCCAGGGTTTCGGATGAGCTCATTGTGAAACCTGGCCCCACCTTATCATGCGAATTCCTGAGGTCAGATGGCCCAGGATGTGAGTGGGCGTTCAGGCGTCTGGGGAGGGAACTCAAAACTGGATTATAGATGGCAGACAGTTGATGTCGTAAACCACCGCCTCTGTTCAAAGATGGTCGCTCACAGTGGACATAGATGGCTTCTTTCACTCCTCTTTCAAACCATCTGTCCTCTCTGTCCAAAATGTGAACATTGGCATCCTCAAAAGAGTGTCCTTTATCCTTAAGATGCAGATGGACTGCTGAGTCTTGTCCTGTGGAGGTGGCTTTTCTATGTTGTGTCATGCGCTTGTGAAGTGGCTGTATGGTCTCTCCAATGTAGAGGTCTGGGCATTCCTCGCTGCACTGTACTAACTAGTGTAACCAGACATTATGCTGAGACATTGTAAACTAAGCAAAGGAAGTACTAGAATAAATCCGATGAATCTTTTGGCAAAAGTGAAACCGATATTTTATTCTTGTAAATAACTTTAATCAAAATGTTTCATTTCCTGTGATAGAGGTCTGTCGTAGATGTGATCAAGATTTCAAAGACAAAATGGATCAGTAGGACACGTATGTGGCAGTGTTTGCATTATTTACAATCAAATGCACATCCCAACTTTAGTTAACACACAAAAATCAATCTATACCTATCCATGTAGAGCTATTCTAACATTTATATTTGTAAAAAAGATGAAAAAAAAATGTATGGATTAAAATTACTGATCAGTTATCTTTTAATTGGGAGGTTTTATTATTTTAAAAAAAACACACAATTAAATATCAAATAAGATTATCTGAAAATATGCCACTTACTGCTAACTGACTAAATAAAAGTAAATTTTCTAAATCAGAGCTCTATTAGATTATGCAGGTATACACATTAAACAGTTAGTTGTGAGTTCTCATCATATGCATTTGATACCAATTAATTTTCACCCACCACACCAGCCTGGACCTGTTCATTGTTAAAGAACATCGGGTTATCAAAGGTAGTTAAGTTTTCAGAGATGGACTGGCAGATACCAGACTTTTTCAACAGGAAGATGATGATGACTATCCCTATGGCAGTCACAGTAATGCCAAGCAAAACCTCCAAAACCATGTGGCCATTGGCTTTAGGATCCTCTATAGAAGAACTTGCTGTATAGATTGAGCACATAGATTAGTCCAACTAAATTATAAATGTAAGACAAATATAAAAAAAGACACAACTTACCAATTGTTGTTGGTGCTTGTAATACTAAAAAGAAGATTTAAAAAAAGATAAAAATGTCTGTGTCACTGCAGGGACTGGTACTGTAATGCTAAATCAATTGAAACTAGTGCTGTCAGTGTAAATCTTGTTAAAATGTTGTTAACGCCATAACTGCATTAACACGGCAAATCTCCGTTAGCGAGTTAACGCGGATTGCCCCGTGTGAGGGCTGCACGGTGTCAACGCGTTAGCGCGGTTAGGTTGTTAACGCATTAGCGCCATGCAGCTCCTCCCACACGGCGATCTGCGTTAACTTGCTAATGGAGAACTGCCGCATTAATGCGGTTATGGTGTTAACGTCATTTTAACGAGATTAACGCTGACAGCACTAATTGAAACATGTTGTTAAGTGTATGTGTTGCACATTTGTGCTATTACAAAACCATTTCTTTTTATTTCTGGACTTACCTTTAGGTGCTTTACAAATAAATCCCTTGCTATTATACACCCTTCCTGTTGTCCAACTCCCATCTAGAGATGCAATTGCTCCATAGGTTCCAATACCGCCAGGCTCATTTGGACCCCAGTTAACGAAATCAATGGCTGTTTTATCCAACCATTTCCACAAGCCTAGAAACAAACAGAATTTCTCTTTTGCTCTAGTTCAGTTGCAAGAAAACTGGTACTTTATTTTTACTCTTGCAATAGGAAATATGTATGAAGGGGAATAACTTGAAAAGTTACATTAATTAGCCACTTCAGAGCAGTAGAAGTGACTGAAAACACAACACTAGCACCTTAATGCTCCACTACCAAATATTCATAGTTGTGTTTAGCAGTTTGCTTTTTTCCCCTCCTTCTTAATGGTCAACAGGTGATGAGTGATCAGGTAGCCAAAAGAAGTGTGGACGTCTAGAAGTCTGAAGTAATCACTGAGTTTGTCTCAATTGTTTGTTTCATGTCTTTCTGAATGCAACATGAATCATTAATCATTTGGGGAGATTTGATCTCTGGGGATCTGACCAAAGGCTGGTCTACCTTGTAAGTAACAAGTCACTGCAGAGAGTCCAGGAAAATCACTTTCTCAATCACAGCAACCTGTCACTAATCACATGTTATATTAAAACACTAAGATTGTGTTAATTAACACTCAGCTTGAATCTTCAGCATGGGACCGAATCAGAATCAGAGAAACTTTATTTATTGCCAAGGGGCAATTAAGATACAACAGAGCAGCGTGACATTGAAGATAAGGACAGGGCATAAACAGCCAATAAGAATGAGATAATAAATACACTAGCACCAGACAGACTAACCAGATATTTTATGTCACGGTTACAATTACAATTTTCAGTTTATGTGTTCTGTTTTTATTTATCTTCAAGTATACATTAATATTTTTCCATGAAAGAGTGGAAAAAATGACTGTACCTTTGTGAGTCTGATACATGCCAATCCAGAAAAAGGGTTGGCTGTCTTTAAATACTAGCACGTTGTTAAAAATGAATCTTTGCTCAGCAGGATTTTCAATGCTGGTTAGAGTTCCACCTTGACCAACAAAAGATAAACAAATTGTTAAATCCAAACACAGCTGATGGACTGGGAATTTGCATTACACCATTCCCATATCCTTACCATATCTTATACATAGTGCAGATGCATCTCCCCAGTCAAAACTTCCTTTGACAAAGAGGTAACAATAACCCTTGAAGGGTATCCAGGTATAACCAGTTCTTGATGCTGGGTCTTCAGGGCAATTTCCTGGAAAACTGACTGATGCTGTTGACTCTGTTGGTGGAACATCTGTGAATTCAAAAGTAACCAGATATATAGTTTAAATCCAATGAGCATTCAAGTATCTTTAATTGGTACTGATATACAATAAACAAACGATGTCAGATCTAAAATAGGGAAATAAAAAAAAATAGTTCATAGCGCCAGAAATGCAGGATCGCTTTATCAGATTTTACATGAGCCCTACCTGTAGACTTCATACAAACACTGGCCATGTTGTGAGCGCAATCAGCAGTCTTCCATTTTCCATTTTCATTATTTACATACACACAAGATTGTTTCATTTCTGGTTCAAATCGATCCCAGTTGGAAAAGGTCATTTCCCAGCCGTCAATAGGTCTGAAATATCCAGTCTGAAGGAAAAAGATGAAGATGATATATAACATGCTCCATGCTTCACTGCCTCACTGCTTCACTGGGTGAATGGGTTAAATGCAGAGTGTAAATTCCCTACAGGGGATTTTTTAAAATCAGGTACATTAGCAAAACTAAATAATTACGCAAACATTTACATTAGTAAAGTTACAAGTAGATTAGGTGAAACCATTTGTGTGCTGTACCTGCTTTTTGTTCAGTCCAATCCACAAAGGACCTTCCATTTCCAAAGCCATCAGCTCAACATAGACCTGTGACCACTCATTTCGCAGGCTAGCCAGGTTAGCACCATCACGCTCACAGTACTTTTTGGCTGAATCCCAGTTCATTTTCTGAGTAACAACTTTGATTGAATCATTAAGTATTTTCACATAGCCATTGTTAGCTGTTGGTTCAGGGGAGTCTGGGAGAGATGGATCTGTGCACAGTAAAAATAAATAAAATAGTTAAAAAACTTAATTCAATTTTAATTTGCTTCATCTATGTTTGAAGGCTAGAATATTGTTCTGCGTCCGAGAAGAAATTACTTATTTGCCCAATTGTGACACTATTCTGTTGGAATAAGGCTAGATTTAAAAAAAAAACAGAGGAGCACTAGGAAATACTACATTCAAGACAAATAATACAAAGCATGAACTTAAATCATCTCTTAAATTCAAAATAAAAACTCAAAACATTGATTTGAAGACCCAGGACCATGACACAAAATGCACTGATAGTTAGTCAAACATTTTTTTCCAAACAATTTCAACCCAATAGAGCACCTTAGGGATATGTTGGAACAGGAGGAGCTACATACATAGAGCTACAGCATTTTTCTGATACACTACATTATAAAAATACAATAAAATAAATATATATAACAAGCATTTGAAAATCTTGGCTCACCAAGATTACGAAGACATATATATCCATTTTTGTCACTGCAGGACCTTTGGTCCCATTTCCCAATACCAGTGGTACGATCAGTTGTCATCACAGCACATCCTCTCTGGTGAGACAGACAGAAAGAATAGAAATAAAGAAACTAAGGTTATATCTGGATCTGTTTTGCTGGCCTTACTTTCCATATTTATGGTTTGTGTTTATTGCCAATACACTACTGTGAACAATTTCTTTAATTCGTTATTAACCCTTATATACTTTTCAGGTCAAATTTGATGTGTTTTGACATTTGACAGGAGAAATGTCCTAAATGTCATTATTTTATTATGACATTTGATGACTAAACAAAAATAATACTACTTTAATTTTTTTTTCTTTTGGGGGGATGGGGTGTGGTTATTTATTATGTTTTGAATGTTGTACAGGTGCTACGAATTTTTGAACATTGAAGCTGTTCCAGGTCAATGGGGGTGTCAAAATTCATAGGCTGCATCCTCCTGAGGCCGCATTTGTAGGCTGATTACATCACAGCGACGTCACAAAGGCTGTCCAAATTCGTAGACTTCTCCAAATGCAGCCGACAAATGCGTCCTCCTTTTCCCCAGATTTGAAGGATGGGTTGGGTGTATCCTTCGTGGCCTACCATATCCCAGAATTCATAGCGCAGCCCAGCCAATTCCAGTTTCCAGCAATGGCGGCAGCTACTTAGTTTTAATATTACTCTTTTTACTCTTTCTGGGTCACAAAATAATTTTTTAACATATTTTCAGGCTTGAATAGAGCTGTGTAAACTTCAAATATCTGCTCGGTTTATCAAGATATCACATATTTGCAAAAGTGCTCCGACGTTTTTTGGAGACGTCTGTTACCCACCAGCTCGATAGCTAGCCAGGGCGAGAACAGCGAACTCCCGGCACATCGTTTTCAAACCCCCTGCGGTCTTTTGCTACTCAGGTTAAACATGAGAGAAAGGGACCTTCTGGTCAATAAAGGATTAGGCTGCACAGTATCTCTGCTGTTCCTAGGACTGCGTTGTTCTAACCTGAGATCTCGTATGTTGTTCCTGGGATCTGCCGCACATACTCGCCAAGTTTGGGGGTCACTGCCCCGGGTGCCCTTGTTACCACTAGGACCACTGTTGCCTTCACTACGGGTGTCTTCCACTGCTTGTCCACAATACTATGGCTGGTTGGTTAGCCATCACCAGTTTGCCTGTCTGTATCTGGAAGTCCCAGACTTCCAGTTATGTGATGGATTGCTCATCCATTCCAGATAGACTATTTATCGTGCTAAATTGAGCTCTTATTCAAAATTATTATTGTATCAATACTATGATGGAATTCTTGGTCTGGATCAAGATATAGAATACAAATAGTATGCAAGGGTAAATAATATTAACTGTTTTTTTTTCAATGTGGCATAAGGAGAGTAGTTACCTTGGCATCTCTTGAGAAATAACCACGATGATCTCTCTGCAATGAAAATTAGGATATGAACTAGAGTGATATTTGAATATAAGGAGAAAGTATATTACATATAATGACAATTAAATAAAAAGCTTAATGTATCGTGTGGTAGAATCATTAACTACACCAGACCTTTCTGTGAGTTGTAACAAATTAAGTGTTATTGCACCTTCCAGTTAAATAATCAAGTACCTCATCCTCATCATCCGTAAAAAGCATCCAGTGCCCAGTCATCTGCAACTGAAGACTGGTACGTTAAACATGCTTAACAATGCACAGAAATACAGTGTATGCAATTCAGATTTATACAAATGACTATAATGCTAGTCTAAAGTAGGAGGAATAACAAAACTGACAAGGTTAAACTTCAAGTACACTGATGACCACTCACAGATAGCCAGTTAGTGTACCGCACTGGTTGTCCATCGGTCCAGTAAAATGAATAACCAAGCAAATAATGTAAACCGATCCAGAGGTCTGTTGTAGGCGCGTCCAACATTTTAGAAGTCAAAAACACTAGAAATAATATAAAAAACAGACATTGTTTTGTGTTTGTCACAAATATATACTTATTTTGAATTTCATGTTAGCAGTTTAAATTAAGAAAATGGTAGGACAGGGCACTGTTGAGCACTGTGTGTCATCATTTACATTTATGGTTTTACATTATGGAGCCCTGCTCTCAAAAACTGACATTGATGTAACACTGCCTGTGTAGCTGGATTTAAGAAATAAGTGTTTAAAATTAAACTTTAAAAAAACACGTTTACTGCCATCTTCTGACAGTACGGAATGTTACATGACCAGTTTGGTTGGTTGGTTGTGGTCAATAGACTTAAATTAGTTTATGTTAGCTAACTAGTAACAGAACCAGTAATTCAAGAGAAAATAAAACTAAAAATCAGTTTAAGGGGATCACTTTTGTGCTGTCCCTGGCTGCAGCAAGGAGTTTTATGTTAAGAGACTGAGGATATACTGTCCACTTTTACTCTCTATTTTGTTAGCAGTGAAAGGCTGTATGCTGTTTGGCTAGCTGGACTGAAGCAGGAAAATTCACCTTTTAGCTGTAATGTTCAGGCTTATAAAGCACTTTATGAATGAGGACAGGGTGGAGGAAAGTCTCTGTTAGTCAGGTGACAGGTGGCTCACCAGACCAACAAACTGGAGTCAGTAAATTATTTTTCCTTGTCTAGCCAAGTGTATCCAGCAGCGCAATAAGCTGACGTGATCAGCGCTATTTTATGCAATAAAATAGTCTCTTGTCCTACATACATCTAGACAGTTTACATCACAGGTTACTACATGCACATCACACAAAAGCATAACTATGTTTCTTAATGAAGCATGATTGGGAAACCCATCAGCATGTCTGCAGGGAAAATGTATGCGATAAAGAAAAGCAACCAAAAAACTGAGGGGATCAGAGGAAAAGATGCCACACTTTATGGACACACTTTCATGTGTCCACTACATATTTTTCCTGGTAACATAAATAGATCTTTCTATTAGTATGACAGAGCATAAAAACACAAATAATGAATGGGTTCAGACCTTTTGACTCCTTTGTTATAAAAGAAAATGTATAATATAAAAAGGACAAACCTTGTACATGCTTTGAGAGAATAGAGGCCAGATTTCCTCCTTTGTTTTTGCATTGTGTTCTTGCTCCTTCCCACGTCTCTAACTCCTTGCTAATGATGCTGTAACACTGTAGTTGAAAAATGATCAGCTTGTGATACTTCAGATTTGCTCATTCTTATGCATAACTGTAGTTTTTAAAATGCAGTGTTATAACGCACTGATGAGTTACATCACATTTCTTTAGGAGACAATATTTAGGAGCGACTCTGACCTTTGAATTAATTTTTTTCCAGTCCTGTGGGCAGCCACCCTTTGGAAGAACAGTTGGTACCACTGAAATGTGCTCGGGCATTGAGCTATTGCGTTTACAAATGAAAGAAAGCTGAAATCCACAGTTATAATCATGCCAGAACCCTGTGAGCCGATTACAAATATAAAATATTTTTTTGTAATTGAAAGAATAAATATGCAGATAATGGACTTCATTGGTGTTTTATACTCATGTTAATATTTGGATGAAAGCTAGTGAAAATGTATCAGCTTACTCACCCCTAGAGGGAGTAATAGCCACACAGTTCTCGTCATTGTTCTGGAAGTTGGGCTGATTTTCACTCCACGCTTGAAAGACGACTGGAGAATCATCCATCCAGCTTTTTGAAACACAAATTTTCAAAAACATAAATGTGCATTTCTTTTTTCTACCTTCTACACTCACTGTGTGTTAGGAACAATTCAAGTCAATTCAAAAATCTTTAAATAGTGCCAAATCACTTCTCATTAGGATGACCAGTCTAAACTATAAGATTTATCAAAAAAGGAAACTTCTAGTTTAGTTTTAAGTGTACTCCTAAAAGTAAAAAAGAGTTTCCACATCATGAATCAGTATTCCCATCATGTAATGCCTGCCTCCATCAGGATAATGAGCCATGTCACAAAGCTCAAATCATCTCAAGCTGGTTTCTCGAACTTGAAAATGAGTTCACTGTACTCAAATGGCCTCCGCTGTCACCAGCTCTCAGTCCAATAGAGCACTTTGGGATGTAGTTGTGTGATTTTATTATGGGGAAAGAAAAACAGCAAAAGTAAGAGAGAATTAATGATGATGTTTTTTATCAAATGTGAAGCGTAGTTTCGAACTTCTTTTGCTGCTGGTTCAGTAAATTTTGGTTGGATAGTGACAAAACCCTGACCGACACCTCACAGATTCTGATTCCTAATTTTCAAATTGCAAATAACACAACACAGTGTTCAACAGGTAATATCGGCTATATGTCAACTATTTTTGTTAAGTTTCTTTCTCTTTTTACATTTTTATGTAATTTACTTAGAATGAGAATTTGCATATTAATGTTCAAGGCAGTCTAAGGAGCTTGGAAAGAAAAGCGTCTGGACTTCTTTAAGTTTCTTGAAGACATTTCACCTCTCAGCCGAGAAGCTTTTTCAGTTCTAAGGTTAAATGGTGGAGAGTCCCAGATTTAAGCTCTGTGTAACCCACCAAAGAGGGACAAAAGGATCCCCTGATGATTCTCTAATCACATGAGCCGAGGTGTGAAAACGGGTGTAGGTCACAATCAGCCAGGTTTCGGGTGAGTTCATTGTGAAACCTAGCCTCACCCTACATGATTGGGTGGGGCTAGCCCATTGTTCATTAAGTGGTGCTGCTTTCAGTCATTATGCAAATGTACTGTTTATAAGGTTGGTGAAACCTGCAGTCAGCTGAGACTGAAGAAGCAACTTGGACATTTCTCCCACTGAAAACGCTCCGTACAGATGAACAGAATCAACTTTTTGGAATTTACTTAGAAACATTATTTGTTTTATACTCACGCAAATGTTCCATCAAGATCTACAATGAGGCCAATCCAGTAAGGACGATGACCTGTGTCTTGTATCTAGCCCAGATATGTAGAAAGGAGGCTGAATCAGAAATACTTAACTTGTAGCATGACCTGAACTTAAATTCTGTGGAAATGGATGCTAGTAGTGTAGTACAGTATGTTGCTGCTCACCAGTTTCCATAGAAAGACCCTTTCAGCTTCACTGCTGATAGTTACCAAGTCACTATGCCCCTGCTGGCAGTACAGACGAGCATCTTCCATGCCCATCTGATTTCTGTTAATATAATACTGATTCCTGTTCCATTCAAACCACCCATCTGATGTTTTATTATAGCCTGGAAATAAATCAAAACTTGCAATATAGATTATATTCACTATAACTGTTGTTTTTTTGATTTGCTGTTTTTTTAGGAAGACATAGTGGTTGTGTGGTTGAAAATTTAGTGGACTGAACAACAGATCAGCTATAGGTTTTAAAAAGTTAACCCACAGTTGTAAGCTTTATTGTGCTTAGAAGAACAAAAAAAAAATGGAGATAAAGGTGATTTTCTTCAGGTTTGATGAAAAAAATGCCAGACTTACTTGGAGTGACGGGGTCTGGAGGCGGATTTGGGGTCATTCCTGTATTGTTATAAAATCATTTAAAAACAGTACACTGGACAGAGAACTCGAGATTCTACAACACAGCTCTAAGCAGAGAATATGTTAAGATTTATGACTGTGCATCCTAGTGTTCAAGAACATGGGTACTAAACCAAGAAATTGTGCATATAGGAACAAACCAATCTGTACACAAAATCAGCTTCCAAATAAAGATTTTATCAATAGTTTGATGTTTACTCCAAAATCTGAGGACAGTAAATCTTAGGAAGACATTGTGTGAAAGTTACTCTCACTCAGTTCACCTTCAACAAATGCATAAATGTGTTTGGTTAGCAATTTCACCTGCATGGATCTGGCACAGCCATTTGCTGTATTTCTCACAGTGTATGTCGCTCCAAGATTGTCTTCTGAATGTGCGCTCTGGTTTCATTTCCACACAAGACTCAACATTATTTTTATTGTTTGGCTCTCCAATCTTCCATTGTTGGAAATTTAGCTTTAAAAAGAAGGAAACAATGAAAAAAAGTTGTTTATTTAATTGCATCTTCTGAATAATGCTTAAAAATGAACAACTTACTGGAGTTCCGTCGCTCCATACATAACCTGTGTCAGGATCTGGGGCACTAAGTCTAATCCAAGCTGCTTGTAATCTGTAATAGAAATTTACATTATTGATATAAACTTAAAAAATAATTGTTAGACATTTTCCAACTCATTAGTTATCTGTGGAAGAACTTTCTAGCAATTATTATTATTATTATTATTATTATTAATATTATTATTATTATTATAACAACTAGTTCTATTTTCTTTTATACTGTACCTAGGTTGTACGGACTGAAGCTCAACAGAACTGTGGATGCTGAGCAGGTCTCCTCCGATAGCCCTGCAGTAATCTTTGGCTTCAAACCAGGTCTTCTTTTGTGTAGAATACCTATCAAACAACTTAACACCAACCGGCATAAAGATGCTCAGTGTGATTTGGTAATGTCAAGGTCACAGAACTTTTATATACTGTACAAAGGCTAAGATGTTGTATTCACGTGGGGTGATCAAAAGGTTACTGGACTTAAACATTAAAAAATATTACACAATTAAATTTTTGTCAGGCTGCTGTTTTTAAATTGTTTTCTGGAAGTGCTGTTCTGATCATACACACTGTGCTCTCTGCAGTTTCAACATAGACCTTAAACTTGCACAAACAGCAAAAAACAACTTCTGTTTTAAATTGGTGCAAATGTCTTACAAAAGGATCAACACAGCTGATGGGAGCTGGGTCTGCTGCTATGACTGAGCAGTTTTCTGCAGGTTTTAGCTCAACAGTTTCCAACCACAATGACAGACTGCCGTGTGAAGAGCAAGACCAGAATTACCTGAACTGTAGCCTGAAACATGGTGTATGCTAGCATGCTAGCGTACACTACTATAGCGAGCACTGAAAAACACAGTGGCACTTTGGCCGTACCAGCATAATCTTTGCTTGCCAACTTGAAACATTCCCAATTTTACCTCGCTGGAACATTGTCCACTTCGCAAAATGTAAAATTAAGTTGCGTATCACAACTGCACTGCAGAGTTACAAGCACAAATGAAGATCACAGGATTGCAATGAAGTGATGTGAAAATAGAAGCTGGTTTAAAAGGAAGATTTAGCACATTTAAATCACTTTTATTGATCTATACTGGGAACTTTTTGATGACCCTTCATATATAAGTATATGATCTTGTCTTTAGTATGAGTTAGGACAACCTGATCAAATTAAGTTTTTCCTTGAGATTGTACCTTAAAACACTGGTTACTAAACCCCAGGCGAGTCCAGCCAGATGCACACTCAGGAGGGAAAAGAGTGGGTGGTGGAGGGGTTAAAACTGCCCCCTCGGCTAGGTGCTTACAGATGTATTTCTCCTTATTTGTGCAGGGCACCACATCCCAGAGGCCAGCAAAAATCCCAGTTTTCATCGCAACACAACCCCGTCTGTTCCCTTTCATTGTCAGTGAAATAATAAAAAATTTAGTTGTGAGACTACGTTCTGCAATGTCTTACTGACGGAGTTAAATGTGTCACCATACCTGGCATTTCAGCATTCCAGTGTGTGAATCTCACTGAGTCTGTGTTGGTCCATACAAATTCTTCAGTATTTTTCTGGTTTGAAAGCCCCAGCCAAAAGTGTTTCTCTGGTCGCATCCCCACCAAGCTTACAAGAAATGCATTATCCACCCTGAAAATAATTTCAAGAGTACAGCCGTTTAAAAAGCTTCAAAAGTTGATGTGATTATTTATGTTTGTTTTTCGTTCACATTTTGTTTTGTGCACTCAAAACATATGGAATAAAGACATGTAAAACAAATCTTACCCATTTGAAACATCAGCTAAGTAAGAAAGGGAACCTTTACAGTCATCTTTAGCTTCATCAAATGTTTTAGTCTGTATTCCTATAAAGTAGCAGTATGAGCCGTGTCTCCTCCACCCCTGGTTTGATGGAAAAGAAGATCATGAAGAAACACTGTAAATGATTCAGATTTTTAACAATGACAAGGAAAAGGAGATTTTTTTTTAAAGCTCAGTTATGGTCAGTTCTTATTATGACCCAGCAGCTGTGTGGGGCTCCCACGAGTAATAATATGGAGCTTGAAATGAGTGAACAGGTTCAACAGTATTTGTCAAACATTGGTCATGTTAAAAATGACTGTCAACATGCTCAAGCAACCCAGTCCACTAACTTTCACCTAATTGTCTCATTGTACGAAATTATTCTTTAGCTTTAAATTTTGCAGGAAACAATATTCATTTAATTAAATAATCATTATTTCATGCAACCTCAACCCCAACCTAATAACTTCACAATTCTTATGGTTTATTTTTTAAACAAATTCATAATTATACCCACATTTTTGCAGCCTGTGTTTTGCTCCACTTCCTCTCCAGATGGTCTTAAGGCACTCATCTTCTTACAAATAAAGCCATGTTGCTCCTCGCATACACGATCTGCCCAGTTTCCATTCTGTAACAAAGTACCATAAGTAGATCTGGAAGTACTGGTATTGGTATTTTTTAAACTTTACAAATTTAATGTCATATGTTAATGTAAATATTTATTGTATATGCTGTGCATTGTGTGTTCAGTATAGTATGTTGGAAGACAAAGACAGTGGTACAGTCTACAGTGTGCTTATGGACTGTTATATTTATTGCACAAAAGAGAGCGCGCTGATGAAGTGCAAACTGCATCCGGGACAGAAAAAAATGTATAACGCTCCTGACACAACTCACGCTCTTAGCAAACACCTGCACAGAAAGCAGATTGACCCCAATCCGGCAGGCAGAATCTGAGCTTCAACAGGTAACAAAAGTAATGAGAAGATGATTACACTGATCAGAACAAAGAAGGGAAATAACTCCAACATGCACAAACATCTGACCACACAGTGTGCACTTAATTTGCATGACTATAATGTTTTTGATATACTGCTCAGCAATGGTGGTGACTCTCAAAGCAGAGCCAATGAGAACCCGAAAAGAATTGATAAGAGAATCGACAAGTAATCAAATCAATGAGTAATATTGATAATGGAATCTGAATCACAAAATTATTATCTATTTCCATCCCTAGTGTTCGGAAATGCTCTACAGCCTCAGGTTGTATTGTATTGGTTATTGAATATTTGAGTTACTGTTGTCTTCTCAAAGTAGACAAAGCTGAAAGCATTCATCATCATTTTTGTTTTCCATTCTGATGCTCTGTTTAAACTTCAACGGCTCCCTATAAATGCACTGAGTTGCTGCCAAACTGCCTAATAAAGTGGCCAGTGAGTGTAGATTATGTGCACCGTATGCACTCGATGATGCTGCGTACCTCTCCACGCATGAGAACACAGTCTTTTATTTCAGAAGACCCAGCTGGTTTCCCAAACTCCCAGCTGGTGAAGGCGACAGTCGAGTGGTCAGACCAGTCAAATAACCCCTCTGTCTTCCTGTCATTCATTCCAATCCAAAGCTGATCAGTGGATGCTGCAGACGTTGGTTAAAAACAAAAGGACATTTTTGTATTTTTCCAAATCTACAATTGGATTACATGCATGTTAGAAAACATGTTCCATACAGTTTGCTTGTTTTTATTCATGGTTGTAAATCTTTTGAATAACCTCAATGGTCTTTATATTTTTCTGATGTCAAAATATTGATTCAAGGAATAGAGACCAGCACCTGAGGATTTACAGGGATTTTTTGTTTTAATTATTTGTTCCTTAACAATGATCCTTTTTTAAATAAATATCCATACATACTATATCCAAGCTGAGAGATGATGAAGCTTTGGTCCTCCACACTGTGGATGCTCACTAAGTCTCCTCCATCCTGGTGGCAAGCTACCTGAGCCTCAGACCATGTTTTCTGAGCCTGATTCCTGTGGAAGCAGTGGCCATTGTAGTGTATCCAGGGGTTTGAACAAAAACCTGTCCCAGCTGATCATAAATAACAAAGTAATAAAATAAGGAATATTTCAGTTATGCTATAACCAAAATCTGAAGAAAAAAAAAGATATTTTTATTTACCTCGTGTAGGAGCTTCTTCAGCCTCTTTACTGTAGCAGATGTAGCCCAGTTTATTGCTACAAGGTAAACTTTGCCAAAGGTACCGTACACTAGGATCAACAACTGCACAGTTGTATCCCGGATTAGGAAGTGGATGTCCTAAACATGATGATAGATATACTTTACATGTTAACTCTACAACAGTCTTATACCGGGGCTCCAATTTCTATCTTTCTTTTTGCAGATGCATTTCAGTTTTTTTCAGTTAACAAATTGTATATTTTCTATTAATATGTTTTATTGTTGCTGTCATAGTGAGTCAGGCTGTTCTGCCTCTTTCATGTCTTTATGCTAACTTAAACAGCTGTTTTACCAGTAATCTGCTAGAATATATTATATCACCTGAGTCCCATTTCATGTAACGGTAAGGCCTGCCATTTATCCATTTCCAGCCATGTTCTGGATCTAGGATGAGTCCAATCCAAAGTGTATTGCCCCCTTTCCATAGCAGTGCTGTTGGAGCCATTGAGTACAGAAATGAAAAAGAAAAAATGTCTTTCACTTTGCGTTAAATAAATCTCTAATTGTAACCTCTATCATCCCTGTTGGACAACATCTCCCACCCCACGCAGGAGACTCTGACAGCACTGAGCAGCTCCTTCAGTGGCAGTCTGCGGCACCCACAATGTGGGACGGAGAGATTTTGCAGGTCTTTCCTCCACACTGCTGTCAGACTCCACAACAAAGACTTCAACTGATCAAACACACACATCCACACATGTGCAATAGCAATAACACTAAGTGCAATACTCTTTCTGGCATCGTTGTATTATAGTGTATATTGTGTACATTATCTTATGGATATATTATTCCAGTGTTTTTTTCTTCTAATTTTTCTATGCAACTTTGCACTGTCCACTGCTGTAACAAAACAAATTTCCCACGCGTGGGACTAATAAAGGTTATCTTATCTTATCTTAGCAATAATCAAAACTAGTGTTAATGTTCTTTTTTTTAAATGATGGGGGGAAAATCATGTAATTCATAACACAAAGATAAGAGATAAGAAAAGATAAGATAAACTCTGATTAGTCACACGTGTGAAATTTGTTGAGTCACAACAGAAAGTGGACAGTGCAAAGTTACAGGGAGCAACAGTCAAGAAAAACAATGGAATAGAATAAGATAAAAAGAACAATATACTATATAAAATAGAATAAAATACTATGTTTGGATACATATACTTTACAGGAGTTAAAGTATGCACATAAATACATGATCACTTTTTCAGTGTGTCCGAGGCACATTACCTGTGATATAAGCCTGCTCGTGAGGATCATCGATGCTGAGAAGGGAAGCTCCCTGCTGTTTGCAGCTGACTTGTGCCTGGTGCCAAGTCAAAGCTGACTGTATGTTAAGCTGGTAATACGCTCCCGTTGTTGGGTGCATATTCCAGTCTTCCTTGGCTGTATATACAAAATGCATATATGTTTATAAGTCAAACTCATTTTAGATCATGGGTAACTTTAATCTTTAGTGGGCCTAACCAGTGAAACTCAACTTTCCTTCAATGCAATTCAAATATTATAGAAAAATTATCTTTTTTGGGGGGGGGGGGAACAGCTTTTCTGTCATTTAATTGTTTTTCTATAATTTAACGACTTTGTTGTAGTATGAATAGAAATAGTGATTGAGTCATGATCAAGGAAAACTGGGAATATAAGAAAAGCAGCAGAACTTATCAAAATACAGTTAAAAGTTTAAAGTCTATGCACTTCTTCATATTTTCCAGAGTCTTCCAGTGGGTTGTTTTGGAGTCTTTCCCAGGCCAATTCTGGCCCCAGTCTTCAACAACACTGGTGCAATAGTAAAGGTAATACTTTACTGCTCTAACTTAATGTTGATTTTTTTGCCTCTGTTCAGCTATGGGAGTTGACTTAAGTTAAAAGTATATAATAAATCAGTTAATCCTTGTAAGAGCTCTGAAAAATAATTGTAGGTCCTAATGGTTCAATTATTTCCTTCAATTGGTTTCATTACTCACATAGTTGGGCAGTACCCCCAGCGTTCGCTTTGATAGTTTGTTTCAACTGCACACCAAAGACGCTTTTCCGAGGAGTCAAATTTAGTACAGTCTGAATACCACTGAGTTTTGTATAGAAAGGGAAACATACACGGCCTTCCCGCTGCATTTCCACCGATGGTAAAAAGCTCTAAAAGGTCAAATAAACAAACGAACAAAACAAAGACTGTAAAACACATTTATCACAAACAGCTTTAAGACATGAAGCTAGGTAGAAACCTGTGCATCCATTTAATACAACCCTCTTATCTAAGAAAAATTGCATTGTACTCTTTTTCACATGGCACAATACCTCTATAAGTTCTTGTGCAGGCACCACTGGATGTTCCAGAAATTGTGAGATGGTTATTTGGTCCTGTTGTCCTGGAGAGAATGGCTGTGTTATCTGCAGTGAGCTCAATGTAAAGCTCCTGGCCTTTGAGAGCGAGCACTGTTTCGTTCATGCATTCCCACTTTTGGAGTTCACTGGCTTCATCGCAATCGTAGAGGTTTACTTCACTGCCCACACTTTTTCCCTGGACACCCAGGCACTTGTTTCTCTGCAGAACCAGTAGTCGATCACCAGTTGTCCAGCGAATGTCATTGCAGTGGTTATTCGTTTTTATCAAACAAAAACCAGTGCCCCTGTTAGTTAGCTGAAATGGTGAGTCTGTTGAAAAATAATTGATATAAATTCACTTCATTTCCATGACTGGGATTGCTTTTGGTGCCTCATTGACTCTGAATCATTTCACTCTTCTTGCTGACAAGAAGAGCCAAATGATATGCTGACATAAATTTACAGGATAACATGCTCGTTTTAAAAACACAGAGCAGAGGAAATCAATAAAATCTGACAAAAGATTAAAATTAAAAGTTGGATTACTGTACCATCTGAAGCCAAACAATAAAATGTTTGGATGAGGATCACAAAGATTTTACAAGTTATCCTCATTGTTAGTATTCCTGCAATTTGTATTAGAAAACTTTATACATGCATTTCTTGCAAAGTGTTTAAGGCTTGTGTGAATGACTGTTGACCACCAGTCCTAAGAGTATTATTTGTTCTGTCTCAGAGGAACAAGGAGGGCCTTGTCGACTTCCAGTATTACACAAATTACTACGTGATTGAAACTGAGTAATAAACAAATCAGTGTGTGAAACAGGAAGTGCTAGAATTACAGTTACAATTATGTTGCAACAACCACACTGAGGAAGTTATGATATCCTTCTGTGAATGCTTGAAAGAACTCAGTGGACTTTCCATGGATGCACTGGTTCTGTTAAACTGATTCACCGGTTTTTATCATTTATCCTGTTTAGTCTTTGCCCCCACCTATATGATGGATGTACATGTGCTTTTCTTATGCACTTTACATTAACAGTTTTGATACGTGCAATACAATTAAAGCTTTATTATTATTAAAACTCAACATTGAGTATAGCTGATGAATCAGTGTTACGTTGAGGAGAAAACACACAATGTAAGCCTTGGCTTGCAAAGAGAGTAGAGGAATTGTCTGCATGGCTGGAGAGTGGTTTTATTAAGGTAATAGATTATTTTTTCTTTTGAAATGGTAATTTAAGCACACATATCTGATGACAGCCAATTACAGTCTAAGGAGCTTGGAAAGAAAAGCGTCTGGACTTCTTTGAGTTGCTTGAAGACGTTTCGCCTCTCATCTGAGAAGCTTCTTCAGTTCTAAGGGTCAAATGGTGGAGAGTCCCACGTCCACTGTGAGCAACCATCTTTGAACAGAGGCGGTGGTTTACGACACCATCTGTCTGCCATCTATAATCCAGTTTTGAGATCCCTTCCCAGACGCCTTAACGCCCACTCAAATCCTGGGCCATCTGACCTCAGGAAATCACATGATAGGGTGGGGCCAGGTTTCACAATGAGCTCACCCGAAACCCTCGCTGATTGGGACCCACACCTGCTTTCACACCTTGGCTCATGTGATTAGGTAAAGGATCATCAGGGGGTCCTTTGTCCCTCTTTTGGGGGGAAACTCCCACTGGGTTTAAATCTGGGACTCTCCATCATTTGACCTTAGAACTGAAGAAGCTTCTTGGATGAGAGGTGAAATGTCTTCAAGCAACTCAAAGAAGTCCAGACGCTTTTCTTTCCAAGCTCCTTAGACTACGATGACCTGGATGACTGAGAACCTTCACAGACACAGCCAATTACAGTTATTTATCTTCTACAGCATAGTGGCTAATTAAAAATTGAAACACTGTTTAGAGGCCCTAGTTAAGAGGAAGTGGGTAGTGGAACTCTGAGAAATGAACCCTAACGAAGAGGAAGAAATCCAAAAATTTAGCAGCTGAGACGTCAAATTATAAACTGCTTAGTAGACAAAATAGCTGGGTAAGAGTGACAGTAAGAGAAATTTGCAGGTTTCATGTGAATATTATTGCCTGTTTTTTCAAACTGAATAGGTCTTACTTGCTTGTTTTATTAAGCATGAATCATGATGATATGAATACAACTTGTGTCAACTTATTGTCATGAATCACAGACAAAGAAGGTAGACAGGTTAAACAGAACAAAACTTTAATTCAGCAGGTTGAGCAAGTCCACAGCAAACAACAAAGCTACAAAAGCATACAAAAATTCCAAATGTTCCAATGTTAGAATTTACAAGTTGATGCAGAAACTCAGAAAAATGCTCAATACCATTTTTGACAGCTATAGCCACTACTGTGGGACAGACTGTTAATCTGCCCAGGTTGTACCTTGCCTCTAGACCACCCCCAACCCTAAACTGGATAAGCAAGTGCAAATGGTTAAATGGATAGCCACTAACTGACATTTTGACTTTTTTTTTTGCAATTTTCTGTAGGAAAATTTACATTTTTATGTGTTATGATGGTCTGTCTCTCTTCCATTGTTAATTGCCTTTTTCTTGCCATTTTCTTTAGCAACACACTACTTTCTGCAGTACAATACTGTTCAACCGATGCTCAGTTGGTAGGTACCACAGTGTATTGCAACACTGAGACAGAAAGGGTTGTAAGTAATGCAGAAAAGTTGGAACACCTGTAGGAATTAGTAGTAGCTTTCAAGGCTGGGTCAACCTCCATTGCTGCAGAACAGCTTTAAATTGTTGACTCATTTTGTCTTCGTTGAAAAAAGCCTGTTTGTATAATTCTGAAATGTTTATTATTTTTCAGTTCTGGTTAACCTTACATTTTTTCTAACCTCTGGCAGTTCATTACTTGCCTTTGTACCATTTCAAGCTATATATTGGACTTGAACAAATTTAATTGCAATAAAGAACTTGAAAAATTGGGGTATTCTAAAACTTTTGGCCGGTAGTGTATATAGTCTGAATATTTAAGAACTGGTGATCTACTGGAATTTTCCACACAACCATCTCTAGGATTTATAGAGAATGGTCTGAAAAAGAGAAAATATCCAGTGAGCTGCAGTTCTGTGGATGATAATGCCTCATTGATGTAAGAGGTCAGTGGAGAATGATGATGCTACTACAACTTGACAGGAAGGCAAGAGTAACTCAAATAATTTCTGAATGTATAACATGTAAAGCCTTGAAGCAGATGGACTACAGCAGCCTGTCAGCTTGCACAATAGAAGAAAAATGTTGCCTGGTCTGGTGAGTCTGAGCTCTTGTTGTGAAATTTGGATGGTATGGTTAGAATCTGATTTCAGCAACATGAAACCATGGATCCTTCCTGATTTGTCTTGATATTTCAGGTTGCTGCATGCATATATGATTGTTGACTAGGACATGCATTAAACTCCATTTACCCTACCTTTTATCCTAACCATAACTGAAATAACAAAAGCTAGCATTTATGTAACCTACATTCACAGAATATGATAATATGAGATGATTCTCACCTTTTATTTTCCAGTAAGCCATTATTTGCTACTTGCTGCCACCTCAGCTCAAATTTTTATAACATACTAGGAAATCATATGGGCCATGCAAATGAGCCCAAAATATTTAAATTACATACTGATTAAATCTCCAGTGTTCTCTTCTGCTGCATTCTCTACTAGTATACTGGTGTCAGCTTGCTCAGGCTGTGACACCCTACTACTGAAGAAGAGCGGGTTATCGAAGGTGTTAGGGGCGGGTAACTGATGACCAAATTTCTTAAAGATGAAGACAGCAGTGACTGCCACCACTGCAATCCCAGTAATGACTAACACAACTGCAGTGGTTATATAGACACGCTGATGATGAGGTAATCCAGTTTCTGTACAGAGTGAAAAAGTAGATGGTAATCAGCTAAAAAAAAACATTTGTAACAATTTTACATAAAATAAATAGATAAAAGAGGTGTTACTTACGGGCTGGTGGTGATGGCGTTGGTAGTAATACTGCAAAAGAAAAAGAAGAACAAATAAGATACTTTTTTTTTAAAAAAAGTAGCTCTACTTCATTTCAAAGTAAAAATAAATTGTTCAAGATTCTTGTGGAGTAAACAGGCATTTATAAATGGATCTAATTTTGACTGTGCACTCAAGATTCTGACCCACAAGAGGTATTTCTTTCAGCTTTTGGATTCATATGACTGTGTTATGTATGCAGTCAAAGTCTTACAACTGATTTGAATCAGCATTATAAAAAGGAAAAAAAGAAAAACACTGCAATAAATAAAGATTACTTTACCTTTTGGTGTCTTGCAGATGTAAGGTCTATAATCCCATATTTCGATATCCTTCCATGTCCCATCTGATGTACTAATCTCTCCTGTGCGCGATCCAAAGCTCATATTAAAAGGTTGACCTTCAGCCCAGTTAGTGTAACCCATGGCTGTTCTGTCCACCCAGAGCCATTCCTCTGCAGGCAAATAGACAAAAAAAAGAGATGTAAAAATGTAATTTTTTTTCCCAAAATAATATTTTTAAAGAACATAGCAAAAATAATAAATCACCTTTGTGTTGTTTTTTTAAACAGGCCAATCCAGAAAGATGTGAAGCCATCTTGAAAAGTTCTCAGGTTAATTTCTAGAAATTTTTGCTCAGAGGAATCTTCAATGCTGGCAAGCATTCCACCTTAACAAAACAAATCAGTTGTTAATGAAAACTACAGCAATTTATTGCATAAACGTGTCTTTCACATAGGTTGCCTACCATGTGCTACACAGGTGGTGGATGCTTCTCTCCAGTGTGTTTGCTCTGTAATAAAAATATAACAATAACCCCTGAATGGTACCCAGATATAGTTCTTGTTTTCTATTGTTGCCTCTGGGTCTTGAGGGCAAACTCCTGGAAAAATGGTTGACTCTGTTGGCAGCACATCTGTGAATGAGGTAATGTCAATGGGATCAATTAATTACATTCTTTTAAAACTGTGTTGTCAAAACAGTATCTTTCAAACTGTGCGTGTGTTTGGTCGTACCTGTAGACTTCATGCAAACACTCATTAGTGTCTCATTACAGTGAGCGGTTTTCCATTTTCCATCCACATCCATGTATACACAGCTTCTGTCCTTTCTTGGTTCATTTGTACCCCATCGACTGAATATTAAATGCCATCCATCAACATATCTGAAAGAACCATTGATCTGAAAGCAAAGATTAATGAGACAGCAGTTACCGATATTTTCTGGCTTTCAGGAATATCTGCCTTAGTAAGCTTAACGGTATGGAGGGTAAAACAGTCAATAAAAAGAGATTTCTTTCTGTTAAAACAGTTGAATTAAACTAGCATGGTGATCTATACTGCTTAAAAAAAAATCCTACAGAGGTTGCATAGGTAGTCCAGCTCCTTCAGGATGGCACATCAATATGTGCCATTTCCAGAAGGTTTGCTGTGTCTCCCAGCTCAGTCTCAAGAGCACGGAGGAGAATCCAAAGAGACATGCAGTTACTCTAAGAGGTGCTGTTGCTCAACATGCCTTCCTCTCACAGAGAATCTCCCTGCTGGAGCAGGGATGCTGCACTGCCACACTGCTTATTTAATGAATGCCGAATTTAAGAGTGTTCTTGAGTTTGTTGGTGTTACGTGCAACTGCTTCTTTACATCACATTTATTGGTACCTTCCTTAAATGTAGTCAAGTTAGCCAGTGCTTTATAACAGTCAGCCATTTCCAACCATGATTGAGAGTACAGAATGTAAACACACAGTAACTTCAAATGTGTTTGCCTAATGCTGGAAGATTTATTGTCAAAAGGGATGGCTAGATTTAGCTGACATTAGGTAACAGGTTAATACTGGTCACTATTACATTAACGGACTATTATTGCGGCCAAAAAACTGAAAACCATCCCATTTGTGTGGTGCATTTCTAGCTAGAACGGAATCACAACATCAGCTAGCTCTAGACTTTTAATAAGAAATGTCAGCTGAGGCTGGCTCCATCCTCCAACATCCTTATATTGGATAATAAGAAGAGGATGGATCACAATCTCAGTTCAAATTTATCATGCAAAAATTGTGCTGGATAAATAACTGAATGAGTGGATAAATAACTGGACCAGTATATTTATCCATCAATGACAATTTCATTCTCATAATCACAGATTATTTAGTTAGATAAAATCTTTGTTGGAACAATTTATTGTACCCATAGGTAAGTTTTAGAATTTTTACCAGAGTCAGTTTCAAACTGGTTGACCTATTATTGAGCTATGTACTTTTTATAGGTTTTTATAAGTTTACCTGCACTTTGTGTAATCCAAACCAAAGAGGAGCCTTGAGATTCAGCGCCATGAGCTCAACATAAGCTTGCATCCACTCATTCCTCAGGCTAGCTAGGAGGGCATCGTCATTTTTACAGTACTCTGCAGCTTTATCCCAATTCATTTGTTGAGGAACAACCTTAATGGAATCATTGAGTATTTTGATGTAGTTAGTAGAAATTGTTGGTTCTGGAGAATCTGGGTGAGATGTGTCTGTTGAGGATTAGAATAGAAACTATTTTATTTATTGACTTTTTTTTTTACATAACAAACCTCTCTACGGTACTCTTAAAACTATTACAGCTTTTGTCAATGTGGAATCATACTCTTGATCATAGATTTTATATATCACTTATAGATATAGATATTAATTATAGGACTAAAAAAGTCAAAACATATTTTTAGTTGTTTTAGAGAGTCTGATGAAGCTGCAGCTGAAGTTGGGTGGCAACAGGCCTGGGGTTAGAAATGGACTCACCAAGATTTCGATGACAGATAAATCCACTGGTGTCATTGCATGACTTTTGACTCCATTTCCCAATACCAACCAAAGGCTTGGTATTGATCACAAAACAGTTTTTCTGTGGAAACAGAGTTGGGTCAACAGAATGATGCTATGTGGTGACACAGGGAATTTACATATACTTCCACATACAATATACTGTATTATTGGTTACTGTCTAATCATCAGAGCAGATTATATTAGGAAAGTTTTCTTTCTTATTTTATTTAAACATGCAAACATTTGAGTGCCCTTGCATAATATATAGCTATATAAATAACAGATAAATAATTAAATAGTAGTTCTGTCACTGTAGAACTTGTAAAATACAACAAGAACTGTAAACTGTCATGCCATAAAGTGTCACTGCACTTTACAAATAAGTTTTAAAAACTACTTACCATTTGATCGTACCAATACCAACGCTGCAATGTAAACACAGAGATTTTAAATATTTATACAAGAATATACAGTAATAGATTATTTCTAAGTATCTGACCCTTCACAATAGGTAATTATATTCTGTATCTACATGGTGCAAGTACACTGCTCAAAGTTAAAGAAACACTTTTTAAACAAAGTATAGCATCGAGTCAGTGTAAGTTCTGGGATACTGATCATTTAATAAGCAGAGAAGGCTGTTAATTGGTTTCAGCTGATTTGCTGTTAATAACATTATCAACAGGTGCACTCGTGAGGCAACAGTGAGACACCCTCCAAAATGAGAATGGTTTACCCTCACATTTTTTTCCCTGCTCATCTTTCTCTTTGTTTTTTCACTAGTTTTGTCATTGACTAGAGTTAGTGTCACTACTGGTAGCATGAGGCCATACCTGGACCCTACAGAGGTTGCACATATAGTTATGGTTGTTCATTTTAATGAGTATAATGTTTTCTCAGAGAGAGAAACACAATAATTTATTATTATAATTCATTCATTTAATTATTCATTAGTTAATGTATATATTTAGATTATCCCACGTACATTATTACCCAAATTGGTATATGACTTTGGTTGTCCATCAGTCCAGTAAGTTTTCCACTGTGACCTAAATAAACCAATCCACAAGTCTGTAGTAGGTGCATCAACCATTTGAGACAGTAGAAACACTGAAAATGTAGACAGAGATTTATGGTTGAGATACAGTGGCTTGCAAAAGTATTCGGCCCCCTTGAACTTTTCCACATTTTGTCACATTACAGCCACAAACATGAATCAATTTTATGGGAATTCCATGTGAAAGACCAACACAAAGTGGTGTACACGTGAGAAGTGGAATGAAAATCATACATGATTCCAAACATTTTTTACAAATAAATAAGTGCAAAGTGGGGTGTGTGTAATTATTCAGCCCCCTTTGGTCTGAGTGCAGTCAGTTGCCCATAGACATTGCCTGATGAGTGTTAATGACTAAATAGAGTGCACCTGTGTGTAATCTAATGTCAGTACAAATACAGCTGCTCTGTGACGGCCTCAGAGGTTGTCTAAGAGAATATTGGGAGCAACAACACCATGAAATCCAAAGGACACACCAGACAGGTCAGGGATAAAGTTATTGAGAAATTTAAAGCAGGCTTAGGCTACAAAAATATTTCCCAAGCCTTGAACATCCCACAGAGCACTGTTCAAGCGATCATTCAGAAATGGAAGGAGTATGGCACAACTGTAAACCTACCAAGACAAGGCCGTCCACCTAAACTCACAGGCCGAACAAGGCGAGCCCTGATCAGAAATGCAGCCAAGAGGCCCATGGTGACTCTGGACGAGCTGCAGAGATCTACAGCTCAGGTGGGGGAATCTGTCCATAGGACAACTATTAGTCGTGCACTGCACAAAGTTGGCCTTTATGGAAGAGTGGCAAGAAGAAAGCCATTATTTAAAGAAAACCATAAGAAGTCCCGTTTGCAGTTTGCCACAAGCTATGTGGGGGACACAGCAAACATGTGGAAGAAGGTGCTCTGGTCAGATGAGACCAAAATGGAACTTTTCAATAAAATTGATTCATGTTTGTATTTTCTTGCTAAAGTGCACCGTGGTATCAGTTCTAACTTGTAGATATGCCAGAACTGCACAACAACAGAAATTCAGTGGTAATTTTAGCTACTAAGAACAGATATCTGCAATGGCAGTAAATGGACCACATAAGAGGAGAAGTTCACAGGATCTAAATACATATTTGAGTAAAATGAAAATGAAACAAACCTTCCACCTGTCTTGAAGTAATAGATGCCAATTGTCCACCTTTTTGTTTGCATTTTTCCCTTGCATCTTGCCACGTTAAATTCTGATTCTTAAAAATTATGTAACACTAAAATTGAAACATGAAAAAGATCAATATAGTGTTCCAAGCACTGAGAACATATCCCTTCAACAGTAAATAACAGAAAAATTAAAAGACATGAAAGATATCTGACCTTAGAGTTAAATTTTTTCCAAGGGGGTGGACATCCACCTTTTGGGGACACTGTAGGCACTGCAGCAGTGGTGTTTGTGGGTGTTGAGCTGCTGCGCTTACAAAAGGACATATACTCTAGCCCACAGTTGGAGTCATGCCAGAATCCTGCTAGCCATTTGAGTATAGTAAATTAATCATATAATCAACTCGAATGATAGATTTTAAAAAAATCAAATCAACTCTATCTTTAATCAGTTTTGATATCACACAAGCCAGCTATCAGTTCTTGTAGTTTATGTAATAAGCAGAATCATGATCAGAATACATGGTTGTAGAGGTGCTCTAAAAACTCTCTATGGGCTCTTCTTGTTATTATTTCGGTACACTCACCATTATGATGTGTCATGACAGCACAGTTTTCATCAAAGTTCTTGAATTCAGGTTGATTTTCATCCCACCTTTGAAACACCACTTGAGAACCATCCATCCACCTTAATGTAAAAAGACACATGGTTTAAATATGTCTGTAAAAACTTATATTACCAACACAGTCACATACTGGTTTAAGTAAAAGTACTCTTTGCCTTCTTCCTTTTAGTCACAGTTTTTTGGTTTTAGTTATAGTACCTGAATTAAGTTAGTAAGAAAGATAGCAAACTGGAATAGTAACTGATTCATTTTACAAATATTAATTAAAAGTTAAAGATCACAAACAGAAATGTAAATTAACCACAATTTACAGTTAATATGTATTTAGGTAGTTAATAGGTAATTTTGTCTCTGTATACTAGCCATCAGATTTTATATCAAACAATCAAGATATGATTAAATGAAATTAAAACTGGTATACTCGTACATCTGGCATGCTGCCTTGCACTAAGTACTCTCTATTTTTAACATGGTGTCACATAAATTTAAGTTTATTTTGTTGCATTTAAATTTTATAAATCAATTCATACTCACTGAAATGTTCCATCAAGATCTACAGATAGGCCAATCCAAGAATTCTGATAACCTGTTGAAATCTGCACAAAAGCATGGATGCATAGTAAAACTGTCTGTGTGGAAGTTTCAGTTTGTTCAGTTACACCTTACCCATTGCCTTGGTAAATCTTTTACAAATGCCATTGCCTACCTGTTTCCATAAAAATATCCTTTCTGCTTCACTGTTGATAGATACCAGGTCACCATGCCTCTGTCTGCAGAACGTACGAGCGTCCTCCATGGCCATTGCCTTTTCGTTAATGTAATACTGAGCCCCATTCCATTCTAGCCACCCATCAGAGGTCGTGTTATACTCTGAGAATAGATAAGAAATGTGCATGTGTGTGGTTCTCTGGTTAATTTAGGAAACTAGTACTATGTTAGGAAAAAAAAACCCACTGTAAATATAGCTGATGAGCAGATTTTAAAGTGAACAATTTTTTAAGTAAAAAAATCTGCATGTTTTTGATCTTATGCTCACACTACATAGTTCACTTTCTTCACTGTAAGTTTTATACTCATACTGTATCAATCAGGTAAACAGATGTTTTGTTTTTTTGTTTTTTTAACCAATATCTCATTATCTTACGAGACTTCAGAAGAGCAACTTTAGGTTCCTATTTATATTCTGGATTTGTTGTTGGGTTACATAAAAAATGTATTATATGAGTTATCATATATAATTCTACATGGCATTCTACAAGAAAAACAAAATTAATATTACTGTTTGGTCACAGATATTCGCCATGCAGTAAATCAGCATCCATTAGTTTCGTGTCAGCATAGTATGCCTCATGGCCTGGTAATCATAATAGAAAGTCAAAAGTCATGTAAAGATGCTGACCGCCAATGTGGTCAAATTCCTCAACATACCAGGGGTGACAGGGTCTGGAGCCGGCTTTGGGGTGACTCCTGTAAAGGTATAAAAACAAAATAGTGTTGAATTACTAGTGACCACCTCCAGCTTGACATTGTGAGAATACATGAGGCCGACAACAATAAATGTCTAGTTCAAAAATATGTTGCAAAGGAATTTTAGAACTGTGACCATGCTTTACCTGCGTGGATCTGACAAATCCAGTTATTGTACTTCTCACAGGGCACATCACTCCAAAGCAAAATGTTATCCCAATACACGCGTTCTACTTCAACACACAATTCAGCGTTATTTTTATTGTTTGGTTCTCCATCTTTCCAGTCTTGGAAGTTTACCTTTATACAAAAACAAGATAATTATTAATAGTAGTAGTATTTGTATCAGTTGTAATAGTAGCTGTAACATTATTAATGTTAATAATCATCATCTTGATCGTTATCATCATTTAGGCTACATAAACCATTGTAGAGAGTTAAAAACTGTAAACTCACCGGGGATCTATCACTCCATACATAACCTGTGTCTGGGTCAGGAGCACTAAGTCCAATCCAGTATTGATTAGGCCTATAATGGACAAATGTATGTTCCAAAGTTTAATACTTGATTTAGCACTCTCTGGAGGAATGGTGCACTAGTCTGCAAAAATATGACCATCATTGAACAATCATTGAGGATAAAATGGGGGTGGCTTCTACATCAGTAATTAATTACATTGTATATATAAAAAATACTGTATTTTTAATCTTTTGTAATGATAAAAATCTATACAAAACATTTTCATCTTATGTAGCTCTAACTGTAGACCAGAAAACACTATACCAATGATTGTAGATGTTATTGTATGTCCGTAGTAAATCAGCACCGCTGTGAATGCTGACTAGGTCTCCTCCAATGGCTCTGCAGTAATCTCTAGCCTCGTACCAGGTCTTTCTCTTTTCTGAAGCCTCTGGAAAGATCTTAAACAAAATATAAGAAACTGAATTGTGATCTGAAGCTTTGGTAATATTTGTACATTTAAAACTATATACTAAACTTGGGCAGCCATCTCTGTTTTTATGTCATCCCTATTATGAATAAGTTCAATAGAATTATATACACACACATAGGGAGAGAGAGAGAGAGAGACATGCTGCACCTTATAACAGATGCCTCTGGATTGCATCTTAATCCATCCATCTGTGCAGTTAGGTGTGGCAGTGGTTGGTGGAGCTGGGGTTAAAGCTGCCCCTTCTGCCAGGTGTTTGCAGATGTATTTTTCCTTATTGGTACAGGGCAACACATCCCAAAGGCCAGCAGAATGCCCAGTTGCCATAGCAACACAACCCTGCACGTTACCTTGTGTTATAAAAGAAAATGTTAGCTGTCATTTGTGAAGACACCTGCCAACTATAGTTTACATATAGATCATGAGATTGTTTCATTACCTGGCATATGAGTGTTCCAGTGAGTATATCTCGCGTAGGCATTGTTGGTCCACATAAAATATTCTCTGTTTTTCAGGTTTGAGAGACCTATCCAGAAGTGTTTCTCTGGCCTCAGCCCCACCAAGCTTACAAGGAAAGTATTATCCACCCTGGAAATATTTACACAAGTTAGATTATAGACTGCCTGCAACTTGATACATTGGTGTGAAAAAGTGATTATCCCCTTGATGATTTGCTTAATATTTTTCCCACACTTAAATGTTGCAAATCATCAAACAAATTTTAATATTTGGCAAAGACAACACAAGTGAACATAAAATACAGTTTAAAATGAAGGTGTTTATTATTAAGGAGAAAAATCCAAACCTACTGTGTGAAAAAGTGATTGCCCCTATTAAGTAGTTGGGCCACGCTTAGCAGAAACAACTTGTCATGGCTTTGTGCAGGCAGGCAGGAAGAGAGGACCCAAAATGCAGCACTCACAGAGACAGAAGTAACTCAAAATACTCAGCTTTATTGCTGGGAAGAAACTGAACAAAAAACTAACTAAACTGTGAATACTGAACAAACTAAACAGGTGGGCAGGCTGGCAAACAGAACACAGAGTGAAAGTGAGGGTAGAACACGACAACTAGCAGGGAAGACGCAGACACTAAATACAAGAGGTGAACAGCGCTAAGAGGAAACAGCTGGGAGACACAGCTGATGCTGATTACACTGACGAGACAGGGAGAGCACAAAGCTGAACCCACAGACATAAGGCACAGACCTACAAAGTAAACAGGAAGTACACGACAGACAGAGAGATCCAGACGAGACACAGAATTTAACAGACGCAGACTCATGAGCAGACAAAATAACACCATGGACAGACAGAAGGAACACAGAGAAGAGGGAGCACAGAATAAACACTGGGAAACCAAATAACAAAACCTAAAAACAAGAACTCAGGAAGTACTACCAAACTAGAAACCTGAAATACTAGGACAGAAACCAAAACAAACAGTCATACTTCGTAAATTCAAAAGTAAAAGTACAAAACCAAAAACACTGGGTCACCGACCCAGGACCGTGACACAACTGCAATCAAGCTTTTGCGATAACTGGCAATGAGTGTTTCACAGCTCTGTAGAGAAATTCTCACCCACTTGCCTTTGCAGAATTGGTGTAATTCAGCCACATTGGAGGGTTTTCAAGCATGAACCATCTTTTTAACATCATCCCACAGCATCTGAATTGGATTTAGGTCATGACTCAACAGTTTTAATTTGTTTTTCTTAAACCATTAAAAGGTGGACTTTTGGTGTGTTTTAGATCAGAAATGGATTAGATTAGAAATGGCTTTGAAACCTTTTCCTTTACCAGACTGACAGATGTTAGTGAACTTATTTCTCAGGTGTTTCTTTAGATTGTGGTATGGTGTGTTGCTTTTTGAGATATTTTAGCCTGCTTCACTTTGTCAGACAGGTTCTATTTAAGTGATTTCTTTGTTCAACAGATCTGCCGGTAATCAGGCATGAGTGTGTTTAGTGAAACTGAACACAACTTTACAAAAAATGTGGTTAATCACAGTTAATTCGTGATTTAACAAGAGAAATCAGAAGGGGGAAAACACTTTTTACACCACTGTATATTACCCTTTTTTATGGTAAAAATTTTAGGAATCATAAAAACTTTTTTTTACCCAGTTGAAACGTCAGCTAAATAAGAGTTTGAGCTCTTGCAGTCATCATTGGCTTCATGAAACGTCTTTGTCTCAGTCCCTACAAAGTAGCAGTAGGATCCATGTCTTTTCCAACCCTGCATCGCAGAGAAACAACAGTTGAGGAACTATTCAAGCCTGTCGTTAAATGCTGTCTTTGTGTACATATCTTTTTGTGATAGCAAGAAGAAAGACCCCACATGCAGAATCACTCTGCATCAGTGTGACTACTTCAAAGTCAAAGTAAACTTTATTTTCATCTCTGCTATATACAGAACAGTATATAGCGAGACGAGACGACTCCAGTTACATTCAGTGCAAAACACAAAAATAAATATAAGAAGAGTAAAAAATAAATATACACTTTAAGACTAGGGTAAAATTTTAAATGTACAATTTAAAGTTTGATAATACTTTGTATTATCCTGAGATAGCTTACTCCACTCACTCCACGTGCTAATTTAATCAAGAGAATCTGCCTGCTTTTTTTTCCTTAATTGTTTTTCCTATAAACAACATCCAAATACAATTATTTGATTAGGTATCATATCCCACGTGTATGCTGGTTTCCCAGCTATTTCTTGGACCACAGGCACAAAAGTAGCTTTAGACATTGTGCCATTTGAAATATACAACAGCCTTTACAAAACAGAAACAGATAACAGAATGTGTGCATTCGACCAACCAGATGCAGACATTCTTTGGAAAATATATGAAAGGTTCACATACAGTTTTGCAGCCTGCGTTCAGCTCCACTTCATCTCCAGAGGGTTCAGAGTCACTTGTCTTCATGCAGATAAAGCCATGTTTCTCGTCACACACACGGTCAGCCCAGTTTCCATTCTGCAAGAATGAAAAGAACAAAATATATGTGGAAACTGAAATTAACAAGAGATAGACAGGCTACGGTGCATATCATAAAACAAAAGCCTCATACTCTTTGATATGACTGGGTTTTTATTTTTTTATTGTATTTCTTTTGTTTGTTTCAAAAATCATGTGAATGCGATAACTCAAAGAGGAAGTAACATAGGACTTTCAAATTCATACCATAGGTTCATCTACTAGCAGGCTGAGCAGTAGCAGGGCAGCTTCCAGAGAGTGCTAAATCATCTTTTTGCTGTGAAACTGATTTAAATTGCCTTCCTAACAATCCTACAAGAAGTTCCTGCATAACGTTTCCTTTTTTATGTTTATGATGTTGAAACAATACATTTCTCACACTGTTAGAATATAGTGGAAATATGTGCTTATATACATATGTGCATAGAAGAGATTTAAAGACAGGTCCCAGACTAAACATGTGGCAAAGGTTTTGAAATTTACTTTGGCCAATATGTGTATACTGTATGTTGTGAAGTAAGGTGTGATACATAGCTGCATAGGTTTAGAGAGAGTGTTCTTTAACAGAATTGCATAGTTTTACAGAAAAACACTGGTGTGTCATAATCATCAATAATCACTCCCACACTGTGCACCTTACCTCCCCTCTGATCAGAACACAGTCTTCTTGTTCAGAGGTGACAGTTGGTTCCCGAGAGTCCCAGCTAGTGTAACTCACAGGAGAATGATCACTCCAGACAAACAGCCTCTCTCTCTTCCTGTCATTTAGTCCAATCCAGAGTTCATCAGTGGATGCTGCAGACAGAAAATAACATTAATTGTTGTATAATTTTCTTGATACATTCTGCTCATTTGCTACTTTTTAGTTGTTACTTTTACATCTAAATTTTAGACTGTTGCTAATTGTTGTCTGCCAGAATTGCTGGAAACTTTATCATATTTGAGATGTGCAGTGATACAGGGATCAGAAAACAACAGGAAGTGATTAAATGCTTATGAAGAGATAGACATAAAGACCTGCCAAATTATTAGTCGATTCCAAAAACTAACAACTGACAAATGGTCATTATTATAAAGAGGAAGTCTACCTGTTGGCTGAGAAATGACTATTACCTGTTGTCAGAGAACTGCATTTTCTTAAGTTGGAGGAGAGTTGTACATTGAAACTACAGCAGTAGACCCCTTTCCTAGGAAAAGATTGCTCACATTCTTATGAAGTGTGTAGCTATAAGATGTTCATTAATATCTGGGTTTGGTGTGTCTTTAACTTTTGAGTGTGATGTTCAACCCAACTTAGACATTTGGAAAATTAAGGAGAGGCAACTTCTTATGACTTAAACACAAGCTGAAAACTTCCTGGAACTTTAGCAATAACTTATGTTGGTGTTGTTTCTGGATCAACATAATAATATTGGTCCAGGACTGAAATTGCAACTGACCAATCACATTGTTATGATGTCATAGCTTTTCAACTTGGAAAAGAAAAGGGAGTGGTTAGGATTAGAGTTGGGCATCAGTATGTGATCGTGGTTTGGGTAATGGGGTTAGGATTAGAGTTTGGTGTGCGATGTGATGGTGTTTCCACATCGCAACACTATGACATCACTGCAATGTGATTGATAACATGCAACGTTAAACCTGGACAAACATTACTTTTGTTGATCCAGAAACATACCAACATAATCATATTAGATCGTGCCTCAAAAATATTTCATTTTAAAAGGGCAGACGTGTGGGGAAATTACTAACAAGATGGATATGAAGTGTTGTGTGAAGATTATGTTGAAGGAATGCAAATGGTGCTCAGAAGTTTTTATTGCCATACCATATCCAAGTTGAGAGATGATGAAGCTTTGGTCCTCCACATTACGAATGGTTACTAGGTCTCCTCCTTCTTTACGGCAAGCTTTCTGAGCATCAGACCATTTTTTTGTTTCATTACGATAAAGGTAAAAGCAGTGGCCATTGTAGGGGATCCAGGGTGCTGTACAAAATCCACTCTCGGGAGCTATGAAGCATAAGAACAAAAGAAGAAGATCAAAGAAATAGAGTCAATCAAGTTTTTTAAGAGAAGGGTAGAGAAGGGATTTTTTTCTGTACCTTCAGTAGGTGCATCCAAAGGTCCTTCACTGTAGCAGATGTATCCCAGTTTCTTGTTACATTTTGAACTTTGCCAAGAAAACTGAACAGCGCCATCAATAATTCCACACTTATATCCTGGATTAGAAACTGGATGTCCTACAGTACAGTGATGGTAAATGATACTTGTCACTTATGAGATGAGACTCGGCAACTTTCAATTCACAGAATTCTCAAGATATTTAGAAGCACGGTGTGTATTGTGTATGAGCATTTTAGTTTTAGTGGAAAAGAAGTAAAGGCCTATGATTTCTACCCAAGAGTGACAAGGCTATGTGATACACAACGCCAATAATTTAGCAGTGGTTGAAATTGCTGACCAGTAAAAAGTTACAGTGTGGCTAGCACACCCATGTGGAAGAAATTTATAAGAAATAGGGAAAAAAAAAATTTAATTGCTAACAGACAAGATTTCTTATATAAATAAAACAGATGGCAAACATGATCAAGATGAATTGATGAGATAATTTAACAATAGTAAGATAAATTATCATCAGAATGGTAACACAAGCTCCTGAAACTTGAAAGTAAACTTACCTGAATCCCAATTCAGATATGCATAAGGATTCCCATTAGACCACTTCCACACATAATCTAAATCCTGGAAGCTCAGTCCAACCCAGAGCTTGTACTCCTGTCCCCAATTTGCCCCTAATAGTGCTGTCAGTAGAGTTTAACAGACAAAAGAGACAGAGAAAACAAAAGTTACCAAGTGTAATACTCAAAACATAATCATCAGCTGGAGCAGTGTCTACAGCGGGGGTGGCCAACTCCAGGCCTCGAGAGCCGGTGTCCTGCAGGTTTTAGATGTGTCCTTGATCCAACACAGTTGATTCAAATGGATAAATGACTTCCTCATCATGTCTTGAAGTTCTCCAGAGGCCTGATAATGAACTAATCATTTGATTCAGGTGTGCTGACACATGGTTAGATCTAAAACCTGCAGGGCACCGGCTCTCGAGGCCTGGAGTTGGCCACCCCTGGTCTACAGTCTACAGACCACATATTACGTTATCATTTGTTTCATGGTTTTGCAAAATAAACTGTTTACGGCAATATTTTTTTAATCCTTTTGATGGTCACTGTAGTGGCTATATTAGTTTCTTAAAGTTCTCTCTTTCTCTTATATTTAAAATAACTACACTACGGATGGACAAGCAACTGTTTTTACGCGTTGTGGTTAGCAACAATGACGGTAAACCCAGCGTGCCAGAATATGCATAATATGTGTATTTTTAGGTGCTAAAAAATAAACCTTAGACTCAAACGTTAGAACAAACTTTTCCCAGCAGCACGCCGTGTAATAAATACTCACAAAGAAAATGGTGGCCGTTACAACTTATGTCTAAACCCTAACACTTGACCCCAGGTACACGACGCCCACCTGAAAACACTTCAAGCAAGTTGAGTGTCCCGAGATTCACAGAATTTACATAAAATTTAAAATTTTTGTGATATATATATATTTCGTTGTTGTGACGATAAATGTCTTAAATCGGAGTACAAAATTTTGGTCACATTGCATAGCCCTAACACAGTAACTTTAATGTTTCAAGTTTTAGCTATTTGTCAAACCTCAGCTTAAATGAAATGTTTTGTTTTCAATATATTCAGTGTAGTGTGGA
>NW_024582364.1:6967761-6996361 GCF_018398535.1 Haplochromis burtoni
AAGGATGTTGAGTCATGCCAGAATCCTGCTAGCCATTTGAGTATAGTAAATTAATCATATAATCAACTCGAATGATAGATTTTAAAAAAATCAAATCAACTCTATCTTTAATCAGTTTTGATATCACACAAGCCAGCTATCAGTTCTTGTAGTTTATGTAATAAGCAGAATCATGATCAGAATACATGGTTGTAGAGGTGCTCTAAAAACTCTCTATGGGCTCTTCTTGTTATTATTTCGGTACACTCACCATTATGATGTGTCATGACAGCACAGTTTTCATCAAAGTTCTTGAATTCAGGTTGATTTTCATCCCACCTTTGAAACACCACTTGAGAACCATCCATCCACCTTAATGTAAAAAGACACATGGTTTAAATATGTCTGTAAAAACTTATATTACCAACACAGTCACATACTGGTTAAAGTAAACTTTGCCTTCTTCCTTTTAGTCACAGTTTTTTGGTTTTAGTTATAGTACCTGAATTAAGTTAGTAAGAAAGATAGCAAACTGGAATAGTAACTGATTCATTTTACAAATATTAATTAAAAGTTAAAGATCACAAACAGAAATGTAAATTAACCACAATTTACAGTTAATATGTATTTAGGTAGTTAATAGGTAATTTTGTCTCTGTATACTAGCCATCAGATTTTATATCAAACAATCAAGATATGATTAAATGAAATTAAAACTGGTATACTCGTACATCTGGCATGCTGCCTTGCACTAAGTACTCTCTATTTTTAACATGGTGTCACATAAATTTAAGTTTATTTTGTTGCATTTAAATTTTATAAATCAATTCATACTCACTGAAATGTTCCATCAAGATCTACAGATAGGCCAATCCAAGAATTCTGATAACCTGTTGAAATCTGCACAAAAGCATGGATGCATAGTAAAACTGTCTGTGTGGAAGTTTCAGTTTGTTCAGTTACACCTTACCCATTGCCTTGGTAAATTTACAAATGCCATTGCTCACCTGTTTCCATAAAAATATCCTTTCTGCTTCACTGTTGATAGATACCAGGTCACCATGCCTCTGTCTGCAGAACATACGAGCGTCCTCCATGGCCATCGCCTTTTTGTTAATGTTACTGAGCCCCATTCCATTCTAGCCACCCATCAGAGGTCGTGTTATACTCTGAGAATAGATAAGAAATGTGCATGTGTGTGGTTCTCTGGTTTAATTTAGGAAACTAGTACTATGTTAGGAAAAAAAACCCACTGTAAATATAGCTGATGAGCAGATTTTAAAGTGAACAATTTTTTAAGTAAAAAAATCTGCATGTTTTTGATCTTATGCTCACACTACATAGTTCACTTTCTTCACTGTAAGTTTTATACTCATACTGTATCAATCAGGTAAACAGATGTTTTGTTTTTTTGTTTTTTTAACCAATATCTCATTATCTTACGAGACTTCACAAGAGCAACTTTAGGTTCCTATTTATATTCTGGATTTGTTGTTGGGTTACATAAAAAATGTATTATATGAGTTATCATATATAATTCTACATGGCATTCTACAAGAAAAACAAAATTAATATTACTGTTTGGTCACAGATATTCGCCATGCAGTAAATCAGCATCCATTAGTTTCGTGTCAGCATAGTATGCCTCATGGCCTGGTAATCATAATAGAAAGTCAAAAGTCATGTAAAGATGCTGACCGCCAATGTGGTCAAATTCCTCAACATACCAGGGGTGACAGGGTCTGGAGCCGGCTTTGGGGTGACTCCTGTAAAGGTATAAAAACAAAATAGTGTTGAATTACTAGTGACCACCTCCAGCTTGACATTGTGAGAATACATGAGGCCGACAACAATAAATGTCTAGTTCAAAAATATGTTGCAAAGGAATTTTAGAACTGTGACCATGCTTTACCTGCGTGGATCTGACAAATCCAGTTATTGTACTTCTCACAGGGCACATCACTCCAAAGCAAAATGTTATCCCAATACACGCGTTCTACTTCAACACACAATTCAGCGTTATTTTTATTGTTTGGTTCTCCATCTTTCCAGTCTTGGAAGTTTACCTTTATACAAAAATAAGATAATTATGAATAGTAGCAGTAGTAATAGCAGCTGTAACATCAGTAATATTAATAATCATCATCTTGATCGTTATCATCATTTAGGCTACATAAACCATTGTAGAGAGTTAAAAACTGTAAACTCACCGGGGATCTATCACTCCATACATAACCTGTGTCTGGGTCAGGAGCACTAAGTCCAATCCAGTATTGATTAGGCCTATAATGGACAAATGTATGTTCCAAAGTTTAATACTTGATTTAGCACTCTCTGGAGGAATGGTGCACTAGTCTGCAAAAATATGACCATCATTGAACAATCATTGAGGATAAAATGGGGGTGGCTTCTACATCAGTAATTAATTACATTGTATATATAAAAAATACTGTATTTTTAATCTTTTGTAATGATAAAAATCTATACAAAACATTTTCATCTTATGTAGCTCTAACTGTAGACCAGAAAACACTATACCAATGATTGTAGATGTTATTGTATGTCCGTAGTAAATCAGCACCGCTGTGAATGCTGACTAGGTCTCCTCCAATGGCTCTGCAGTAATCTCTAGCCTCGTACCAGGTCTTTCTCTTTTCTGAAGCCTCTGGAAAGATCTTAAACAAAATATAAGAAACTGAATTGTGATCTGAAGCTTTGGTAATATTTGTACATTTAAAACTATATACTAAACTTGGGCAGCCATCTCTGTTTTTATGTCATCCCTATTATGAATAAGTTCAATAGAATTATATACACACACATAGGGAGAGAGAGAGAGAGAGACATGCTGCACCTTATAACAGATGCCTCTGGATTGCATCTTAATCCATCCATCTGTGCAGTTAGGTGTGGCAGTGGTTGGTGGAGCAGGGGTTAAAGCTGCCCCCTCTGCCAGGTGTTTACAGATGTATTTTTCCTTATTGGTACAAGACAACACATCCCAAAGGCCAGCAGAATGCCCAGTTGCCATAGCAACACAACCCTGCACGTGACCTTGTGTTATAAAAGAAAATGTTAGCTGTCATTTGTGAAGACACCTGCCAACTATAGTTTACATATAGATCATGAGATTGTTTCATTACCTGGCATATGAGTGTTCCAGTGAGTATATCTCGCGTAGGCATTGTTGGTCCACATAAAATATTCTCTGTTTTTCAGGTTTGAGAGACCTATCCAGAAGTGTTTCTCTGGCCTCAGCCCCACCAAGCTTACAAGGAAAGTATTATCCACCCTGGAAATATTTACACAAGTTAGATTATAGACTGCCTGCAACTTGATACATTGGTGTGAAAAAGTGATTATCCCCTTGATGATTTGCTTAATATTTTTCCCACACTTAAATGTTGCAAATCATCAAACAAATTTTAATATTTTGCAAAGACAACACAAGTGAACATAAAATACAGTTTAAAATGAAGGTGTTTATTATTAAGGAGAAAAATCCAAACCTACTGTGTGAAAAAGTGATTGCCCCTATTAAGTAGTTGGGCCACGCTTAGCAGAAACAACTTGTCATGGCTTTGTGCAGGCAGGCAGGAAGAGAGGACCCAAAATGCAGCACTCACAGAGACAGAAGTAACTCAAAATACTCAGCTTTATTGCTGGGAAGAAACTGAACAAAAAACTAACTAAACTGTGAATACTGAACAAACTAAACAGGTGGGCAGGCTGGCAAACAGAACACAGAGTGAAAGTGAGGGTAGAACACGACAACTAGCAGGGAAGACGCAGACACTAAATACAAGAGGTGAACAGCGCTAAGAGGAAACAGCTGGGAGACACAGCTGATGCTGATTACACTGACGAGACAGGGAGAGCACAAAGCTGAACCCACAGACATAAGGCACAGACCTACAAAGTAAAACAGGAAGTACACGACAGACAGAGCGAGCCAGACGAGACAGAAGTTACCAGACGCAGACTCATGAGCAGACAGAATAACACCATGGACAGACAGAAGGAACACAGAGAAGAGGATAAACACTGGGAAACCAAATAACAAAACCAAACAAGAACTCAGGAAGTACTACCAAAACTAGAAACCTGAAATACTAGGACAGAAACCAAAACAAACAGTCATACTTCGTAAATTCAAAAGTAAAAGTACAAAACCAAAAACACTGGGTCACCGACCCAGGACCGTGACACAACTGCAATCAAGCTTTTGCGATAACTGGCAATGAGTGTTTCACAGCTCTGTAGAGAAATTCTCACCCACTTGCCTTTGCAGAATTGGTGTAATTCAGCCACATTGGAGGGTTTTCAAGCATGAACCATCTTTTTAACCATCCCACAGCATCTGAATTGGATTTAGGTCATGACTCAACAGTTTTAATTTGTTTTTCTTAAACCATTAAAAGGTGGACTTTTGGTGTGTTTTAGATCAGAAATGGATTAGATTAGAAATGGCTTTGAAACCTTTTCCTTTACCAGACTGACAGATGTTAGTGAACTTATTTCTCAGGTGTTTCTTTAGATTGGGATGGTGCTTTTTGAGATTTTTAGCCTGCTTCACTTTGTCAGACAGGTTCTCTTTAAGTGATTTCTTGATTCAGCAGGACTGGCAGTAATCAGGCCTGGCTGTGGCTAGTGAAATAGAACTCAACTTTACAAAAAATGTGGTTAATCACAGTTAATTCATGATTTAACAAGAGAAATCAGAAGGGGGAAAACACTTTTTACACCACTGTATATTACCCTTTTTTATGGTAAAAATTTTAGGAATCATAACTTTTTTTTTTTTATGAAAACTATTTTACCCAGTTGAAACATCAGCTAAGTAAGAGTTTGAGCTCTTGCAGTCATCGTTGGCTTCATGAAACGTCTTTGTCTCAATCCCTACAAAGTAGCAGTAGGATCCATGTCTTTTCCAACCCTGCATTGCAGAGAAACAACAGTTGGAGAACTATTCAAGCCTGTCGTTAAATGTTGTCTTTGTGTACATATCTTTTTGTGATAGCAAGAAGAAAGACCCCACATGCAGAATCACTCTGCATCAGTGTGACTACTTCAAAGTCAAAGTAAACTTTATTTTCATCTCTGCTATATACAGAAAAGTATATAGCGAGACGAGACGACTCCAGTTACATTCAGTGCAAAACACAAAAATAAATATAAGAAGAGTAAAAAATAAATATACACTTTAAGACTAGTGTAAAATTTTAAATGTACAATTTAAAGTTTGATAATACTTTGTATTATCCTGAGATAGCTTACTCCACTCACTCCACGTGCTAATTTAATCAAGAGAATCTGCCTGCTTTTTTTTCCTTAATTGTTTTTCCTAGAAACAACATCCAAATACAATTATTTGATTAGGTATCATATCCCACGTGTATGCTGGTTTCCCAGCTATTTCTTGGACCACAGGCACAAAAGTAGCTTTAGACATTGTGCCATTTGAAATATACAACAGCCTTTACAAAACAGAAACAGATAACAGAATGTGTGCATTCGACCAACCAGATGCAGACATTCTTTGGAAAATATATGAAAGGTTCACATACAGTTTTGCAGCCTGCGTTCAGCTCCACTTCATCTCCAGAGGGTTCAGAGTCACTTGTCTTCATGCAGATAAAGCCATGTTTCTCGTCACACACACGGTCAGCCCAGTTTCCATTCTGCAAGAATGAAAAGAACAAAATATATGTGGAAACTGAAATTAACAAGAGATAGACAGGCTACGGTGCATATCATAAAACAAAGACCTAATTTTCTGGATATTAATGGACCTTCCTGGCATCCAGTGTTCTTTAACAGAACTGCATAGTTTTACAGAAAAATCATGTGAATGCGATAACTCAAAGAGGAAGTAACATAGGACTTTCAAATTCATACCATAGGTTCATCTACTAGCAGGCTGAGCAGTAGCAGGGCAGCTTCCAGAGAGTGCTAAATCATCTTTTTGCTGTGAAACTGATTTAAATTGCCTTCCTAACAATCCTACAAGAAGTTCCTGCAGAACGTTTCCTTTTTTATGTTTATGATGTTGAAACAATACATTTCTCACACTGTTAGAATATAGTGGAAATATGTGCTTATATACATATGTGCATAGAAGAGATTTAAAGACAGGTCCCAGACTAAACATGTGGCAAAGGTTTTGAAATTTACTTTGGCCAATATGTGTATACTGTATATTGTAAAGTAAGGTGTGATACATAGCTGCATAGGTTTAGAGAGAGTGTTCTTTAACAGAATTGCATAGTTTTACAGAAAAACACTGGTGTGTCATAATCATCAATAATCACTCCCACACTGTGCACCTTACCTCCCCTCTGATCAGAACACAGTCTTCTTGTTCAGAGGTGACAGTTGGTTCCCGAGAGTCCCAGCTAGTGTAACTCACAGGAGAATGATCACTCCAGACAAACAGCCTCTCTCTGTTCCTATCGTTTAGTCCAATCCAGAGTTCATCAGTGGATGCTGCAGACAGAAAATAACATTAATTGTTGTATAATCTTCTTGATAAATTCTGCTCATTTGCTACTCTTTAGATGTTACTTTTGCACTTAAGTTTTAGACTGCTGCTAATCGTCTGCCAGAATTGCTGGACTTGTAAACAAACTTCATTATATGTGAGATGTGCAGCGATACAGGGATCAGTCAACAGAAAGTGACTGAATGCTTATGAAGTGACAAAATCCAAAACCTAGTTTCCAAAATAGCGGATTCCCAAAGTGACAAATGGTCATTATTATAAAGAGGAAGTCTACCTGTTGGCTGAGAAATGACTATTACCTGTTGTCAGAGAACTGCATTTTCTTAAGTTGGAGGAGAGTTGTACATTGAAACTACAGCAGTAGACCCCTTTCCTAGGAAAAGATTGCTCACATTCTTATGAAGTGTGTAGCTATAAGATGTTCATTAATATCTGGGTTTGGTGTGTCTTTAACTTTTGAGTGTGATGTTCAACCCAACTTAGACATTTGGAAAATTAAGGAGAGGCAACTTCTTATGACTTAAACACAAGCTGAAAAATTCCTGGAACTTTAGCAATAACTTATGTTGGTGTTGTTTCTGGATCAACATAATAATACTGGTCCAGGACTGAAATTGCAACTGACCAATCACATTGTTATGATGTCATAGCTTTTCAACTTGGAAAAGAAAAGGGAGTGGTTAGGATTAGAGTTGGGCATCAGTATGTGATCGTGGTTTGGGTAATGGGGTTAGGATTAGAGTTTGGTGTGCGATGTGATGGTGTTTCCACATCGCAACACTATGACATCACTGCAATGTGATTGATAACATGCAACGCTAAACCTGGACAAACATTACTTTTGTTGATCCAGGAACATACCAACACAATCATATTAGATCGTGCCTCAAAAATATTTCAGTTACTCACCAGCAATTGCATAAAAATTGCATAAATATGAAAAGTGTTGGGTGAAGGTTATGTTAAAGGAATGCAAATGGTGCTCAGAAGTTTTTATTGCCATACCATATCCAAGTTGAGAGATGATGAAGCTTTGGTCCTCCACATTACGAATGGTTACTAGGTCTCCTCCTTCTTTACGGCAAGCTTTCTGAGCATCGGACCATTTTTTTGTTTCATTACGATAAAGGTAAAAGCAGTGGCCATTGTAGGGGATCCAGGGTGCTGTACAAAATCCACTCTCGGGAGCTATGAAGCATAAGAAGAACAAAAGAAGATCAAAGAAATAGAGTCAATCAAGTTTTTTAAGAGAAGGGTAGAGAAGGGATTTTTTTCTATACCTTCAGTAGGTGCATCCAAAGGTCCTTCACTGTAGCAGATGTATCCCAGTTTCTTGTTGCATTTTGAACTTTGCCAAGAAAACTGAACAGCGCCATCAATAATTCCACACTTATATCCTGGATTAGAAACTGGATGTCCTACAGAGCAGTGATGGTAAATGATACTTGTCACTTATGAGATGAGACTCGGCAACTTTCAATTCACAGAATTCTCAAGATATTTAGAAGCACGGTGTGTATTGTGTATGAGCATTTTAGTTTTAGTGGAAAAGAAGTAAAGGCCTATGATTTCTACCCAAGAGTGACAAGGCTATGTGATACACAACGCCAATAATTTAGCAGTGGTTGAAATTGCTGACCAGTAAAAGGTTACAGTGTGGCTAGCACACCCATGTGGAAGAAATTTATAAGAAATAGGGAAAAAAAAAATTTAATTGCTAACAGACAAGATTTCTTATATAAATAAAACAGATGGCAAACATGATCAAGATGAATTGATGAGATAATTTAACAATAGTAAGATAAATTATCATCAGAATGGTAACACAAGCTCCTGAAACTTGAAAGTAAACTTACCTGAATCCCAATTCAGATATGCATAAGGATTCCCATTAGACCACTTCCACACATAATCTAAATCCTGGAAGCTCAGTCCAACCCAGAGCTTGTACTCCTGTCCCCAATTTGTCCCTAATAGTGCTGTCAGTAGAGTTTAACAGACAAAAGAGACAGAGAAAACAAAAGTTACCAAGTGTAATACTCAAAACATAATCATCAGCTGGAGCAGTGTCTACAGCGGGGGTGGCCAACTCCAGGCCTCGAGAGCCGGTGTCCTGCAGGTTTTAGATGGGTCCTTGATCCAACACAGTTGATTCAAATGGATAAATGACTTCCTCATCATGTCTTGAAGTTCTCCAGAGGCCTGATAATGAACTAATCATTTGATTCAGGTGTGCTGACACATGGTTAGATCTAAAACCTGCAGGGCACCGGCCTCGAGGCCTGGAGTTGGCCACCCCTGTCTACAGTCTACAGACCACATATTACGTTATCATTTGTTTGGTTCGCAAAATAAACTGTTTACGGCAATATTTTTTCATCCTTTTGATGGTCACTGTAGTGGCTATATTAATTTCTTAAAGTTCTCTCTTTCTCTTATATTTAATATAACCACACTACAGACGGACAAGCGCCTGTTTTTATGCGTTGTGGTTAGCAACAACGACGGTAACACCATCGCGTGTCTGCTTGTTTATGTTCCACATAAACCTTTCACAATAAAGCTCAAGATCCTGTTGAGACTTTTCAAAATAAACTGAATCACGTGAAAGAGCAGATTATTTACGGATGAGAAGTAAAAAATACCCATGCACATAAGACATATTACTAGAGATGGCACGATACCACTTTTTTATGTCCGATACCGATATCATAAATTTGGATATCTGCCGATACCGATATGAATCCGATATAGTGTTTTTTAATCAACAAAACTGTTTTTTAAATATCTTGCTGCATTTTGCAAGTCTCAAGTTCATACTCAAGTTTAAAACAACAACTACACTAAAGCTATTCTGTTATACCTGTATACAAAAAAAATATTTCATAGTTCAGCAATACTGATCAATCTAATAAACTTAGACCTACACCATCCTCCCTAATCTGGTATTTTAAAGAGTACTTAGCGTAAATATTAAGCAACCTAACTAATAGGGTTCCAACTCCCAGCAACAACAAAAATAAATAAATAAAAAATAGGGAACCACCCCTCACGCTCCACCTCATGATGCTTAATCGACGTAATCAACCTTAATTTGATGCAGTGTGAAAAAAAATGCACAGAAATCAATTATTTTTCAAGAAATATTAAATAGATTCAACATCTTTCTTCAACAAAATTGCAGACTGCACAGATGGTACCTTCCCAAAGTAAAAAGTACTATAGCTTACTAGGGTATATATATTAGACTTAATAGTCACTATATACAGTAATTGACTTCTATTCATTTTGCATCAAATTAAAACTTTGGGTGTCAGATAATTATTTATTAAAAGCTCGACATTTTAAATGAGAATAAGAAAGAAAAGTATGTCTTAGGGCATGAACAGTGAAAAGGGGGCACAATCGGCCCCCCTGGCTAAACTTTGCTAGATCCGCCCCTGCACAGTTACCAGCCGTCAGCTACGTAGAAAAAGATCCTGGTGTAGAAAGTAATATTAAATAAATTCTAACAACAGCTTATCAAGCTTAAACGTGCTGCTGTTGTTCAGCCGCTGGTTTCCTCTTTCTGGTGCAAAGTGGGCCAAAAACAAACAAGAGAGACGGACTCGCGACAGAAAAGCCGATCAGCTGATCGTTAAGCAGTTTCATGATTGAAGTAGCAGCAGAGGAGAGGCAGTCGCTCGTTAAGCTTAACGCAGGAATGCTTTACAAACATTCAGAGATGGACTTACACACTTGCTTTACTTCTCTCGGGGATAACTTTGTCGGAGATGAAATGCCGGGTTGCTAGCGAAGCTCCACATGCTATCCAGACCACCGACAGGTCCCGCATGCCACAGCCGCTCTATCACGTGATGCATACTGCTCCGACGTGCTAACGTTCTGAGGTGAGTTACGGCGTGTTGCAAGTTTTGTGAGGTGCTTTCGTGATATTTAATGGATCGGATTACATTTTTTATTTTTCTCCGATATCCGATCCAGTCATTTAGGTCAGTATCGGACCGATACCGATACGTAATATCGGATCGGTCCATCTCTAGTCTAAACCTAACACTTGACCCCAGGTACACGACGCCCACCTGAAAACACTTCAAGCAAGTTGAGTGTCCCGAGATTCACAGAATTTACATAAAATTTAAAATTTTTGTGATATATATATATTTCGTTGTTGTGACGATAAATGTCTTAAATCGGAGTACAAAATTTTGGTCACATTGCATAGCCCTAACACAGTAACTTTAATGTTTCAAGTTTTAGCTATTTGTCAAACCTCAGCTTAAATGAAATGTTTTGTTTTCAATATATTCAGTGTAGTGTGGAGACTTGTCTCCTTACCTGAAATATAAGCCTGCTCATGAGGATTGCTGATACTGAGCAGGGAGGCACTCTGCTGTTTGCAGCTGGCATCAGCCTGATCCCAGGTCAGCGCTGACTGTGTGTTCAGCTGATAAGATGCTCCTGTTGTAGGGTCTTTGTTCCAAGTTTCTTTGGCTGTGACACAAACACAGTTAAGGTATTATAGTGTTACACTGAACTTGTACCTCAAGATGGCGTTCCTCAACATTTAAATTTGGATGTCCAGGTTCTGCTTATTACTCTGAAAACCTGTATTAGAATTTGTTGTGTACTTACAGTTAGTTGGGCAGTAACCCCAGAGTTCATGATCATATTTTGTTTCAACTGCACACCATTTACGGTTCCCTGGAGAGTCAAATGCAGTGCACTCCGAATACCAATTGCTTTTGTAAAAGAAAGGAAACATGCACGGCCTCCCAGCTGCATTTCCTTCAATGGTGTAAAGTTCTGAAGGACCAAAATAAGGAAAACATATAAGAAAAGAACAAAGAATAGCTTGAATAGTTTAAGCAAAATGATACTTTATCATTTATCAACATCTTGTAATCATTTGACACACTATCTTTGCATTACAACTGTTTTGGAACTAAATATGAAAATCAATAAATTTATTATGCCACTAATATTATTTCCATAAAAGTTATCATGAATTACTTTACAATGTATTTTTATTTATTTCACTTACCTGTATATGTTCTTGTGCAAGCACCGCTGGAAGTCCCAGAAATTGTAAGGTGGCTACTGGGCACAACTTTATTTGAGAGCACGGCTGTGTTATCGGCAGTGAGGTCAATGTAAAGTTCTTGGCCTTTGAGAGCGATCACAGTTTCATTCTTGCATTCCCACTTTTGGAGCTCACTGGTTTCATCACAATCATACAGGTTTACTTCACTGCCCACAGTTTTTCCCTGAACACCCAGGCACTTGTTCTTATTCTGAACCAAAAGTCGATCCCCAGATGTCCAGCGAATGTCATTGCAGTGGTTATTTAATTTTACCAAACAAAAACCAGTGGCCCTGTTAATTAGTTGAAATTGGGAATCTGTAGAGAAAAAAATATTGAAAAACAGTACTGTTGGAGATGTAAAAAATAAAGAATAGGTTATACAGGATTATAGAGAAATAAAGGACATAACAATCTTACATATAGTACAGATAGGCAGGACATTAATTATGCATGATACTCTGTAAAAGGCTTAGGAAAAAAAATAAAATTAATAGTTGGATTACGGTACCATTTGAAGCCAAACAGACAAATGTTTGGATGAGAAGTACAAAAGCTGTAGAAGTTATCCTCATTGTTAGTATTCCCATTCCTATGTCTTATATTTTTATATGAGCTACTTGCACAGGACCTAAACATATGATTAGGTCCTGTGCAATGATTGTCGACCATGAGTCTTTATATATCCTGTCTTGCCTCATCATGATGAGTGATGTTTCACAAGAAGAAGGGAGGGAAAGTTACTGTGAATTTTGCTAAGGACAACTGAGCAAACAGTGTAGATAAATAACCTTGAAACTCTTTGGTTGAAATAGTAAAAGTAAAATATTAATTAAAGTTAAAACTTCACTTTATAAATACATGTAAGTGAACTCTCCAACTATGATAGATACAAACTCAAAAACTCAACATAAATTTGTGGTGTACAGTTTTTTCCCTAAAGAAAACACTAACAATAAAAATACAGAATAGTTTGTCATGTAGTCATCTGAGTAGATATCGACATGAAGCTAGGATAGGTTTTCATCATCTGAGTGATTCATCAGTTGTGTTAGAAAGATACAGGGACTCAGATTGTGATTTAAGTGTTGCGGAGTTGCAACAGTTGCGGCCAGAGTTGTGTCTTCAGCCAGTAGTTTGACTCTGAGGGAAAAAATAAATCTTGTTTACCCCATTGCAGTGTGAGTGTGGTGGTCCCTTACTGGTCGATATTAGAGCTTACCACGTTCTGGTACTTAAGCCATTTTGGGCCGTACATAACATAAGCATAGCCAAACATGATTCACATCTGTTCCGGAGAGCAGCTATTACTGATAATTACAAGCATAGGGTAATTGTCATGAAACAGCTGGGGCAGGCAAGATGTAAGACCCAAAATGCAGGACACTCAGACAGAGGAGTAAACTCTAAGAGGCTGCTTTATTGCAGTTATAGGACAAAACTCCAAAAACAATAAACTTGCAAAAAACAAGCTAAAAGTAGAAACTAAAACTAAACTCTAAGAAACCTGGAGACAAGAGACTAGGAGCACAGAGGGAAACACACACACAGCATGAGGGGGCGACACAACACTGACAGAGAGAAACACAGGGCTAAAATACACTGAGGGATAACAAGGGAATGAGACACAGGAGGAGAGCACAGCTGGGACTTATCACACTTGACGAGACTAAGGGGAGACAAGGCTAGAGACGTGGCTGTATCCTAATTCAGGGTCTGCAGCCTTAAAGGCTGCATTTTAAGGCCGATTATGTCACCGCGACGCAACGAAGGCTGTCCCAATTCGAAGGCTGCTCGAAATGCGGCCCTCAAATGCGTCCTTCATTTCCCTCAATTTTAAGGACGTGGCGGTGTAGACTTCATAGCCCAACATATCCCAGAATGCATAGCGCAGCGGTGGGTGTGGATAATTTTGCCGAAAAAAACGGCGGATGTGGGGCGCCCGAAGAGTGAACTTTAAGTACTGAATATTATGTCACTTATTTATGTGCAAATGTTTAATAACGAAGAACATTAAACATTACTGTTGGCCACATGTCGGCAAAGTTATGTGACATTAGTGACGTTTGTACTAACTTGGTTTTAAAGCCTTTACTTTAAAATATACGCCGTTCAATAGCTGACCTTAATCTTACAGAGAATGATCAAAGCTCATGTAGAAACAAACAAACAAATGAACAAAAGATTTTCTCCTTCATTTCTGTCAAACAAAGCTGTATGAAACGTTTCCAGCTGTTAGTATCATGGTTGCTAGGCAACCTGGGCAGCGCAACGGAGGCTAGACCGTCCCATTTCACAAGCCTCGCACTTCCGGCCTTAGCGGTCTTTAAGTACGCGGCCCTTGAGGATCATTGAGGCTGCGTACTTTAAGGCTGCAGACCCTGAATTGAGATACAGCCACAGGCTGTGTCCAAATTCAAGGCAAGGCAAGTTTATTTATATAGCACAATTCAACAACAAGGTGATTCAAAGTGCTTTACAGAGACATTAAAAAACAAAAACCAATAAAAAGCATGATTTAAAATGAAGCATCTGGTGGTACAAAAGTTAAATTGTTATAGTGGTTGTATTGTTAAGCAGTGGGCATCTGCATAGACGTGTTTTGTTTTTTTTAATTAAAATAATCGTAAACTAGCTTGTGAGGTGGGTCCCACAGTTTATCCTATATTACCGCTTCCATACAGCCAATTTTGATTTTCGCAAATTAACCTTTTTGTGATATGTTGTAGGGAACAAAGACCAAAGGGCTCAATTTATTAAAACAAGGAGAAAATGATCACCTCTGCACTGGGGTGAAGAATTCAGCCACTGTGGCATGGAGGTACAAGAATAAATCAATTTACACATCATATTCATATGAGTACGGTTTTATTAACCCTCATGCTATATAGCAGCGGTCCCCAACCATTTTTGTGCCATGGACCGGTTTAATGTCAGACACGGAGCGGCCTTTAAAGTGTCGTGGAAAAAAACAACGAAATAAAATGATAGGACCAAGACAAAAACTGTGGTATTTTGTAAATATAACAATAAATGTGAATTCACTGTGTAATTGCGCAACTTTATTAGCAGCATCCTCCTGAAAATGCACGAACAACATTGAGAGTAACATCTTCCTCTCTGCCCTTTAATGCTCTCTTCGAAATAAGAGACACAACTACAACACGGGAAAAGACCCAGGGAAACCAAATTAACAATAAAAACCCTGAAAACCATCAATTTCACAACCGAGCCTCAACTCTCACGGCCCGATACCAAACGACTTGGGGACCGCTGCTGTACAGAACCTGTGATGTCCAGATGGTATTTGTCTTATGTTATCCTGTGCAAACCTTTGGATTTAGGGATTAACATAGTTGCCATGGTTTCCACTCTTCTCCTATTTGTTGTGTGTGATCAGGACAATTCTGGAGAAGATGGGCCTGCAAGGGAAAGTCACCTCCTTGCAGGCCAGAAGACATGGGATAACTTGTGTTATCAAGAAGATAACTCTTAAGAACACACTTTAATAAATATGCAATTACTAAGAGTTGTTTTGTTGTTTTTATTTCGCTACTGTCTACTCTTTGTCTACTCTTCCAAAATTACTAGACAGTCAAGCAATGGCACTGGATTCGCCACTGACACCAGGTGAACTCCAGGAAGCGCTAAGTATGCCCAATAATAAGGCTCCAGGTCCAGATGGCTATCCTGCAGAATTCTACAAAGAATTCTGGACAATTTTGGCACCAGTATATTCCACAGAATGTTGCAGGAAATCAAGAAAAATGGCAGACTACCACCAAATATGTATTCTGCCAACATTAGTCTCCTGCTAAAACCAGACAAAGACCCTTTATTTCCCTCAAGCTATTGTCCAATATCCCTTATAAATGTAGACCTCAAAATAATCTGCAAAGCTCTCTCAAAAAGATTAGAGAAGATAACCCCCTTTTAATTCATCCTGACCAAACTGGTTTCATAAAAGGCAGGCACTCATCAACAAATACACGTAGATTACTTAATTTAATACACTACTCATGCAGTAAAAACACTAAAACCACAATATTATCTGTAGATGCAGAAAAAGCATTTGACAGAGTTAACTGGAAATTTTTAATTGCAACTTTACACAAATTTGGTTTTGGAAACTCTTTCATAAACTGGATAAGAATATTTTATAATTCCCCAACAGCTTGTGTCAGAAAAAATGACCAGACATCCTCCAGCTTCTGTCTCCTGAGGGGCACCAGACAGGGATGCCCACTCTCCCCTTCACTGTTTGCAATTTTTATCAAACCACTAGCAGCAGCATTTAGACAGGCTACAACAATTAAGGGCATAAAATGTAAGAACGTAGAACATAAAATCAGTCTCTATGCGGATGATGTATTGCTTTTTCTCCAAAACTCACAAACCAACCTTTCTGAGGTAATTACACTAATAAACAGGTTTTCAAGAGTTTCAGATTATTCAATTCATTGGTCAAAATCTAGAGTTCCAGTTCTCCCCATTAACTGCTCCTTCCATAATTCTTCCTCTGCCCCACTGCAATCCGGAAATATTAAATATTTAGGTATTAATGTCTCTCCTAAGCTTTCAGACTTAACTAAATTAAACCACATCCCACTTCTAAAGAAAGTAGAAGGCGATCTGACTAGATGGAAATCTTTACCCATATCACTCATGGGAAGGGTCGCCACTATAAAAATGATGATCTTGCCAAAAATAAATTACTTATTTTTGATGATCCCTAACAAACCATCACAAGATTGGTTCAGATCTCTGGATTCATATATTTCCAAATTCCTTTGGAAAGATAAACCCCCGCGTATTAGCTTAAAAACGCTACAAAGAACCAAGGATAGAGGAGGATTAGATCTGCCTAATTTTCACCAATACTTCTTAGCCAACAGGCTTCAGTTCATCTCAGAATGGTTAAAACATACCTTCTTAGTTGAGCCCTGGCTAGATGTTGAACAGGCACTATGCAAGGATCTAGAGATTTCAGACCTACCATTTATTAGCTCAAACATCAAAAGACATGAATGCTTTAAAAGTATCAACATCAGCTTTTCTCTAAAGCATGGTGGGAGTTTCTAAAAATAACGGAGTCTTCATTAATCCCATGCAAACGTACACCTATCTGGAATAACCCTGACATATTACAAAACAATAATATGATTAATTTCCCAGAATGGAGTTGTAAAGGAATTAAATACTTAGAACATATATTAGAGGGAACAGAATTTATTCCATTTGACAGACTAGTTGAACAATATGGGATCAACAAGACAAGGTTTTTAGAATATCAACAAATTAAATCCATAGTAAAAAAGAAATTTAACCTCAGTCAAGTTGAATTACCACCAAGTGCGGTACATTTTCTTACTCTTAAATCCCCCAAATTATTGTCTAAAATATACAGAACACTTTCTAAAATAGATGAATCAATATCCCTTCTTATTGCAAAGTGGGAAGCAGATTTATCAGTCAGCCTAGACCAAAACTTCTGGTCTCAGGTATGCTTAAAAACCTTTAAATTGATTAGAAATCCCAGTCTGCAATTAAAAACAGGTCATTTTTAAATTATATATATAACCCCTTTGTAAACCCTGTTCACTGAAGTCTATTTACCAACATAGATAAAGACATCACACATAAAAATACACACAGAAACATTGGAAATCAGTTTTTGGCAGGCAAACACTTTTTGGCACAACACCCCGGCAATAATTCATTCGCTGAAATTATTCATGAAATTAGCTAAGTAATTCCTAAATGCGTGTCAATTAAAGAAAATTGTTTGATTGTCTCTGATGAGCCTAAGGTACAAAACATGCCGGCGATGATGATAAAGTCTTTCTAGCTCCTTTTGCTTCTAGCTGCATACCCAGCCTTCGAAGGATCCTACCTACATGACGTAGGTAGGATCCTTCGGCGCATCCTTCCCCTGAATTTGGACACAAAAACAGACATGAGACAAGGGACCGTCAAAGTAAAATGAACACAAGCACAGAGAACACCTAAACACTGGAAGAAAAATAACACAAAACTCTAAAAAATTAATAAACATAAACACGGAGTTACCAGACAGTAACAACTGCAAAAATTACCCTTTCATTTTGCTGACCATCAGATTTTGTTGTAATGCAAAATTGTGCAATTATTTCAAAAGTTAGAACTCTAAATGATATAAGTGCCAGTGTCCTCTACAGCGGTCTCACAGCCCAGCATAAAAGCTTCCTGTTGTGAGTCAGAACATTGTCAGGAATAGGGAAGGATGTAAAATTCCCAGTAAACAGTATCAAACTTTCTCAATTTATATCTGCTACTTCCTTATTGGGTTTAGAATTTGTAGTTTCAGATTTCAAACAACAGTGCAGATAACCACAAGCTGTGATTTGTACTCAACAATCTCTGTATCAGTGATGCTTGTAAGTTTAATGAAGTTAGCAAATACTTGCTCAATAAAACGGTTTTGAACATTTAACAGTCTGATAAAGAGAAGACTTTGAGCTAGTTGTATGTTCTATGTAGACCCATTGCATGTTTCCTCGAATCTCTGCATCAGAGGTGGCGAGGCTGAAGTTAACATGTCCCATTGAGCTCCAATAGCGGTAATTTTTACTCCCAAGTTTCAAAACAACATCTCTGGTTTTCTGTTGTAATAAACACTATTGTGTATACATGTCAAGACTATTAAGATGGCTGATAATGCACTCAAAAAAGATAAAAACAGTTCTAATGAGTACTAAAATAAAACGTGTTACAAATAGATCCTTGACATATGAAACTCTTCATCTACAAATAGTGTTTGATGTGTAAGTAAGTGAAAGCTGTCTGGATTTAGACTTTCAATTAGATCTTTGTCTTCTGTGACTTGTGTCATTATAAGTTTAAATTGGTGAACTACTGCTTGTAAAAACACTTCCGAATTGTTTGAAATGTTATGGAGTGCAAGATAATGGCACTGACCTTCCCCCCACCCCCCCCCCCCTCTGTAGCAACTCTACCCTCATCTGATCACAAGTGATGTACAGTACTTGTGTCCTCAGACATTTCAGAGTTACCATCAAATAGAATGACTTGGCCCAGTGATTAATACTTATTCAAAAAGGGGAAGTTCCTATTTTTAAATGATACTGTGGAAAAAAAACTTTCAAGACACTACTGTCAAACTAATAATCTGTACTATCCAAATAGCATAATGGAAGTCACATTATTTGGAATCCAAGCTCCACAAATATCCTCTCCAAAGAACTTAATTGTTTAGGAACATACATCAAAACTTTATTTAATGGCAAAATATTGTAAAGGTCAGTTTTTACCAAAAAAGAACCTTTGCTAAATTAAAGCAAATCATATCATTAAAGGTCTTAAAAACTGTTAACCATTAATTTATCATCTCTCAGATGGACTATTGCGAGACTAGGCATTCGGAAAATAGGAAGACAGGAAAAACTCAATAACTAAAAGATCAAAATGAAATCATAACCTAGTAATAAAAAGTAATATCCAATCTGAAACTACAATGTCAAGCATGTTTCATGTTTTTTTCCTATTTTCAACCCATATTGCTTTGAATTTCCAGTCCTTACACTTCACTTTTTCCTTTTATAACTTCCCCATTTTGTTTGCACATTCTCCAGATTTCCATTTCACCAATGCATGCAGTTATGTAGAGGCCAATGTAGGAACTCACAAGAAAGAACAAAATAAACAAGTGTTGGGTAAGTTACTTTAAATTAGTAACTTAGTTACATTACTAGTTACTTCTATCAAAAGTAACTCAGTTACTTCAAGTTACTCGTTACTTTCAGAGTAACTAGTTACTAGGGAAAGTAACTTTGGTTTTACTCAGAATTCTCTTGTTAATGTGTTGCTTCCGTAACTGGATACCCAGCAAGATTGCCAGTCTTCTAGCTTGCTTACTTGCCACAAGTGCACTGTGCCACCTACCAATAGAAAGGAAAAAATAATGTGCACATTTCCACGAGAGAAATCCCACGCCTGATTCTATCCTAGCCTGCTTTTTACATCCAACACAAAAACTGCAGTCGTGGTGCTTTCGATTGTACTCAGAACTCGGAAATTCTGCCTTCTGAATAGGAAGATGTAGGTAACAGACTGACAGATGAGCTGCATACAGGGCTGGACTGGGACAAAAAAATCAGTCCGGGCATTTTGACTAGACCGGCCCACCATTATAGGAAAAATCATAAAGCCTTTGAATGAAAACTAAACACTGTTGTGACAGTGATGTACACTGTTCTTGATGGTATATATGTATCAATCTATCAATCGTTTGTTGTAAGACTCAGATAATTATTTTTTAAAAGCTAGACATTTTAAATGAGAATAAAAAGAAAGTATTTCCTTGTGCCCCCCTTTCCCTTTTAATGCCCTACATGGCCCCTGGCAAACTTTGCTAGACCCGCCCCTGCACAGTTACCAGCTGTCAGCTACCTAGAAAAGGATCCTGGTGTTATTTGTCTCTCAGAAACAGTTCATAACTTCCCTTCAACTCATTCATGTCACCTAAAAGGTAAACCTGTTTCTCCATCACTGTCAGCTCTGATGATTCAGTAAGGACATCTCCTGGTTTCATCTTCATGTTTCCCTCTCACCACGATAACCAAACCGATATCATGACCAGCAGCTTTTACAGCTGTGGCTCCAGCAAACATCAGCTGATACTAGAAATTAATATTAAATAAATTCTAACAACAGCTGATCAAGCTTAAACGTGCTGCTGTTGTTTAGCGCGGTTTCCTCTTTCTGGCGCAAAGTGGGCGATAAACAAACAAGAGAGAAAAGCCGATAAGCTGATCACTGATCAGTTTTATGATTGAAGTAGAAACAGGAGAGGAGAGAATGAGAGAAAAGAGGCAGCTGTGCAGCGTAAACACAGAATAACTCCAGCTTTGTGTCTTTTTCATTGTAGCTGAAGTCCGGGACAAACTGTTCCTTTTCACCTCAATACGAAACGCGTAATATTTTCTCTGAATAAGAGACGATTCTGTTTTTTACGGGACGGTTGGCAACTCTAATAATTAACCTTATGGACAAAATAAAGTTCAACATCAGTAACATTATAGCACCCACCCAGCTGTATGGAAACTCTGTCATGCTAGCTAGCATGCAGTACGAAAAAGTCAGCACAACGAAAATAAACTCCAACTAAACTTGGTTTATATCTGACCCAGATGGACTGCAGGTCATAACTTCTTACCTGAAGTTCAGTTCACCTGACACTCTCGGACCAGCGCCCGCTTCGGGTCTCTCCTCTTGCCTCCCTTTTCTTTCATCCACCTGCTGGCCTCCACCACTTGCTAATGTTATTGAATCTGTGGAAGCTCCGCGATAGCCACCGCAAGGAGTAACGAATAACGAGCCTATCTAAATCCCAGTAACGCGTTCCTGATTTTGGCATAATAACTAGTTACCGTGCTCGTTACCACAATAATAACGTAGTTACTGTAACGCGTTACTTAATAAGGCGTTAGTCCCAACACTGGTCCCTGACCACCAAGAATCCACACGTTAACTTTTATTGAGTGGGAAAAAGTTAGCGTTCATCCTCCAGCTTCACTGTTTATAATATGCTAACATAGCTGTGTCGCTAGTGATCACAAAGAACATCGTTATATACCAGCTAGCCAAACTTCCGTAACCCTACAAACATCACTGTTGTTTAGTTTTCTGTCTTCATTTATGTCGGAAGTGATAGCTGTACGTTTTAAAAGTTTCTGAAATCCCTCAGTCAGGACATGCTATATTGTATTTAGATGGACGTTACCGTGCTAACTCCCTGCTAACTTCTAACTCCATTAAATGTCAAAATGTCATGAAAATTCCGTTTTCATGGATGCCTGGATGTTAAACTTAATTGTTACACCTGGTAGAACAGCCACACTGATCATTTTATAACAGATGAAAGGATTTAGACCAAGCCTATTCAAATGGCGGCCCGCGGGCCAAATGCGGCCCAGAAGCAACCTGCGAGTGGCCCTGCCTGTGGTCCTGGCAGAAACACAGAGAAAACGCAAAAAATTAATTCATTAATTAATTTTAAAAAATTAAAAATTCCTACAGCGTAGTGTAGACTGTGAATGCAACACTCCTAGTAGCCTAGCAATATTTAACCCACAATGCACCGTGATGTAAACATATTAAACAATCATCGTAATATATGATGCGACAACAGCATGTCTTTCTCACTCCAAAAGCGCAAAATTGACAATGAAAACTGTCGGTTTAACCCTGCCTGGACTGACAAATACTTATTCATTTTACCGAGTTTAATAATCTTACAACCGGAGTTGTACTACCATGGTGAGGGTCCTGTACAGCCCAAGAGAGAGCTGCAGCATCTTCCCTTCGTGTTTGCTTCTTGGCGAAGAAGAAAAGGCCTTTCACAGATTCTGAAACAATGAAATACTGCATGCTGGCCGTGGTGGATGCGGTGAAAAGTGAGTGTGACATCTGCTATTAAAAACGTACCCCTGTAGGACAGTTCAAATATTCGTAGAATTGAAGTTCTGGCGTCAGACGAGTTTGAAATGCTGTTAGATGACCTGAAGAAAACTGATGTAATGTCTATAGCAGGAGATCACAGACAGAACTGATAATGCACAGTTATGCGTATATGTCCGTTTTTTGGATGGGAAATTGCTCGGTTTACTACCGTTAGAGGGACACACAGCTGGCGAAATGATGTTTGAGAAGATTTAAGCTCTTTTTGAGGAAAATGGTCTGGATATGAAGCGTGTCTGTATACTTGTGACCGATGGGGCTCCATCCATGGCAGGAAAAGTGAGTGGTCAGCGAAATATTTATTTTAATTTGAAAGGAATTATCAAAATGTTTTTTGTTATTATTATTATTATTTCAAATGTGCAAAAAATAGTTTAGTTATAGCTCCCTTTTTTTTAAATGGACCTTTTGGTGTGCATTTGTGAGAGGTCACCACCAGATTTACAGGGGAAAAGGAATAAAAAAAATACTTGTTTTTCAGTACAGTTGTGTGGGTTTGAAATTGATCATGATCTGCTGCTTACTGGCTTCAAAAAAAATATCTGGCCCAGATAAATTCCTCGGTTTGAAAATCTGGCCCAACTAACTTCATAGTTGAATAGGCACGATTTAGACAGTTTTTAACTCTCAGTTTTCCACAGTGATTGCTTGACTTATGGACCTGCAGCGGAGTTTGGGCCCAGACAGCAGTGTTGCCAACTCCTCAGTAAGGAAAATCGCTATTGGTTGTCCTAAAAGTCGCTAGAAGTCGCTAAATGACGTCATCACCTAATTTGCATAATTGGTCATGCTAATCTAATTGTAACCTATGTTGTTGGAGAGAGAAATAACATCGTGGAAGAGACATAAAGTGAGTAAAAAATGTCCTAAATGCATTTAGAGTTTATTTAGAACTACAAATTAAATTTCTTTTAGCAATTATTGTTTTTTTAATGTCACAATTCCAACCCTGCTCCTTTACCCGGGCTTGGACCGGCAAAAGTGACCCGAAATAGGCACTCTGGTGGAGTTACTTTGTGTGTGTGTGTGTTATAAGTAGTTTTAAACCTTGTGATCCACAAAACAGCATAAGAGTAAAAGAAGAACTGACTGCGTTACAGCACCCGCTGCTTGTTGAGAGTAAAAGCGATACGCGCTTTCACGTCTTTTTTTAGCGACTTTTCTTTAGAAAAAAGTCACTAAGGGGTCTGAAAACTCGCTAAATATAGCGACAAAGTCGCTAAGTTGGCAACACTGCAGACATGGCTAATGACGTCAGACTTAAAGACCGGATTAGAACAGGTTCTATAGACACAGAGACAACCTTTCAAACTCACGTTCACACCAATGGGCAATTTAGATTTACCAATTAACCTAACCCCACTAACTGCTTGTCTTTGGACTATGGGAGAAAGGATGGAACTCAGGACCTTCATACTGTGAGGAAACTGTGCCACCGTCCATATACAATGTTTTAAATATTTACATTCAGAAAATAAAGTGTAGGAATGTTTAGCTGATTTAGAGTTTAGAAATGTGTTAACATAGAATGTAGAACTATTGTAGAGACACTGACCTTAACATAATAAAGGCCTCATTGTGTTGTGAACTTAAGAGTAGATTGTAGGAGACCCCTCCCCCACTTGAATTGTGAAAGTAAAACAGAGAGGAGTTAATGCTGAGTGGAAATTCCCCAGAGGATGTTTGGGTGGGGGTCTCAACATTTGTAACTGGATAACTGTGGTCTGGAAGGGAGATGGGTTTTATGACCTAGGGAGTCACCTACACCCACAGTGTTTTAACTGTCACGCACACTCACTCATGTGCACACACACATCCACATGCACACTCACGTGCACACACATACACACAGGTATGCGTACACAGTCACACACAAGCACTCACATAGACACGCGGGAACGTGCACATGTAGGCATTCATGTGCTCGTGCACATAGACACAGACAGAGTTTGCAGCACACCGTGGGGGGTTTTATGATAGGGTCGCCCCTACAAAACTGTGTTTCACAGACAAAGGAGTGAAGATTTGGAGAGGGACACACCGGCCTCGTCTTCCCTTCTAGAAGATGCATGCTTAAATGAAGATGAGTAAAGATGAGTAAAAGATGAGTAAAGAAGATGAGTAAAGATGAGTAAAAGATGAGTAAAGATGAATAAAGGTTTTGTGAAATGACTACTGAGTCCGGTGCCGTCTCTGGATGCTCGAAGAATAAAAAGAACCGGGGTAAAATTGATTTCGTAACAAAAGCAAATTTAATCAATTTTCACAGTCATAACATACATATTTGGTTAAACATTCTCCTGTGTTGTTTCAAATATGCTTTTAGCCATTTACTGCCACCTCAGCTCAAATTTTCATAACATACTAGGAATCACATGGGCCATGCAAATGAGCCCAAAATATTTAAATTACATACTGATTAAATCTCCAGTGTTCTCTTCTGCTGCATTCTCTACCAGTATATTGGTGTCAGCTTGCTCAGGCTGTGACACCCTACTACTGAAGAAGAGCGGGTTATCGAAAGTGTTAGGGGCGGGTAACTGATGACCAAATTTCTTGAAGAAGAAGACAGCACTGACTGCCACCACTGCAATTCCAGTAATGACTAACACAACTGCAGTGGTTATATAGACACGCTGATGATGAGGTAATCCAGTTTCTGTACAGAGTGAAAAAGTAGATGGTAATCAGCTAAAAAAACATTTGTAATAATTTGAAACAAGATATGTAAAATAAATAGTTAAAAGAGGTGTTTCTTACTCGATGATGGTGATGGCTTTGGTAGCAATACTACAAAAGGGAAAAAAAGAACAATCAAATAAGACACTTTATCACAAAGTAACTCTACTTCATTTAAAAATAAAAGTAAATTGCTATGGCGTAAACAGGTATTTGCATTTGTAACACGGTAACAAGAGTTATTCCTTTTGGATTCATATGACTGTGTCATGTCTGTTGTGAACATCTTACAAGAGATTCATATCATTACAGAAAAGAAAAAGAGAAAACACTGTTATAAATAAAGATAATTTTACCTTTTTGTATCTTGCAGATGTAAGGTCTTTGAACCCACATGCCAATATCTGTCCATGTCCCATCTGATGTACTAATCTCTCCTCTGCGGGGTAATCTGCTGCCATTAACAGGTTGACCTTCAGCCCAGTTAGTGTAACTAATGACTGTTTTATCCAACCAGAGCCATTCCTCTGCAGGCAAATAGACAAAAACAACAGTGTACATCATTTAAAAAAAATATTTATTTTGAACTGAAAATTTGGTTAAAAACAAATGATCAAAAAATATGTTACTATTGTTATTATTATTATTATTTACCATAAAAATAAATAATGACTCACCTTTGTGTTGTTTTTTAAACAGGCCAATCCAGAAAGATGTGTAGCCATCTTGAAAAGTTCTCAGGTTAATTTCTAGAAATTTTTGCTCAGAGGAATCTTCAATGCTGGCAAGCATTCCACCTTAACAAAACAAATCAGTTGTTAATGAAAACTACAGCAATTTATTGCATAAAAGTATCTTTCAGATAAGTCGCCTACCATGTGCTACACAGCTGGTAGATGCTTCTTGCCAGCGCTTTTGCTCTGTAATAAAAATATAACAATAACCCCTGAATGGTACCCAGATATAGTTCTTGTTTTCTATTGTTGCCTCTGGGTCTAGAGGACAAACTCCTGGAAAAAGAGTTGACTCTGTTGGCAGCACATCTGTGAATGAGACAATGATGTCAATGGATCAATGAATTACATTCTTTTAAAACTCTTAAATGTATTGTTTTGACAACAAACGTACAAACGTGTGTGTGTGTGTGTGTGTGTGTGTGTGTGTGTGTGAGAGAGAGAGAGAGAGAGAGAGAGAGAGAGAAATTTTACAGACATCAGTACCTGTGATCTGTAATTTAAGCTTCTCAACAGTGATTCAAGTTTAAATGAAACAGACATGCCAGTCATTACAGGGTTATAGGGTATCTATTAGCCAGTGTTTGGTCGTACCTGTCGACTTCATGCAAACACTCATTAGTGTCTCGTTACAGTGAGTGGTTTTCCATTTTCCATCCACATCCATGTATACACAACTTCTGTCCTTGCTTGGTTCATTTTTACCCCATCGACTGAATATTAAATGCCATCCATCAACATAGCGGAAAGAACCATTGATCTGAAAGAAAAGATTAATGAGACAGCAGTTACCAATCAAGAAAACTAGCAGAACCATAGGAACCCTCTCATCTGTAATCCAGTTTTGAGATCCCTTCCCACATGCCTTAACGCCCTCTCACATCTTGTGTCATTTGATCTGAGTAACTCAAATGATAGGGTGGCATAAGATCTAACAGTGGGTTCACCGGAAACCTTGGCTGATTGTGACCCACACCTGTTTTTATCTATTTTATTCGGCTTTTAGGAATATTTCCCTTAGTAAGCACAGCTGCACAGAGGATATAACAGTTGAACGGAGTTGACTCAAACTAACATGATAATCTATACTGCTCAAAAAACAGGTAGTCCAGCTCCTCCAGGATGGCAAATCAAAATGTACCATTGCCAGAAGGTTTGCTGTGTCTCCCAGCAGAGTCTCAAGAGCATTGAAGAGATTCCAGGAGACAGTTACTCTGGAAGAGGTGGACAGGTCTTTAGAAGGTCCTTAACTCATTAGCAGGATCAGTATCTGCTCCTTTAGCTAAGATAGCCGGAGCTGGGTAAAATGATGGAGTTTAAAGTAACAGTTTAAGAGTTTACATAAGAAGTGCTGCTGCTCAACATGCCTTCCTCACACAGAGCATCTCCCTGCTGGATTAGGGAGGCTGCACTGATCATGCCCTAGGTAAGGTAGGCACTTTAGTAAAACAGTGAAACTTTCCACAATGCTTATTTAATGACTGCTGCATTTAAAAGTGTTTATTTTTAATGCAGCATAATGTGCAACTGCTTCTTTATATGACCTTTATTGGCATCTTTGTAATCAAGTTAGCAAGTGCTACACAGCAACTTCAAATGTGTTTACGTGGTGCTGGCAGACGTATTATGAAAAGCAATAGCTAGATTTAACTGAAATGGATGGATGATTAATCTCAGTTCACAAATAACCGAATGATTGGATAAATAACTAGGCCAGTATATTTATCCATCAACGAAGATTTCATTTTCATAATTACAGATTATTTCGTTAGATAAAATCTTTGTTGAAATAATTTTTTGTGCACATAAGTAGATTTTTGATTGAATTTGCAGTCAGAAGTTTCGAAGTGGTTGGCCCTATTCTTGAGTTATGAACTTTTTATATGTCTTCAAAAGTTTACCTGCGCTTTGTGTAATCCAAACCAAAGAGGAGCCTTGAGATTCAGCGCCAGGAGCTCAACATAAGCTTGCGTCCACTCATTCCTCAGGCTAGCTAGGAGGGCATCGTCATTTTTACAGTACTCTGCAGCTTTATCCCAATTCATTTGTTGAGGAACAACCTTAATGGAGTCATTGAGTATTTTGATGTAGTTAGTAGAAATTGTTGGTTCAGGAGAATCTGGTTGAGATGTGTCTGTTTAGGATGAGAATAGAAACTATTTTATTTTTTTTACATAATAAAACCCTCTGAATCATTCTTAAAAAGTTATTATAGCTATTTCCAGTGATGAAGCATACCCTTGATCATAGATATTATTGTTATTATATATTACATATATAGATATTAATTACAGGAATGAAATGTCAAAGCAAATTTTTAGTTGTTTTAGAAAAGCTAGAGAGAGTGTGATGGAGCTGCAGCTGAAGTTGGGTGGCAACAGGCCTGGGGTTAGAAATGGACTCACCAAGATTTTGATGACAGATAAATCCATTGGTGTCATTGCATGACTTTTGACTCCATTTCCCAATACCAATTAAAGGCTTGGTATTGATCACAAAACAGTTTTTCTGTGGAAACAGAGTTGGGTCAACAGAGAATAATGATACGTGATGATACAGGGAACTGTGTCAGGGAACACGGGGCATTCTTGGATCTTTAAAATCGACTTACCTTTTGTTTATAATACCAATACCAATGCTGCAACGTAAACACAAAGATTTTAATTATTTGTAAATACAAAAATATACAGTTATGGATTATTTCAATGTGTCTGACCCTCCACAATAGGTAATATAGACTGTATCTACATGGTGCAAGTTCACTGCTCAAAAAATTAATGGAACACTTTTTAACCAAAGTATAGCATCGAGTCAGCTAAAGTTCTGGGATAGCAGAGCAGGTTGTTAATCAGTGTCAGCAACTTTGGGGTTAATGAAATTATCAACAGGTGCACTAGAGGGGCAAAAGTGAGACAACCTCCAAAACAGGAATGGTTTTACAGGTGGAGGACACTGACATGTTTCCCCTGCTCCTCTTTTCCGAGTGTTTCTTCACTAGTTTGGCCTTTGGCTAGAGTTAGTGTCACTGCTGGTAGCATGAGGCCATACCTGGATCCTACAGATGTTGCACAGGTAATCCAACTCCTCCAGGATGGCACATCAATA
>NW_024582364.1:6996381-6997996 GCF_018398535.1 Haplochromis burtoni
CTAGAGTTAGTGTCACTGCTGGTAGCATGAGGCCATACCTGGATCCTACAGATGTTGCACAGGTAATCCAACTCCTCCAGGATGGCACATCAATATGTACCATTGCCAGAAGGTTTGCTGTGTCTCCCAGCACAGTTTCAAGAGCATAGAAGAGATTCCCGGAGACCGGAAGTTACTCTGGAAGAGCTAGACAGGCCTGTAGAAGGTCCTGAACTCATCAGCAGGACCAGTATCTGCTCCTTTGTTCAAGGAGGAACAGGATGAGCACTGTCAGAGCCCAGCAAGTCATCTCCAGCAGGGCACTGGTGTAAATGTCTCTGACCAAACAATCAGAAGCAGAATTCGTAAGAGTAGCCTGAGATCACTACATCATGTAGGGTGGCCTGTGCTCACTGTCCAACTTCATTGAATTTGATTGGTATTTGCCATAGAATACCATAATGTTAAATCGTTCAGCATGACTAGTTTGGTTGTGGCTCTGTGACAGTCTGGAGAGGCATATCCATGGCAGGATGCAAAGACTTTTACAGGTTTGGCAATGGCACCAGTGTTGCCAACTTGGCGACTTTGGCGATATATTTAGCGAGTTTTCAGACCCTCTTTTCTAAAAAGCGACTAGTGACAAATCTGGCGACTTTTGCTGGTGTTTTTAGGAAGACTTATGACCACTTTGTGACGTGAAAGCACGTATCGCTCTTACTCTCAACAAGCAGCGGGTGCTGCCATGGGCACCTCGCCCGTGCCAAAGCGCTCACAGGCAGCAGATCATCCTCACACAGCAGTGTCCCCCAGCTGGTGTCAGAGCAGATGTTAACCCTTACGCGTCCAAACTGCAATGAATCGCGCATGAGCGAAGCCACTGCTCCAGCCCTGACTGTAACGCAGTCAGTTCTTCTTTTACTTGTACTTTTTGTGGATCACAAGGTTTAAAACTACTTAAAAACACACACACACACACACACACACACACAAAATAACTCCACCAGAGTGCGTATTTCAGGTCACTTTTGCCAGTTCCAAGCCCAGATAAAGCAGGTGGGCTGGAATTGTGACCAAAAAAAAATTATAATTACTAAAAGAATTGAATGTGTAGTTCTAAATATATTCTAAATGCATTTAGGGTGTTTTTTACTCACTTAATGTTCTGATGTCTCAAATCTGGTGGGAGACACCCGAAACACTATCGGTCGTGTCATTAGAAACATGCCCCAATATCATCAAGCATGTATACAAACATGCGGGGGCCATACAAGCTACTGAGTCATCTCTGTTCTTTTCCTCCTAGATCTTAGTGTGATACTGGTAAAAATATTAGAAATATGGTATCTAACCACATGCTTACTCTGGATAGCATTACCTTGGCCTCCAGAGACACTGTGATGAATCTTAAGAGTTGTTTTGACCAGGATATTAAACAGATATGTAAGACTGCTTTCTGGGACTCTCCACTGAAAAACTAGTTCATGCATTTATTACTCCTAGGCTTGACTACTGTAGTTTTTTTATTGTCAGGATGTCCTAAAACTCCCTGAAAAACATTCAGTTGGTCCAAAATGCTGAAGCATGAATACTGACAGGGACTACAAAGAGAAAGCACATTTCTTTTATATTTGGT
>NW_024582364.1:6998016-7012345 GCF_018398535.1 Haplochromis burtoni
AAAACTCCCTGAAAAACATTCAGTTGGTCCAAAATGCTGAAGCATGAATACTGACAGGGACTACAAAGAGAAAGCACATTTCTTTTATATTTGGTTCTCTTCACTGGCTCCCTTCTAAATCCAGAATTGAATTTAAAATCTTTCTCATCACATACAAGGTCTTAAATAATGAGCCCCCATCTTAGGTTAATGACCTATAGTACTGTATCACCCCATTTGAATTCGGCCACTCTCTAGGTTGACCATTTTCATTTTTGTCAAGCCAGGTGGCATCTGTTCGTTCCTGACACATTACCCAGTCTATATAGCTACAGAATTTCAGCATGATTTTTTTTACTCACTGAGAACAGATTATTATTTTCCCACTTACATCATTACCCAAATTGATGTATGACTTTGGTTGTCCATCAGTCCAGTAAGTTCTCCACTGTGACTGAAATAAACCAATCCACAAGTCTGTAGTAGGCGCATCAGCCATTTGAGACAGTAGAAACACTGAAAATGTAGACAAAGATTTATGGTTAAGATATTTTCTTGCAAATAAAAGTGCACCGTGGTATCAGCTCTAACTTGTGGGTATGCCAAAACTGCACAACAAAAGAAATTCAGTGGTAGTATCATAAATGGACCACAAAAGAGGAGAAGGTAACAAAATCGAAATACATATTTGAGTGAAAAGAAAATGAAACAAACCTTCCACGTCTCTTGAAGTAATAGACACCAAGTTTCCACCCTTTTGTTTGCATTTTTCCCTTGCATCATGCCATGTTAAATTCTGATTGTCAATGATGCTGTAACACTAAAATTGAAAGATGAAAAAGATCAATATAGTGTTCCAAGCACTAAGAACATATTGCTTCAACAGTAAATAATAGAAAGATTAAAAGACATGAAAAGACATCTGACCTTAGAGTTAAATTTTTTCCAGGGGTGTGGACATCCACCTTTTGGGGGCACTGTAGGCACTGCGGCGGTGGTGTTTGCAGGTGTTGAGCTGCTGCGCTTACAAATGGACGCATACTCAAGCCCACAGCTGGAGTCATGCCAGAATCCTGCAGGCCAGGTCAGCATATTAAATTAATAACATTATTGACTTGAATGAATAATTTAAAAAAATCAACTTCAATCAATTTTGATATCACACACTCATTTTATCTTTTGTAGCATGTCGTCTTGAGTAGTTTCTTTTTCTACATACTTTTTACTTTTACTCCCTACATTCTTAAACAAATATCTGTATTCTACTTCTTACATTTTCAAAACAGACTCGTTACTATTGCTTTAACGCTTTAGGGTCAAGTTATTATTTTGTCCCTGCGAGCCTCAAAACATCAAACCGATTTGAAGCAGAAGTCAATCCTGTTCATGTGTTTATCACCAGAGGATGACTCGTAAAAAGAGATGGTGTGTGCCAAAGTCAGGGGTTAAAGGCGGGATGGTGTTTTTCTTTTTTTTTGTCATAACACCACAACAACTGCAGGTGTCCGTACGTTGCGGTTTAGGTACTTTAGCATCATAGCTAGTGCTACAATAGAGGAATGAGCATAATGGGAGTGACTTTTTTTTAAGTGGCAGGTAATTTCAAATTTCTAATGTTTCTATCAGCTCAGCAAACATCAGCAAACACACAAACTGTTTGTGTGCAGTTTTTTACACAGTGTGTTGCAAGCTAAAGGTCCAGCTGCTGTGATGAATTTAAAGTAAAACAGTGTGTGACTGTGACTACATTTCACTTTTTTTTAACTTTTACTTGAGTACGAAGTTGAATGTTTACTTCAACTCAACTTATATTTTCTAATAGTAGTATTTCTAGGATGTCTGTACTTTTGCTGTTCTTTGATATGTGTGTATGGGCTGTAAAGGATACGTATTACTGTGATAAAACTAGGGTGCCAGTAAAACTGAAGGGATAGTTGTGACAGGATGGCCTGAGTGCTATCATTGGGTGATACCACTTGTTCCGTGTATGTATTTCAGTGAAACTCAATCGTATTTCGGTACACTCACCATTGTGATATGTCATGAAAGCACAGTTCTCATCAAAATTCTTGAAGTCAGGTTGATTTTCCTGCCAACTTTGAAACAACAACTGAGAACCATCCATCCACCTTAATGTAACACAAAAAATACATTTGTTTAAATATATCTGTAAAAGATTTGTGACAATAATACCAAGACAGTGGCATACTGGGTTCATTAAAGATACTCTTATCCTTCTTCTTTTTGGTCACACTTTTGTTGTTTTTAGCTGTAATAACTGAGTAAAATTGGTGGGAAAGATTACAAATAGGAAACTCCAAAATTTTACAAATACAGACAAAGCTTCGCAAATAGAAATGCAAATAGATCTGCATTTGCAGTTAGAGCTTAAAGTATTTGGACAATAAGACACATTTAATTTCCCCCTTTGTGTATCAGAACAGTAGATTTTAAATCAAACACTCAAGATATGACTGACTGAAATTAAAACTGGTATACTTATCTGACATGCTGCCTTGCACTAAGTACTTTTTAACTTGCTGTTACATAAATTTAAGTTAATTGTAAATTGCATTTACGTTTTTGTCACTAAATTCATACTCACTGAAATGTTCCATCAAGATCTACAGATAGGCCAATCCAAGAATTCTGATAACCTGTTGAAATCTGCACAAAAACATGGATACATAGGAAAAAACTGTCGGTGTCTGGATGTTTAAGTTTTTGCAATTATAACTTAAATACCCATTGCCTTGCTAAATGTTTTACAAATGCCATTGCTCACCTGTTTCCATAAAAATATCCTTTCTGCTTCACTGTTGATAGATACCAGGTCACCATGCCTCTGTCTGCAGAACATACGGGCGTCCTCCATGGCCATCGCCTTTTTGTTAATGTAATACTGAGCCCCATTCCATTCTAGCCACCCATCAGATGTCGTGTTATATTCTGAGAATAGATAAGAAATGCGCAATCTATTTCAGTAAATGTGCAAATAGTATGACCCTCTTTTTCAAAAATTTCAAAGAAAACGTTATAAAAACATGTTTGGAAACTACTGTAAATGTGTTAGATAAGCAAGTCTTAAAAAAATAACTTTTTTCATGACAAGCTCATGTTTTTCCAGCTGTTCACAGTGAGGCTTTAAAATTATGAACAACAACTGCATGTTTTCCATCTTTTCCTCAAACTACACAATCCAATTTTCCTTTCTTCACTGTGAGGTTTATGCTCATACAGTATCAATGAGATCTGGTTGTGGCAGATGGCCCCGCTTCCCTGAGCCTGGTGCTGCCAGAGGTTTCTTCCTGTTAAAAGGGAGTTTTTCCTTCCCACTGTCGCCAAAGTGCTTGCTCATAGGGCCTCATATGATTGCTGGGTTTTTCTCTGTATGTATTATTGTAGGGTCAACCTTACAATATAAAGCACCGTGAGGCAACTATTGTTGTGATTTGGTGCTGTATAAATAAAATTGAATTGATAAACAAATAAACAGTTCAACTATGAAAAAACAGTTCAGTCTAATTCAACTGATCCTTGCACCGTCAGATACAGAGAAAAATAAAGGATGGTCAGCCATTAAATCCTTTCAATGGGCTTCACACACTCATAGAACTGATTTTCTATTTACTATTACTATTCTCACAGGTTTTTATCTTGTTTTGTTTTTTGAAACCATTATTCCATTATTTTTTGAGATTTCAGAAGAGCAAGTCTAGGTTCTGTGTCATATTTTGGATTTGTTGTTGGATTATGAATGGTAAACAGCCTGTATTTGTATAGCACTTTATATAAAAAACGCATTTCATATGAGTTCATAAACATTCATACATTCATATATTCATTGTACATGTGTCCTAGCAGACACAGCTATGGTATCAATTTCAAAAATCAAAAGTGTTTTCTCAAGTTATCGCATTCACAAACACAACACCCATCCATCCCATCTGCCTGCCCAGTGGGGGTCACAGCAGTACCCCATCAGCCTTTAACAGCTTAGTGGTAAAAACAAAACAAAACACAATAATATTATTCAGCCTATTATTATTATACTTATTATATTATACTAGTTTCAAATATTTGCCACGCAGAAAATCAGCATCCATGAGACATCAGCTTCCCTGTCAGCATAGTATGAATAATGGTCTCAGCCTGGTAATCCCAATAGAAAGTCAACAGTCATGTAAAGATGCTGTATGGCAGTATGGTCAAATTCCTCAATGCGCTGGTGCACTTACCAGGGGTGACAGGGTCTGGAGCCGGCTTTAGGGTGACTCCTGTGAAGCAACAAAAACAGAATATTGTTGAGTTACTAGTGACCAGCTTGACATTGTGAGAATACATACAATAATCTTCTGGTCCAAAAAAAAAATGCTACATAAAAGAATTGTATAACTGTGACCATGATGTACCTGCGTGGACTTGACAAATCCAGTTATTGTACTTCTCACAGTGCACATCGCTCCAAAAAAAAGTTTTCTGCCAATAATTGGATTTCATTTCAGCACATGATTCAGCGTTATTTTCATTGTTTGGCTCTCCATCACTCCACTCTTGAAAGTTTACCTTTATACAAAAATAAGATAATTATGAATAGTAGCAGTAGTAATAGCAGCTGTAACATCAGTAATATTAATAATCATCATCTTGATCGTTATCATCATTTAGGCTACATAAACCATTGTAGAGAGTTAAAAACTGTAAACTCACCGGGGATCCATCGCTCCATACATAACCTGTGTCTGGGTCAGGAGCACTAAGTCCAATCCAGTATTGATTAGGCCTATAATGGACAAATGTATGTTCTAAATGTTTATACTTGTGTAATTTCTTTTTCTTGCTCAAAGACCTTTTATTTACTTATTTTGTGTAAATATTTTGTAAAAACATGTTTCCTTTTTTCTATCAGTGATTATGCTAATACGCAACTCATTGCTTGAAAATGATAAGAATCTATGACTGCCACTAATGTTTGACTTAGGCTGGAGGTGTACTTTACGAAAGATTTTTATCTTATGTAGCTCTGATTGTAGACCAGATAACACCATACCATGAAAATTGCCTTGGTAGTAAATCAGCACTGCTGTGAATGCTGACTAGGTCTCCTCCAATGGCTCTGCAGTAATCTCTAGCCTCGTACCAGGTCTTTCTCTTTTCTGAAGCCTCTGTAAAGATCTTAAACAAAATATAAGAAACTGAATTGTGATCTAAAGCTTTGGTAATACTTGTACATTCAGAACTACATGCTAAACATGGGCAGTCATCTCTGTTTTCATGTCATCCTTGTTATGAATAAGATCAACAGAATAATCATATCCTTCTACAACAGAAAGGATTATGAGTAGGGAAGTGACAGAAACCCATGTGCAGAAATGATCAGAAATCACTAACAAAAAGGAAAGTCAAGTTGTTGGCAAAAAGTCACAACTGTCACAGATATTGTGAAATTGATGGGACACACACTCAAAACAAAATTAACATGTTTTTCCTCTGCTTATTCAGCAAGAGTTTTTTGGTTGTTTTTTTCATTTTTTTGGGCCAGTTTTGAAGTTGGCTCTGCAATCCAAACGGTGATATTGCAGCTAAGCTAAGAGGAATACCATCTATATTTACATTCTGGGATGTTATCACAAGCCTCTTGTCATGTGTCAATCCATACTTTCTTTTGCATAAATGATGCAAATGACAAGTGTAGTTTGGTTGGAATGAAATCTTTCCTACATAAAACTGATCACAAGGTTGTGAAGCTTTTCTTTATTTGTTTGATTTTTTTGGGGCTTATAGCAGCACAACGCATTCTGGTTTCAATAATTTTTCGGAGTAAAATAACATCGGACATGTCTTTACCCATTTATTCTTTTAACAAAACCAGTTAATATTGGTCCTCTGCTACTGCCTTGAATCAGGAAGAGCTCAGGGTAACTTACTTGTTTATAGTGCTACTATACTGCTGCTCTTGGTAACTCTACTGTTTGTAAAGGGCTTGTAAAAAATAGAGACTGCAGAATACTTAAGTCATGTACTACTGTGGCAACCACAGTACCTTATAACAGATGCCTCTGGATTGCATCTTAATCCATCCATCTGTGCAGTTAGGCGTGGCAGTGGTTGGTGGAGCTGGGGTTAAAGCTGCCCCCTCTGCCAGGTGTTTACAGATGTATTTTTCCTTATTGGTACAAGACAACACATCCCAAAGGCCAGCAGAATGCCCAGTTGCCATAGCAACACAACCCTGCACGTGACCTTGTGTTATAAAAGAAAATGTTAGCTGTCATTTGTGAAGACACCTGCCAACTATAGTTTACATATAGATCATGAGATTGTTTCATTACCTGGCATATGAGTGTTCCAGTGAGTATATCTCGCGTAGGCATTGTTGGTCCACATAAAATATTCTCTGTTTTTCAGGTTTGAGAGACCTATCCAGAAGTGTTTCTCTGGCCTCAGCCCCACCAAGCTTACAAGGAAAGTATTATCCACCCTGGAAATATTTACACAAGTTAGATTATAGACTGCCTGATGCAAAATTACATATACTTTTTTTTTTTTATGAAAACTATTTTACCCAGTTGAAACATCAGCTAAGTAAGAGTTTGAGCTCTTGCAGTCATCGTTGGCTTCATGAAACGTCTTTGTCTCAATCCCTACAAAGTAGCAGTAGGATCCATGTCTTTTCCAACCCTGCATTGCAGAGAAACAACAGTTGGAGAACTATTCAAGCCTGTCATTAAATGTTGTCTTTCTGTCTTTTTGTGATAGCAAGGAGTAAAACACCAGAATGCAGAATCACACTGCATCAGTGTGACTACTTGTTTACTCTACAGGAATGTGTTTTTTTTTCCTAAAAATGACTAAATAAGATGTTCTCTTAATCTTTTTACTATAAACAGCACCCAAATACAATGTTTCATTAGGCATCATACCTTACGTGTATGCTGGTTTCCCAGCTATTTCTTGGACCACAGGCACAAAAGTAGCTTTAGACATTGTGCCATTTGAAATATACAACAGCCTTTACAAAACAGAAACAGATAACAGAATGTGTGCATTCGACCAACCAGATGCAGACATTCTTTGGAAAATATATGAAAGGTTCACATACAGTTTTGCAGCCTGCGTTCAGCTCCACTTCATCTCCAGAGGGTTCAGAGTCACTTGTCTTCATGCAGATAAAGCCATGTTTCTCGTCACACACACGGTCAGCCCAGTTTCCATTCTGCAAGAATGAAAAGAACAAAATATATGTGGAAACTGAAATTAACAAGAGATAGACAGGCTACGGTGCATATCATAAAACAAAGACCTAATTTTCTGGATATTAATGGACCTTCCTGGCATCCAGTGTTCTTTAACAGAACTGCATAGTTTTACAGAAAAAAGCTGGCGTGTCACAATCATCAATAATCACTCCCACACTGTGCACCTTACCTCCCCTCTGATCAGAACACAGTCTTCTTGTTCAGAGGTGACAGTTGGTTCCCGAGAGTCCCAGCTAGTGTAACTCACAGGAGAATGATCACTCCAGACAAACAGCCTCTCTCTGTTCCTATCGTTTAGTCCAATCCAGAGTTCATCAGTGGATGCTGCAGACAGAAAATAACATTAATTGTTGTATAATCTTCTTGATAAATTCTGCTCATTTGCTACTCTTTAGATGTTACTTTTGCACTTAAGTTTTAGACTGCTGCTAATCGTCTGCCAGAATTGCTGGACTTGTAAACAAACTTCATTATATGTGAGATGTGCAGCGATACAGGGATCAGTCAACAGAAAGTGACTGAATGCTTATGAAGTGACAAAATCCAAAACCTAGTTTTGTGTCCAAAATAGCAGGATTCCCAAAGTGACCGACTAATGAACGGTCATTATCCTAAAGAGGTAGTCTGCATGGTAGGTCTGAAGTGACTGTTAGCTGTGGTGAGAGCCCTGGATTTTCTGAAGGTGGTGGACGGCTATACATTTCCAAGAATAGATTGCTCACAATTGTATTATCTGTGTAGCTATAAAATAAGATATTCATTAATATCTGTGTTTGAGTGTGTTTTTAACTTTTCAGTGTGATGTTCAAATTAGACATTTTAACAATTAAGGGGAGACAACTTCTAATGACTAAATTACAAGCTGAACACTTCCTGGAGTTTTAACAGTTAACTTGATATTTATGTGGGATTTGCATCTTTCAGTTAAATGGACTGAAGTGAATTTAGGGCTTGAAGTATAAAGGAGCATAAATTTGTTCAATATTCAATCACCTGACTTCTTGTGACTTTAGTTTTATGAGGTTAAATGTGTTCTCAAAAATGGACTATCTGATATAATCATGTTAAATCGAAAATAGAATTGAATTTAAAATCCTTCTCATTACGTACCAGGTCTTGAATAATCTGGCACCATCTTGTCTTAATGACCTTATCACCCTATTAGAGCACTTCGCTCTCAGCCTGCTGGCTTACTTGTGGCTCCTACAGTAAAGTTAAACTTCATTCAGCTTCCAAGCCCCCTCGACTATGGTTCAGAGAGGTAACTGTTGCTGTGATTTGCGGTATATAAATTACATAAAACTAAATTGTTGGTCTTTTTCTTAGATCAACATGTTTGTTTGTCTAGGATTCACACTGTATATGACAAATAACATTGTTATGATTTCACAACTTTGCAACTTGGAAAAAACTTGCGTTCGGCATTGGTATGTGATCATTGTTAAGGTTTGGGGTGTAGGGTTAGGGTTTGGTGTGTGGTGTGATGGTGTTTCCACATCACAACACTATGACATCACTGCAATGTGATTGATAACTTGCAATGTTGAAACTGGACAAACATTACTTTTGTTGATCCAGGAACATACCAACACAATCATATTAGATCGTGCCTCAAAAATATTTCAGTTACTCACCAGCAATTGCATAAAAATTGCATAAATATGAAAAGTGTTGGGTGAAGGTTATGTTAAAGGAATGCAAATGGTGCTCAGAAGTTTTTATTGCCATACCATATCCAAGTTGAGAGATGATGAAGCTTTGGTCCTCCACATTACGAATGGTTACTAGGTCTCCTCCTTCTTTACGGCAAGCTTTCTGAGCATCGGACCATTTTTTTGTTTCATTACGATAAAGGTAAAAGCAGTGGCCATTGTAGGGGATCCAGGGTGCTGTACAAAATCCACTCTCGGGAGCTATGAAGCATAAGAAGAACAAAAGAAGATCAAAGAAATAGAGTCAATCAAGTTTTTTAAGAGAAGGGTAGAGAAGGGATTTTTTTCTATACCTTCAGTAGGTGCATCCAAAGGTCCTTCACTGTAGCAGATGTATCCCAGTTTCTTGTTGCATTTTGAACTTTGCCAAGAAAACTGAACAGCGCCATCAATAATTCCACACTTATATCCTGGATTAGAAACTGGATGTCCTACAGAGCAGTGATGGTAAATGATACTTGTCACTTATGAGATGAGACTCGGCAACTTTCAATTCACAGGATTCTCAAGATATTTAGAAGCATTGTGTGTATTGTGTATGAGCATTTTAGTTTTCGTGAAAATGAAATAGAAGCCTATGATTTCTACCCAAGAGTGATAAGGTTATGTGACACACATATATCAATAAAAAAAGATGACAAACATGATCAAGATGACTTGCTGAAATATTTTAACAACAGTAATGTAAATTATCATCAGAATGGTAACACAAGCTCCTGAAACTTGAAAAAAAACTTACCTGAGCTCCCAATTCAGATATGCATAAGGATTCCCATTAGACCACTTCCACACATAATCTAAATGCTGGAAGATCAGTCCAACCCAGAGCTTGTACTCCTGTCCCCAATTTGTCCCTAATAGTGCTGTCAGTAGAGTTTAACAGACAAAAGAGACAGAGAAAACAAAAGTTACCAAGTGTAATACTCAAAACATAATCATCAGCTGGAGCAGTGTCTACAGTCTACAGACCACAACAACTTTAATGTTTCAAGTTTTAGCTATTTGTAAAACTCTCTCAGCTTAAATGAATTGTTTTGTTTTCAATATATTCAGTGTAGTGTGGAGACTTGTCTCCTTACCTGAAATATAAGCCTGCTCATGAGGATTGCTGATACTGAGCAGGGAGGCACTCTGCTGTTTGCAGCTGGCATCAGCCTGATCCCAGGTCAGCGCTGACTGTGTATTGAGCTGATAAGATGCTCCTGTTGTAGGGTCTTTGTTCCAAGTTTCTTTGGCTGTGACACGAACACAGTTAAGGTATTATAGTGTTACACTGAACTTGTACCTCAAGATGGCGTTCCTCAACATTTAAATTTGGATGTCCAGGTTCTGCTTATTACTCTGAAAACCTGTATTAGAATTTGTTGTGTACTTACAGTTAGTTGGGCAGTAACCCCAGAGTTCATGATCATATTTTGTTTCAGCCGCACACCATTTACGGTTCCCTGGAGAGTCAAATGCAGTGCACTCCGAATACCAATTGCTTTTGTAAAAGAAAGGAAACATGCACGGCCTCCCAGCTGCATTTCCTTCAATGGTGTAAAGTTCTGAAGGACCAAAATAAGGAAAACATATAAGAAAAGAACAAAGAATAGCTTGAATAGTTTAAGCAAAATGATACTTTTATCATTTATCAACATCTTGTAATCATTTGACATCCTATCTTTGCATTACAACTGTTTTGGAACTAAATATGAAAATCTACAAATTTATTATGCCACTAATATTATTTCCATAAAAGTTATCATGAATTACTTTACAATGTATTTTTATTTATTTCACTTACCTGTATATGTTCTTGTGCAAGCACCGCTGGAAGTCCCAGAAATTGTAAGGTGGCTACTGGGCGCAACTTTATTTGAGAGCACGGCTGTGTTATCGGCAGTGAGGTCAATGTAAAGTTCTTGGCCTTTGAGAGCGATCACAGTTTCATTCTTGCATTCCCACTTTTGGAGCTCACTGGTTTCATCACAATCATACAGGTTTACTTCACTGCCCACAGTTTTTCCCTGAACACCCAGGCACTTGTTCTTATTCTGAACCAAAAGTCGATCCCCAGATGTCCAGCGAATGTCATTGCAGTGGTTATTTAATTTTACCAAACAAAAGCCAGTGGCCCTGTTAATTAGTTGAAATTGGGAATCTGTAGAGAAAAAAATATTGAAAAACAGTACTGTTGGAGATGTAAAAAAAACAAAGAAAATCTTCATCCATTTATCATACTTGCTTCAACTGATTTTTATATTTATAATTGCGGAAAGTTTACTTAAAGAACAGGTTTTATGATAAAATCACAAATAACTCATTGTAGAATTGTAAAAAAAAACAAACATAAATACAGGAAACGATGGAGGACACAACAATCTTACATTTAGTGCAGACAGGCAGGACGCACGATACTCTGTAAAAGCCTTAGCAAAAAATACAAGAAATAGTTGATTACCATCTGAAGCCAAACAAAGAAATGTTTGGATGAGAAGCACAAAGACTGTAGAAGTTATCCTCATTGTTAGTAGTCCCATTCCTGTGTCTTATATTTTCATATAAGCTAGTTGCACAGGAGCAAAACACAGGGTGTGAATGATTGTCAACCATGACTCTTTATATCATCCTGTCTTGGGTCATCATGATGAGTGATGTTTTACAAGAAAAAGGAGGGGAGGGTTACTGTTACTTTGCCTCACTGACTTGTATACTGATTTTCTAGCTTATCCAAAGAAACAAAAATGTAGACATTTTAAACCTGCAGTCAGCTGAGACTGAAGAAGTCACTTGGATGAGTGATGAAACTGTTTCTCCCACAAAACGCTACGTCCAGATGAACAGAATCAACTTTTGGAGACATACATGAACTAAACTTTGTATATAGTTTGCTGCTTAATTTGTTTTGAGTCTGTTTCTGGGTCCAGTAATTGTGAGAACATCGGCTCATGACACAGTATCAGTCAGAAATAAGAGCTTCCTCTTTTTGAAGAACAATTAATCAGTGCAGCAAGTCATTCTATTTACAGTCAACTCTGACATGATCAAATGCATAGTACGTCACTTCTGATCATGAGAGTAGGGTTGCTAAACAGGAAAAAAAAAGGTAAAAGAACTGTGCACTGTAAAAGAAAATCCTAATATAAAGATTTACTGGTATTTTACAGTTTTGTACTGTTCTTCTAGAATATCATTAAATTTACATAATAGACTGTGATTTTACATTTCAAATGTAAATTAACGTAAAATCACTGTAAATGTAATAAAACATAATTTTCTTGTTTTTTAAATGTATTTGTCTGTACATATGCATATTTAGATTGTTAAAATACATTCACAAATGTATCATAATTTCACAAATATTTGTCCGTTATTTGAAAGATTGAACTGTTAAATTCAAATGTAATGCTATGGAAAAATATATAAAATGATTCTTATAAACTTTTTTTACATCAAATAATATATATTGCTATTTAGGGCGATTTGTGGCTCAAGAGTTGGCAGTTCGCCTTGTAATCAGAAGGTTGCCGGTTCGAGCCCCGGCTCGGACACTCTCGGTCGTTGTGTCCTTGGGCAAGACACTTCACCTACCACCTACTGGTGATGGCCAGAGGGGATTATAAGCGGAATTGTAGCAGCCTTTGTAGGGTCTCCAAAAAGCCTGCATATGAATGCAATCCATTATTATTTAAACCAACTGTTATGTAATTTCTGTACATTTAAGTATTATTATTCATATTGCCGCATTCATTGACCTTGTTTATAGGTAATTTCATTGTTTAATCACATTAAATTGTTCCTAATTTAATGTTTAAAAGCACTTGAAAAAGGCAAAATCCCATGTAAAATTAGGGCAACAAACTGTATTGTTCATTACTGAAAATAACCGTATTTTCTGAGAAGTTATTTTCTGTTATTTTCTGGTATTATTTTGGCGCCCCAGCTGCGAATATTATTTCTTGTTTTTTTTACAGATGTTTTTTCTAACAGTGTGAGCAGAGGATTTTCTAACAATTTCACAGTGTTTTTACATACAGTAGTTCACCCATTTAAACTTATTGTTATACGGGTGCCTTATAAGGCATAAGAGAAAAAGACCTAATTGAAAGTCTAAATCCAGGCAGTTTCACATCCTTACATGACAAACTATTTGCAGCTGAAGAGATTCATATATCATATATCTTTTTTTACGTGTGTTTTATTATCATGCTCATTCAAGCCATTTTGATTTTTTTTTATTGCATTACGCGTCATGCATCATTATGCATCATTAGTCTTGACATTACATACAGTTGTGGTTATTACAACAGAAAACCAGAGCTGTTTTGAAACTTCCTATGTGTGTCATCCTTTGTTGGCCTCTATACTTCTTATGCATGTAGATTCAGGGAAACGTAGGACTATATAAAAAATATAGCTAGCTCAAAGAGTTTTCTATTATCAAACATTTTAAATGTTGAAACAGTTTTATTAAGCTGGTATTTTGATAACTGCATTAAACATATAAGCCTTAACATCACCGATGCAGAACTTGGTGATCAGAGCTTGTGGCGAATTCAGTGAAAAAACTAAGTACGAACACAAATTCTAGATTAACAACAACAAAAAAAACAACAAACAAACAAACAAACAAACAAACAAACAAACAAACAAACAAACAAACAAACAAACAAACATAATTTAGAGTGATATTTAAAAAAAACAACTTCATAATTTTCCACTTTAACAAATTCTGACCGTCAGAATAATGAAAAGCTTAATTTTTGCAATTATTACCCTATGCTTGGAGTAGCCAATCATAGCAGCTGTGGATCATGTTTTGCTGTGCTTAAATCACAATTTGAATCCCTGTATCCTTTAACCATGGTAAACACAGTAATAATCAGCGCTAAATCAGGCTAATCAGCTGTGAAGATGAGGTAACACAACTGGATCGAGACTATGTGGACATGGACTTGATTAAATCAAAGCGAATCGGCTGAAGAGTCAGCTGAATGGGGAAAAACAAGATCTGAGGATAAGCACAACTGGATCATAAGATGCACTTATGAGTGGAAATCCCAATCTTCTTGATTCCTTACTCTAGCATGGCAAAAATTAGCAGAGAAAAAAACAAAAAATACAAAACCAAAGGTTCACAGTCTGAGCAGTGGCTCATTCCGCTGGCACTAAATATGATCCCTTTTAATCCAGCTATACAGCTATATATGAATACTTTATGTTTTCACCTTTCTTCTTTTAATCCTCCCCCCACCAAACCCCACAACCACCCCCCCCCCCCCCCTTTAAAACTCTGTTTGCTAACAACAATTAACTTAATTCAACTTCTTTTTACTAAATCATACATTTTTTTGAGTTAAATCTCCCTCCGTCCTACTTCTCTTGACTACAGGTAAA
>NW_024582364.1:7019793-7021510 GCF_018398535.1 Haplochromis burtoni
TATTATATTATATTATATTATATTATATTATATTATATTATAAATAGAATTAATCAAAAACCAAGCCATCTGTGACATGACATGGCATGGCAAAGACATATTAAAAATAAATAAAAGAAACAAATACATTAAACTAGTAACACTGTCATGAACAGAAGTAGGCAAAGATCTCTTGTGAGATTGAGAGAAAAGAATGCTGTGGCAAGTTAGAACACTGTGTCCATCTTGAATGAAGCAACACAATATCCTGTTTAGGGATGGAAACAGTCAGATGTTTGCTCTTAAATTCTTCCCAAACGTCTGTCATAGCATTTTCAGTTCCTGTTTTGCTATCAATCTTTCTAGCACAACATTGTGATAATATATGAAGCTTTGCTACCACAGTAAGAAAACCCCTGATATATATATATATATAATTGGAACAATCACTGCAGTTTTTCAAATCTCAAATATATCAGAGTTCATAAAAACATCTTTTCATGTATCTCTTTTCTAGCATCTATTCCCTTTCTCAAATACCCAGATTAAGCAATGGTTTTAACAGCACAAACAGGGTTTCGGCATTTAGAAACTACCGTATTTTCTGGACTATAAGGCACACTTTAGTATTCTCAAAAATCGACAGTGCACCTTAACGTAACCCGGTCATAGATTACATATTGTTATAATTACACAAAATGTGTTCTTCTCCAAGCCTTGTAGTTATATTCATTATCAGTTAGAGCATCTCCTCATTTTTTCTTCTTCTTCTTTGGTGCAACCGTATAAATACAGTTGTCGTGTTCAAATTCTTGGGCTGCATCCTCCTGAAGACCCGGCCTGCGCGGTCTACGTGAGCCGGGTCCTCAGAAGGTCGGGTAGGCCGGAAGTAAATGGCTGTGAAATTGGACAGTCTAGCCTTCTGATTAGCGTCACCACTGTCTCGAGGGAGTTTAATAAACTCAGCCGTCTGCTCCTTGCTATCTAAAATATAACAGGACACTGGTGTAAATTCTCGACCATCTCACACTTCTGTTTAATCAGTTTTCTGTTTGACGTTTATTCAGCTGTGTGAAAACCAAGGAGGAACCCACCTGGGGGATTAATAAAGTTTTATTTTATCGAATCTAATCTAATAACTTTAATCTCAGCCAAACCGATTTACTCACAAATGAAATAAAACACTGAAAAAAGCCAAACAATGACAATTTTAGTTTATCTAAGTGACATATATTACGTTTAACCTGAGTAGCGAAAGACTGCAGTGATCTGAAAATGACGTGCCTGGAGTTGTGCCGTTCTCAGCGGCTCTAGTAACCCTCGAGCTCCTGGCTAGCTATCAAGCTGGTGGATAACGGACGTCTCCGAATACGTCGGAGCACTTTTGCAAATATGTGAGATCTTGATAAACCAAGCAGATATTTGAAGTTTACACAGCTACATTCTCGCCTGAAAATATGCTAAAAGTTTGTTTTGTGACCTGGAAAGAGTAATAAGAGTAATATTGAAAGCTTAGTAGCGGCCGCCATTGTTGAAAACTGGAATTGGCTGGGCCTTGCTATGAATTCTGGGACATGGTGAGCCATGAAGGATATACACGACCCATCCTTCAAATGATGGAAAAGGAAAAGGAGGATACTGTCATGGTCCGGAGTCTGCGACTCCGTGTTTATGTTTAGTTTATTAGTATTCTGTGGTTTTGGTTACCTTGGGTGTTTGTACTCTTCTGTTTCATGGT
>NW_024582364.1:7021530-7022647 GCF_018398535.1 Haplochromis burtoni
TGCATCTTCGTTTCTGGCTTGTTTTGCTAGTTTTACCCAGTTTAGGTTTCCGGTTTCATGTTCACCCACCATTGCTGTTTGTACCCACTCCTGTAAATAAATACTCACCTGCACCAGAGCTGCTGCCTTTTGGGTCCTTTCTCCAACTCCACACGGCTTGCCCCGGCAAACCGTGACAGATACATTGGTTGGCTGCATTTGGAGGAGTCTACGAATTTGGACAGCCTTTGTCGCGTCACTGTGATGTAATCGGCCTACAAATGCGGCCTCAGGAGGATGCATTCCATGAATTTAGACACCCCCAGTGTACCCCTTTGGCCTCTCCCGTTTTCTACAATTCCCCCGTGGGAGAGGTTGGTGTAATTTCTTTCCCAACACTGTAAAGCGATCATATAATGTATATTTATCCACCCTGATGCTTCTGATTGTGATTTTAGTTCAATTATTGTCATCATTGTGCCTGTTTTTGTTAGATGCTATAAATGTGTAGTATGTGTGTGTCATAAATGTGTTTTAGGCGCCGTTAACACTAGCATTAATATATAATTCTGGCTAGCTGGGAAGTTGTGATGGGTTGAGCTAACCCTCTTGCCCACTGTTGTATTTGGTCATAGGAGCTGGAGCAGGCAAGTTATTTACTTGGAGGTCTTTCTTTCTTTTACCTTTCTTTGTCAGACACAACGCAGGAACACATTGGTTACACACCTTATGTATCAATTCTGGTTGTGCTTACTGACCTCGAACCGATTTTGTGTGGTACACGGTGCTCAAAAATCTCTCAAAAAATGTTTTAGTACAACTTTGGTGAGCTACGAAGCTGCACCGCTTGATGGATTGTCGGAGCATTATGGCTACTGTTGTCAGAAGCTTTGCGGAGTAAACAGAGTTCAAACTCTGCTTAAGGTCCCAAAGTCAAACAAACACTGCGGCATCACTTAGACTTAAAATCTGCCTAAATTCTTTCATCTTTAATAAAAGGATCACCGTTGCTGCTTCACCAGGTGTAACAATTAAGTTTAACATCCAGGCATCCATGAAAACAGAATTTATTAAATTTAATGGAGTTCGAAGTTAGCAGGAAGTTAGCTTGTTAGTTTCCACCTAATCAGTGATGCTG
>NW_024582364.1:7022845-7078869 GCF_018398535.1 Haplochromis burtoni
GCGATATTTCATTTTCTTATCGTTGCCTAACATTGTAGCGGTATTACCGTGAATGGTATAATATGGCCCAGTCCTACCTCGAACCAACCTGAGTAAGAGTCAACTACAACCAGGTGATGTTGACCATTCCACTCAAAGATGTCAGTGGCGACGGTTGACCAGGGTAACTCCAGCACTGGATGTAGCTTGAGTGGCTCCTTCTGTTGATGTGGCCTGGTGCTGTTGCACACTGGACACACAGTTGTTTCTTGCTCTATATCTTCAGTCATTGTGGGCCAAAACACGATACCACGGGCCCTTTTGCAAAGACTTTGGGGCCTTTCATGACAATGCCATCTTCTAGGGTGAGTTCATCTCGATATGGGTGGTATTGACGAATTTCTGTGGGCAGCTGAGTTTGTCTGCAAGGCCACTCATTGTGACATTTCTCAGTTTCTGTAGCTCTGGATCAGAGGCAGTGTGTTCCTTCAGCTGGGTCAGCCTAGAAGAAGAGATTTGTTGGATCGACATGATCTCGTAGTCTGCTGTTTCATCACTGTGCTGACCTGTCAAGGTTGTGGGAGCATGGGACAAAGTGTCGGCGAGGTACATCTGTGAGCCTTTTTTGTACACCATCTGAAAGTTGTACTTTCATACATGCAGTATGAAAGTCTGAGCATCAGTCTGAGCAGTCTGAGCATCGTGCGCTGCAGTTTGGCTGGAGCTGAGTGTATGGGCTTGTTCAGGATAGTGACTAACGGCTGGTGATCGGTTTCGATTTGGATTTGCTTTCCATAGATGTAATCATTGAACTTGGAACATGCAAATACAACTGCAAGAAGTTCCTTCTCGATCTGCGCATAGCGCATTTCGGTCTGTGTCAGAGTACGAGAGGAGTAGGCGATTGGGGCGCCTTCCTGGAGGCATGCAGCCCCGAGTCCATACTCTGAGGCATCACACGTTAGCGTGACGGGTTTCTGGATGTTGTAGTAGCTGAGAGTGGGTGGACTGGTTAGGCTCTGTTTTAAAGCATTGAATGCATCCTGATGGTGCTTCAGCCAGCACCACTGAATGTCTTTTCACGTTAGCTCCCGAAGTGGGGCTGAGAGCTCACTGAAATTAGGAATGAACATTCCTAGATAATTAATCATCCCTAAGAAGCGTTGGAGACCTGTGACATTTTCAGGTGTGAGCATCTCCTTAATTGCTTTAGTCTTTGCTGGGTCAGGCTTTAAGCCCTTGCTTGTGAAGACATGACCAACATAACAGACTTCTTTGAGAAGGAATTTGCACTTTAGGGGGTTGAGTCTCAGCTTGACTTCCCTTGCACAGTCAAGTACCTTTCTGAGATTCTGTTCATGCTCTTTCATATCTCTTCCGCCGATGATTATGTCGTCGACGATGACAGCACAGGGGTATCCAGCAAAGATCTGCTCCATTGCATGCTGGAACACCTCGCTGGCTGAGTTTATTCCATACGGCATTCTGAGAAAGCGGAATCTGCCAAACGGAGAGCTTAAAGTCATGAGCATGGATGATTTGTGTTCAAGCATTACCTGCCAAAAGGAGCATTTTGCATCCAGGACAGAAAAGACTTTGGAGTTAGCCATTTGGGCGGCTACCTCCTCTATAGTATGCATAGGGTGATGCGGGCATTTCTGCGCTTTGTTTAGATCTCTTGGATCGATGCAGAGTCTGATGTCATCTGAATTTTTTTGGTGGGTTGCCACCATAGACAACACCCATTCTGTTGGCTCGGTGACAGGGGTGATCACACCCAACTTGACCATGCGGGTTAATTCTGCTTTAACCTTGTCTTGCATTGGAACTGGTATTTTACGTGCAGGCTTTACTACTGGTGTGACTTCTCGGTCTATTTTCATGGAATAGGTAACCAGAAGCTTACTAAGTTTATCTTCGAAGAGATCTGAATACTCTAAGAAGATCTTTTCTGAAAAGGTGCTTTCCACATCCATGGCTACATGGTGGACTTCTTTGTTCAGTGTGATTAATTGTAAGCGGAGTGAGCCTGGTAAGCCAAGTAGGGGTTGTACGTCCCGTTTCACTACCCCACTGCAGAGTGTATTCCTTGGCTGCAGAGTGGCATGAGAGTGTTGCTGTGCCAGCTGTTTGATTTCCTCACCTCCATATGCCACCAGTTTAGTTTTCTGTGATGGCAGGAGTTTTTCATCTTGTCTCAGATGTTCAAAAAGGTCAGCTGGCATGACATTACATTTGGCGCCAGTGTCCACCTTGAGCTCTATGGATTTTCCATTAATATACACTGTGGTGAAAATTTCATTCTTGTATGGAAAGCAGGGATTTATAGTGTCTATATTAATTCCAATCACATAGAACATTTCCTCATCGCTGCTAGGCGGTTGCATCTCAGTGTGGTTAATTGGTCTCTTTTTGAATTGCCGTGTGTGTGATGACTTGCAGTATTTCTGGAAGTGATTCCATTTTTGGCACTTATGGCATTGCTGGCCATGTTTATTATTATTAACCTTTATTTAACCAGGAAAAGTCCCATTGAGATTAAGAACCTCTTTTTCAAGGGAGTCCTGGCCAAGAGGCGACAACATGTTGAAATTATTATGCTTGGCATTTGTCTCTTTTTGCCCCGTGGCTGCCCCCGCAGTTGTTGCAGTTTGTTATTGTGTGAGCGGGCCTCTGTTCTTGTTGTGTTGCACGCCGCTCATTGCCTGTCCTCGTCTTGACTTTGTGTAGATGTTTTTTCTTTATTATGTGATGCAAGGTGTCCACCTTTGCTGCCATTTGTTTTGGAGCTGCTAGAGCTTTTGTATGTTGATCTGTCTGCTCGAATATCTGGCACATTTCAATTGCTTTGCTCAAAGTTAGGTCACTGTTGCGCAGCAGTTGCTTTCTCATGCTGTCACTATTTATGCCACAAAGGAGTCTGTCTCTGATGAGCTCGTCTTTAAGCTGGCCAAATCTGCAACTGCCTGCCTTCTTTTTCAAGTCACTCATGTAAGACTCAATTGTTTCATCTGGTCGTTGGTTTCTAGCGTTAAACTTGTGCCTTTCCATTGTTATGTTTGTTTGGGAATTACACAGTTTCCGAAATTTGCGCTTGAGACATTCCGGGTCTTCTCTCAATTCTGCTTCTCTCACCAATTGTCTGTGTTCTCCTTCCCCCGCGTGCACAGCGGGTGCATAAACGAAGGCGCGCTCCCGCTCGATGGCTTCAGAGCTGGCCTGGTTTAGCAGGATGAACGCTCTAGTTCAAGCATCCTTATGCTATGAATATGTCGTATTCCTGCTCGAAAACACGCCACTTCTCGGCGATGTTTCCACTGAACACCAATGGTTCTGGTCTACGGAATCCGTCTGACATGGTCATTGATGCTTAATAGCCTTTCCTGCGATAGCCGAGCAACGCTAGCTGGTTACTTGCTTGCTTCGTCTGCAAAGTGCTGAGAAAACTTTGGCCTTACCACTCTGGTAAGGCCAAAGGGCTGTAGCACACGACCAAACCACAACTTCTAACACCATGTTTGATGTTCAGCAATGACTCTGGATTCGGGATTACTAGCAAGCTTTGTTTTACTACGTAACTGAGCAGACATTACATGTAAGCAACTCCACACCCGGGGTGGGGGGGGGGGGGGGGGGGGGGTAGGAAAATCACTATTGGTTGTCCTAAAAGTCGCTAGAAGTTGCTAAATGATGTCATCGCCTAATTTGCATACTTGGTTATGCTAATGTAATTGTAACCTACGTTGTTGGAGAGAGAAATAACATCGTGGAAGAGACATAAAGTGAGTAAAAGACATCCTAAATGCATTTAGAGTTTATTTAGAACTACAAATTAAATTTCTATTAGCAATTATTGTTTTTTTTAATGTCACAATTCCAACCCTGCGTCGTCATAAATAAGTCTCCAATAACACCAGAAAAAGTCACCAGATTTGTCGCTAGTCGCTTTTTAGAAAAAAAGTCGCTAAGTTGGCAACACTGGGGGGGGGGGTCTCACCTTCGCGCTGTCTCGCTGCATGCGTGCGCAGCGTACTACTCGGAACAGGTATATGAAAGCGGCATTAACGAACAATATTAGTCAGATGTTCTACAATGACTGAAAGGCACAGACAGTTATTTTTGCAGGTTTTTCGACTGTAATTTTAAATCAGAATTTACTTGACAGGTTAGGCACAAAATTTGGGATTTAGTCTGCATTTGGTCTTATTCAGTGTCAGGCACAAAAGCATTAGTTTATTGTGTGTGTGTTTGTCTGTTTTTCCAACAACCTGTCCAATCTGTACCCCACTGTCATCCAATGCTAACATTCACACCTACTGTCAGTTTAGAATCACCAGTTAACCTAACTTCATGCATGCCTTTGGGTTGTGGGAGGAAACCTCTCAGACACATGCGAACACCACACAGAAAGCCCTGACTTTACACCCATGAACTACTTGCAAGAGGCAAGAGGTACTAATCACCAACACCATGCTGTCTCATATGTAGATCAGATCTGTTAGTCCAAAGTGTGCCTGAGAAAAAACAAATTACACGGTAACGCTAACACAAATTTTGCTTTTGAAAACTAGAAAGATAGCAACTAAACATACTAAATACACATTAATTGTTTATTGCCAAGTTTAATGTTTATTCAATACCAACAGGCAGTACATTTATGTATTTCAAGACTACAAGCAATGAACAGCTACTAGTGGATCTAAGCACCACATGTAATAATTATATACATTCAATCACAGGGATAAAGAAAAACAAATTGTTATGGGGAAATGTTTTTATGCTTCGCTTCATAATAATAGTGTTCATATTTTACACTGTGCAGCCCAGCTTCTAAACAGTAAACTGTAAGCCATATAAGCCATATGATAAGACCACATGAGATTAACACACAAAGCTGAGTTTTGCAGAAGTTGACTCACAAACAACACCCACACACGAACATGAAAAACAGGAACTGCTATGCTTGTTAAATAAAGGAAACGCCTGCGACTCGGTGTGAGTCTCTCTGTTGAGCTCTCACCTGTGCACGTTAAAAATCTCTCCAAGTGTCTAAGTGTTGTTTCTTCACCTGAGTGTTTGATAATTGTTGATATCCTTGACACAAATCAAATAATAATCCTATTCATACAGACATCCTAGAGCTTAAATTGGTCTGTAATGAGGTTGCCACCTCCACTGAAACTCACATTTAGTGACTTACTGTTAAATAATTGCATGTATTTACTGCATATAGTAAACAACCAAATAATAAATCATCAAAGTGTAATGCATCAGTTTGGAACACAGTAAAGTTTATATCCTAATAGACCCTACCTAAAATCACAAAGTTAAAACTGGTTCAGGGTTTTCTGCATTCTCTATTAGTTTATTGGTGTCAAGCACATCAGGTTGCGATCGTTCACCATTGAAGTACAGTGGATTTTCAAATGTGGGGAAGGGACCAGGAGACTTCTTGTAGAGAAAAAATGCAATGACTACCAGTGTGGAAGTGATCGTAATCACCAGTACAACTACCACAGTAGTGTGGACACGAGTTTGATGAGCTTGATGTCCATTAGATCCTGCAGGTTTAAGCAAGTAAGTTCAGATTTTAAAACATGATTTAAATTTTCACAAATTTTCACTAAATTTTTCACATTATTAGTAGTAGTATTGTTATATAATTAAACAACACAGAGCCATATAAAGACAGAACTTACCATCTTTTGATCCTGAAGTTTGAGGCATCACTAGTGGCAAAAAAACAAAGGAAAAGAAAGAAAGAAATGGTAAAAATGCAAACATATAGGTTTATTAGCTCTCTCTTTCCTGTAAACCATAAAACTTTAGCATTAATGTAAAGTAAGATGTAAGATATCCAATGGTAGATGGCATCTGTGTGGTGTACTAACAAGCTGCTTACTAACACATGTAATGAGTATTATTAATTATAAATTATTATAGTTGTGCATTTGTTAACATTTTCCTTCAATAAATAATTGGACATAATTACTTCACATTGACACAATTATTTTACCTTTGGCTGTTTTACAGATATATGGTCTGTCGTGCCATCTGCGACCCGAGTTCCAAGTCCCATCTGAGGTTTGGATTGCTCCAAAATCAGAATCCGGCTCATCTGGAGCCCAGTTAGTGAAGTCCAAAATAGTTCTATCCAACCAAAGCCATGTCCCTAGAGACAAACAGAAATGTATTCCTTTTTTCACTTTGCTAACTTACCAATACCCCACTGAATGTGGCTACACAGTTGCTGACAAGAAAGACATGATAAATAGTACTGATTTAGTGGTGATTTGAGGTTATAGTTTGTTTCTTCAATTAAGTCAATAAATTGTTAATATGGTTTCATTAAATAGTTTTTCTATAAACACTAAAAGATTACACTTATTGTGGCCATACCTTTATGAGTTTTAAACAGACCAATCCAGAAAGAGTTGTGTCTGTCTTTGAAATTTGTCACAAAGCCTTTGATGAATTCTTGCTCGGAGGGATCTTCAATGCTAGCCAACACTCCACCTTAAAAACAAAAATCGACTGGTTGTGACAATGTTGAAAACACATATTAGGCTTAATCTTAACACCACATATTTACTGTATAGTGATTCTAAAATTATTCAGCATGTATCTTACCATGCCTTACACAGCTGCTAGCTGCATCTGCCCATTCAATTTCATCTTGGATAAACAAATAACAATAACCCCTATACGGCAGCCATGTGTAGCTCTGTTGGTACTCTAGATCTGTATCTTCAGGACAATTTCCAGGAAATATTGTAGACTCAGTTGGTGCCACTTCTGTGAAGAATAGAAGCAATAATGCTAAATGAATCACAAAATGTTTTACTGTGACTTGGTGAAACGGTTATCTCCTGGGATCAAAATGTTCTGCGATGTCTGTTACTGTAAATTAATGTAAATAATAAAAGAAGAACACTTGAGCTGACCAACAGCCAGCTAAGGAAAAAAAGCCCTCTGAAATAGCTCTTATTTAATGGACAGTAATGGGTCTCAAACACTCACAGGCCATCAAAGTTCTGTTCTCGTTACTCTCACATGATCAGAACACAGAGCACTGAAAATCCTGCCTTTTACTTTTAACTACATCCTTCAAAAGACATTAATAAGCAGAGATTGCTTGACATTGGCCAGTTACCTAGCAGTTGGCAATTTAGTGATATCTACTATAGACGTTAAGACGTTAAATCAAGATGCCAAAGATGTAGGAAAAATCATTAACTTGTTAAAACATACCTGTAGACTGCATACAGGCACTTTTTATGGTCACATTGCAGAAAGCGGTTCTCCATTTTCCATCCACATCTACATACACACAAGGTTTGTCCCTGCTTGGTTCAAATTCAGCCCAGCCGGCATTGTTCAGATGCCAACCATCAATATATTTAAAATAACCTCCAGTCTGAAAATAAACATGGATCAGATGTTGTCAAATCAATAGTTTTGTGGGGGATGTTTTCTGTCTGTCATACCTTGTTAAAACTGCTTCTGCCAATATGTGTTATATAGATTACAAATTTAGATTTTATTAAGAAGTCAGCAATCTTGGGTCATATGCCATTTGTCATGATTTTCCAAAATAAGTCATTTAATAACTTTATCACATCTTATTTCATACATAACCAAGAACCCTGTATAACTCTTATTTTCAGGTGTCCTGTATGTTTAATCATTTTATAGTACTTTTTATAGTTTTTATAGTAATTTTGGATAGTTGCAGCCTTGTACCTGCTGTTTGTTAAGTCCAATCCAAAGAGGACTATTGAGTTTTATAGCCAGTAGCTCAACATATGCCTGTGTCCAGTCATTTCGCAGGCTGGCCAAGTTGGCTTTATCAGCGTTACAACGTTTCTGGGCTTCATCCCAGGTCAGATTTTGAGTAATAATCTTGATGCTGTCATTTCCCAGAGTCTCATAGATATTATAATCTATGGTTTCAGGTGGTGCTTTAATGTTTGGATCTGTTAAGAGCAAAAATAAAATTAGACATGAGATTAATTCACATTTTTTGCACCACTGCAAACATTATAACTGTCAACAGGACTTTTTATTTATTTTGTTGTGGATTATTTGCAAATTTGTTCCCCATAGCAGGCCAAACACATTGATATGAGTGAACTACCACTGGAATGCAGTTGTACAACAACAATTTAACTTCTTAACATCCACCAGATCTCCAACGACCTCATTATGGGTTAGAGCTAGGTTTACATCAACCTCTCTATAACATTTTCACCTGTTTGCTCAAATGTAAATATAATAATAGAATTAAGCTTATGTTTGAAATGAAGCTCTTTTTGAATTTGGATCAAATGCTACTTAACCCTACCCCTAAATGGTGAGACTGCAGGAGAACAAAATATTTTATGAACTATGTTTAGCCTCTGAAAATGTCTACACCAAAGAGATGGACTCACCAAGATTCCGTTGACATATATATCCATTGGTGTCATTGCAAGACCTTGTTGTCCATTTACCAATCCCAAAAACAGGATTTCCATTCATCACAACACATTCATCCTGGGTAAGAATGGTAAGTGAACATGATTTTAAAATCTATTTTTTTAAAATGCGCAATTAATTAAGATTACTTGTTGCATACAAACAGTGGTGACATGCTTAAATTAATGTGGAAAATCATTACCTCATTCCATCTTTTATAAAAGCTGCCAGGATGACGATGATGTCTCTGCAATCAAAATGATCATTATTAATATTTCATTAACATTTCTATTCCTGGGAGAAGAAAAACTTTTGGTTGGAGTTTGACATTGACCTCTGACCAAGCCCAGCATCACTGGACACATCTATAACCACACCTACCTGTCAAATCACAACGCATAGCTCAAACTATGTTTACCTCATTCCATCTCGGATACACCATCCCAAAAGGTTGTTCACGTCTCTAAAATCAAAATTTGCTAGTGTAAATATTTCTTTAAAATGTCAGTGAAAACTAAAAAGCTGGTCAAAGCTTGACACTAAATTCTGTGTAGTTTAATTAAATCATAGCATCACTGAATATATATCTGTAACTCGACAAGAAATGCGCATTGGCGACTGCTGCTGTGATTTGGTGCTATATAAATGAAATTGAATTTAATTTAATTGAAAATGTGTAATCATGATACAAAAGCAAGCTGTAAAATGACAATACAGCTACTGATAGTTGTACAAAGGATTAGCTTCACATTACACCTGTATGAGATTGAATGAACTCACAGAATAGCCCCAGTTGGTGTATTGCCTTTTTTTCCCATCGGTCCAGAAAAATCCCTCTTGGCTTATAGCATTCAAACCAATCCACAGGTCTGTAGATGCTGTATGAACCATTCTGGTGATCAAAAATGCTGAAAATTGAAGATACAGACACAAGATATTAAATGTAGGTTTCTGGTTTCTTTTCCATTTTTGGTAAAGTATTCACATCTTCATAAGCTGTATGATATGTTTAACTCTTTCCTCCATAATGACCTCCCCTGTGCCCTTAATGAGGAGTTTTGAAACTTTAATATACACCAATAAAAATGTGGTTTGACAACCATTTGAATGGGCTTCAGGTTTTTCCAAACTTAGCCCTAGAAATATGTAGCGCTAAGTACAGACAGAGATCAACCACACTAACTTCAGAAGCACACCCAGTAATTTTGTTCTGGAAGCAGACCTAAAATATAACAGAAACCATTGAGTCCAGAAAAGAGAAGCGAGGGATACACCTAGTAGGTATTTAAGGGGAAAGAGTTAAAGTTTAAATCCAAATCTGAATAAAACACAATTAGAACTAACCTTGCACACTTCTTGTAGGTATAGAGACTAAATTGCCTCCCACCTCAGTGCATTTTGACCGTGCATATTCCCAGGTGATCTGTCTTTCGTTAAAGATGTTGTAACACTGCAGAAAAGAAATGTAATTATTATTATGATAAGACTTAGGTGAAACATTTCACCACTGAAACCTGTGTATTTTAGATTATCTCATTTATAATTAGTACTGAATGAAGTTCACAGATGGAGGGGTCAAAATTTGCTGACTTTTTTTAATGCCACTCCACATTCGACAAACTTCTTTCTGCTTCCTTCATTCTCCTTCATTCGTGTTTTATTTAGTTATTTATTACATTTTAAAGAATCAACTTGACATTTGAAGCCAAATAAAGGCTCAATGTAAAATTTGATGGTGGGCCTCTGCTGTAATGTTGTCATTTTAAAAACTTCTCTGAAATAAAGGTTTAAAAGTCTGACCTTTGTGCCAAATTTCATCCATCTTTTTGGGCAGCCACCTGTTGGAGCAACTGTTGGGGCTGCAGTGGTGTTGGTTGGCAACATCCTTCCTCGCTTGCAAATAAATGAAAGCTCTCTTCCACAATTAGAAGTCTTCCAGAAGCCTATAAGATCAACAAAGAATTCATTAGGAACATTATCCTAATCCATTAATCAATTATTTTAATCCAGACATCGTGTCTAGATTTGATCATTTTTCAATTCAAGTGTTCAGCGCATTTTTACTCACCCATGTGATAAGACATAAAAACACAGTTTTGATCAAAGCCACTAGTGCTGGGTTGATCTTCATCCCATCTTCGAAATGACACTGGAGTACCATCCATCCACCTTAATGTAGAGAATTATAGTTAAATTTTTAATTGTATCATATGAAAATATTCATCATTTGATGTTAGACTTTTTTGTATTATTGTGTCACTATTTCTATTCCATAATAAATAAACAAACATGTGACCACATGGATTTAGTTCACTGATGGCTAAAAAAGAAAAATCTTCTTTAGATCAAATGACAGGTCTTTTGAACTGATATCTGAAACTTAACCAGTAAAAAAAGGAAATGTACCTCATTACAAATCTAATAGGAAATGCACTTCTTATCAATGATCATGAGTTGGCCTAAAAGCTCCCTTTTCCCCTTATGGCATTAATGATTACTCACCAAGCTGACCCATCAAGATCCACAGACAAACCTATATAATAACGCCCATAGCTTCTGGATATCTGTAGACACACACATAAATATGCACAATTATCTCTAGTGTGTGTCACATTCTAATGTTTTCAGCCTGCTCTAATGTATTAATAAAACAAAACAAAAAAGTACAAATTAAATACATAGATATTTACCTGTTTCCATAAGAAAACATTTTCCTCTTTACTGGTTATAGATACTAGGTCACTGTGCCTCTGCTGACAGAAGTGACGAGCATCTTCCATGGGCAATGACATTCTGTTAATATAATACTGATTCCCTCTCCGCTCCAGCCAACCATCCGAAGTGGTATTGAATTCTGTAAAAGTTTAGAAATACATTGATAGACTTGTCAGTGTTCTACCGTATCTTTTGGTCAGATCCGTTTGTCCAAGGAGACCCAACCTTAAAAAAGAGCAACTAAAACACCTGGTGGCCACATCAGACTTTTGAAGAGGGCTGAAGGTACACAATGAATAAAAAGGTATAAAATGTAAAATCTATCCCATTGATATTCAGATCATCCCAAATATTTTTCAACTAAAATTTATTTTTATTCATTAATTTCTTCAGTGATGTCATTATCAGAGGTGGAGCAAGTAAAGTACAAGCATTCTTTACCTAAGTAGAAGTACAGATATATTTGTTTAAAAAAGTACTAATTCAATACTAATTCAAGTTCATTACACACTCACTCAATTCTACCACCTATTTTTTATGCAAAGGTAACTGAACCTTGTCCTGTATTAATGTCATTCTAAAATAATATTATTATTACATGAGAACACAAATGTTATTCCAATCTAAATCTAAACCTAATGAATGAACTTTGCTTAAATCTTTTATGTAGGACACAAGTAGTTAAAAAACATTTTTTAAAATAACCATTTTCAGTTGTCCACATCGTAGAGCGTGACTTTGCCTCCACACCGCCACCAAATCATTTTTAATGTGTTCTCCAGTAGATTTTCTTAATGTGCAGGGTTTGATCACTTCATCACTTTGTGGATTTACAAAACTGAATTCAACATGATGTATGCAGATGTTTCACAGCTATACTAACAGTATACTGTATATTGTCCTTATACTAGACCTTTAAAGATGGTAAAAAGGTGGATGCTTAATCTAAGCATCACATGCTTAAATGCAAATTAATATACTACATTTACATAACACTGATCATGAGCACCACAATATGAAAATGGATAGAAATTATCAAAACACATCATATACAAATCCAATATGTAAAAATGCTGATGATTACATGCAATCAGTTTATGAGGTGTCACTAAGCAGTCCTTATCTTTAAATATAACCTCTCTTTTTCCTCCTTAGTTTTTTTCTATATTGGTCTCATGCTCTATAAATAATACTGTTTATAATTTATAGTATAAGTTTGTTTATTTGAAAGGTAACAATGAAAATGATTTATCAGACTGCTTTGGGAAATTGCAAGTTTGAGCTACAATGCAAAACCACCAAAAAGGATGAAGCTGTACTCGGGCAAATCCGCAATCCAGGTGTTGTAGTGCATATGTGTTATTCACCCAGGTTATGTTCGAGGTTAATTCATGTGAACTTACCCACCACAGTATTATTCGAAGGTAGTTTTGGAGTCACTCCTGCAAGAACACAGGCAGAAGTCCATTTTATTCAAAGGAAAGGAAAGCAACAGTAAACATGTGGTGGCACTCTGTAGTCTACACTGCGGTATACTGTAATGCAGTCATTATTTTTAGTCCGAAATGTGTTTCAACAATAGTGACAATTTCTCCAATCATATACACTGAAATCATGGCAAGAAGAGATTACATAATATTGTGAATATTAACAATAATCTCTTCACCCCTGAAGACAGAAAAGAACATGCATATGAAAGTTAGTTAAAAAATGTTCCAGCAGTGAGACTGGTCAGCATTCAGTCAGCTATACCTGCACGGATCTGACACAACCAGTCATTGTAACTGTCACAGTTCAAATCATTCCAGGAACCTTCTTCATCCCAGTTATGTATCACAAACTCAGCACAAGATTCTGCATTGTTGAAATTGTTTGGTTCTCCTTCCTGCCAGTGCTGGAAATCTAGCTGTTAACAATAAGAAACAACAATATTATGTTGAGTTATTGTAAATATTTTATTAAAATAACATTTAATGATTTAATGACCAAAAACAAAAGAACAACAAGACAGAATGCCATTAACTTACTGGGCTTCCATCAGTCCAGGCATAACCAGTGCTTGTTTCAGGAATGTGAAGTCCAATCCAGGCTTTTCCACCTCTGCTGTACAAAAAAGGAAACGACACTCTCACTGTCTTCTAAAGTACTAAAACAAACATTTTAGCTACATTTGCAGTTAGCTGATGGTGTCAGTCTCATCAGAGAAGCTAAAACATGTCCATATGTTTTCACCCTACAGGCAAGATGTGGTACTTCAGGTGATGAAAGTCGAAAATATGGTGCATCTGAATTTGCTACTGCATAGAACAGCAGTCCCCAACCCCCGGGCCTCGGACCGGTACCGGTCCGTGAGTCGTTTGGTACCGGGCCGCGAGAGTTGAGGCTCAGGTGTGAAATGTATGGTTTTCAGTGTTATTTTGTTATCGTTTTTATCGTTAACTCAGTTTTCCTGGGTCTTTTCACGTGTGTTATGAATAAATCTTCTTTTTTTCAGTACCGGTACTAGTTGTATTTTGTTGTATTTGCCGGTCCGTGAAAATATTGTCGGGCATAAACCGGTCCATGGCGCAAAAATGGTTGGGGACCGCTGGCATAGAACACAGGTCAGATAAGTAGGTGTGAAATGTACTACTATATGAATGCTTTTTTTCAGTAGGTTAAAACACCAACATGGTGTGTTGTGTGAATGTGAAACATATTTGCCAGCATGCTGAATATTTTTAAACAGGATTATTTCACATAGATGATCATTGTCTAGAGTTTGATCTTATGTTAGGATAAACTAATGGTTGTATGATTTAGACTGGAAAATAATTGACAGAAGATATTATAAACAGTAGTTGTTATTGTAGACTAAGTCATGCTGTACCTGAACAGTCGTAGCTCAGTAGAACTGTGGATACTAAGCAGATCTCCTCCAATGGCCCTGCAGTAATCCCTGGCCTCAAACCAAGTTTTTTCTTCTGAGCGAGGACCTGTAAAAAACTTCAAACGCAAGACAACAACTCTGTAAATTTCTCAACCGCAGATAGTTCATGCAATTGAAGGTAATTGAATTTAATTTAATTTTGTGAGCACAACACTGAATGGAGTCCTGAGGAATAAGGAGAAATAGAATGCAAAACACGAAGAACAAGTCCCTATAGTAATGAATGAAGAGATTCTTAAAACTGACAGGTTGCTGGTGTATCATAGGACTAACACACAGAGACCCAGTTACACTCACATTCACACTTATAGCATATTTTGGCTGACATCGCATTGCTGTAAAGTGCCAGTGCTAAATACTCCACAATAGACAAAGTTTCTTTGAGTTCACTCAAGGCTGACCGAAGGTTGTACCTTAGCGCACATAGCTCTCGTTCCCACTCGAGTCCAACCCTCTGGACATTTAGGAGGAGCTACAGTTGGTGGTGGAGCAGTTGGAACCATCCCCTCCGCCATGTACTTGCAGATATATTTTTCTTTGTTGGTGCAGGGAAGCAGGTCCCAAAGTCCAGCCAAAACCCCAGTTGTCATGGCAACACAACCCTGCTGGTAACCTTGGGGCATTGAGGAAAGCAATAGTCATGTGCAACTTATTGGGCTGCAGTTTATTCCTGATATTTAAGGACAGAAATTCAGATGCATCCATACCTGGCATTTGACTATTCCAGTGAGTGAACCTTACTGTGGGTGAGTTGGTCCACTCAAAAACATCAATATTCTTTTGATTTGAGAGCCCTATCCAGAAGTGTTTCTCTGGTCTCAACCCCACCAAGCTGACAAGGAAGGCATTATCCACCCTGCAAAAATGTATACAATTCATGGATTTCTTGTCATTTTTAATACACCGTGCAGCACATGCATCTGCATGCATGTTTGTGGATTTCCCAAAGAAGTCGTTATGTGATTTATAACAAAGATGAACTGGTTGTTTTCTTACCCATTTGAAACATCAGCTAAGTATGAGTTTGAACTCTTGCAGTCTTCACTAGCTTGACTGAAAGTCTTTGTCTCAGTGCCTACAAAGTAGCAGTAGGAGCCATGTTTTTTCCATCCCTATAGGAGAGTAAATACATCACAACTGAGGAGTACATTAAAATTTCATTTATCTATTTTTAATCTGTTTTTTAGAATGTACTTCTGATTTCACAAAGTGAAATTTGAACCTTAATCATGCTTTGTTATTACTCACAGCTTTACATCCGATGTCTATATCTGGTTCATTTCCAGTGCTTTCAGTGGAACTTTGCTTCATACAGATAAAGCCATGTTGCTCATCACATGACCGATCTGCCCAGTTCCCATTCTGCAAGAACAAAAGCATTGTAAACACTTGCAGATTTGTGGGCTGGATTGCTGAATCGATAAAATTCAAATATTTAAAGCACTGTAATTACAGTTACTCCAAGGTGCTTTGGTATATTTCTCAGAATACTAAGCACTCAAAGTGCTTATATTTGCAGTGAAACACTATCACATCCAAAAAGCCTGTAACTTGCCAAAAAACCTTTAAATCATGAAAGGTTTTAAAGTTTAGATATTTCGTAAGAATGACACATGGCTATAGAAGTAAATGCATTGCCTTCTAATTCTAAAGGAGTCTTGTTGTGTTTTCTCTCACAGTGAATCTACTTTACCAGTCTACCACACCTAAGATACTGATTTCATAACATTCAACTTTGTAAACCAGTGTGGAAACTATGAAGAAAAATGTCGGAAGAAAATATTCTGCAGCTCACAACTAAGTTAAAATGGTAGAAAAATATGTAAAATATCAGTATTGTAAAACATGTACTCTAGAAACAGCACAAAAAATACAGTTTAATATTTCTTGCAAAACTTTTTCTTGAAGATCAATACATCAGGGGTAGTGGATTATGCTTCCTCCATGCATGATTTGTCTAGCTAAACACATATAGATGAATAAATATGCACAAGGTCTTACCTCTCCCCTGATGAGAACACAGTCATTTCCATCAGTGGAGAGTCCTGGTTTTCCATATTCCCAGCTGGTGAAGGACACATGAGACTGGTCACTCCAATCAAACAGTCCCTCTGTCCTAATGTCATTCAGTCCAATCCAAAGCTCATCAGTGGATGCTACAGAAAAATAATGGACCAAATATCAGCCAGAAGCTCAAATTTCCCCATTGCACTGAAAATTACTTGTACAGTTCATAGACTGGTAAAGAGCGACAGGCATAGTCTAAATCGTACTTTAACATATGAAAAAATCAACAGCTCACACATGCGTGGAAATATTTGACATAGACTCGCAACAAGCTAGAGCTGAATGAATGACATGATCTCTATTGTCACTCCTAAATGTACAGTCATGCTGCCAGTTATTATGTGTAAAGTGTGCATGTCATTCTCATCTGTTAAGGCTTTCTTAATAATTAGTCTTTTATACAAAATTCAGTATTTTTTTATTATTTGCCAGAGTAAAAACAATTATGATATAGGGATGAATACAGCACTCTCACAGTGATATTACGAAGTGAAACTGTTATTCATATATTGTTATTCATATATCACTGGCTGTTTATGTATTAGTAAACATTTTGGTTTTAATTAAAGACAAACTTGAATAAACTCAGTAGGTGTAAATAGAAACTGGATTAGGTGGAATACACATTTTGATTAGGTTTAGGTGAGATAGACAGTTTAGTTAGAGTTTAAAAAAACACGATTTAAATTAAATGCAAATAAAGATGTTGTGACCTAGCCTGTGTACTTTTTTTAAACCACAAAATATCCCTAAAGTTTACCATATCCTGCCACAACAATAAAGAGTTTAAGGATGCTATTAGTGAATTACAAACTGGAAACTGATATGTTCAATCTCAGCACATGTGCACCTTGTTAAATGTATGAAATATATTTGCTGTTGGGAATCTGTTTTGTATTAACATTATTTCATGGAGATATGATTGCCACATACCGTATCCAAGCTGAGAGATCACAAAGCTTTGATCCTCCACATTTCGGACGGTCGCTAAGTCACCGCCTTCTGCACGACAAGCTTTCTGAGCGCCAGACCATGTTTGAGCATTACGCTGAAGATGAAAACAGTGGCCATTGTAGGGAATCCAAGGTGTTGAGCAAAATCCTTGTTCAACTGATGATGAAAAGAACAAATATATAAGAACTTCACTTCTGATGTCCCCCAAGAAACTACTGCAATCTAGAGAAATATTCAAATCGCGGTAAAACAGAATAGAATTTTTTTATATACTTTGTGGAGGTGCTGGTGGGACCCCATCTTTGTAGCAGATGTAGCCCATTTTCTTGGTACAGGATGAACTTTGCCAAGAGTGCTCTCCAGCAGTGTCAAGAATTGCACAGTTGTGTCCTGGATTAGGAAGTGGATTCCCTAAATCAAGATAATAATGATGATGGTTAACACTCACACATTACCCAATCATGCACAATAAGAATTTTAGGAGTACTTTAAATCTTTGAGTAATTTGTAACAATATTGGTAGTATTTAGCATTTAGAAAAACTAACAAAAGACGGATAGAAAATGAAAATACTGTATTAGTTGTTAAAAAGATAAAAATGTGTAATAATTAGCCGAAACTTGGAGACATGAATGAATATTTAGTTGTTGGTTTTTTTAGGTTTAGACTGTTGTACTTCTTACGTACATGAATTCTTGAAAAACCTTTTACCCTAAGAGTCTAGTTGTCACAGGAGTTAGGCTAACAGATTATATTTGCTTAACACTGTAATTTTCTGCAACTTTTCAGTTAATTTCCAGATCGCTCAGATGTTTTGAGGATTATTGCTGAAAGGAACTTCGTCCTTGCAGGGAGGACTTACCAGAATCCCATCGCAGATAACGGAAAGGTTTGCCATCAGTCCACTGCCAACCATGTTCTGGGTCCAAAACTAACCCAATCCAAAGTTTTTTTCTCCCTGCTCCCAATAATGCTGTGTGTTCAAGTGTTTAGGAGACAGCGGGACGAAAAAAGAATAGCACTTGTTTTTCTTTCCTGAATTAAAATATCAGCTTTACAAAAGTCAGTTGGTAGGAATAACACAGATAAATACTAAAATATAGTGCAGGTTCATGCAACATCAAAAGTATTTGTAATCCAAAATCTTGATTATTTCATTTAAAATTCAAAAAGCTGCATCTGTTTGAGCTCTGGCAAATATCCACCAGGTGGCACCTCACCTGAGATCAAAGCTTGCTCACTGGGCTCCACAATACTGACCAAGGAGGCAGCCTGCTGTTTACAGCTGGTATCAGCTTGTCCCCAAGTCAGAGATGACTGTATGTTCAACTGGTAATATGCTCCTGTTATGAGATTTTTTCTCCAGTGATCTGTGGCTGTATTTTGACAGAAAAAAAAATTAATTCAAATAATTCTTACATTTTCACTCCAGTGATGTTGAAATTTGACAAACTCACAAGTGGTTGGGCAGTATCCCCACTGTTCACGTTCAAATTTTGTTTCAACTGCACACCATGGTCGCTTTGTTGAGGAGTCAAATGTAGTGCAGTCTCCATACCACCGGTCTTTGTAAAGGAAGGGAAACATGCAGATCTTTCCGAATGCATTTCCCTCAATGGTAAATAACTCTGGAGGTGAAAAGAAAAGGCTTCAGGTTGGGTCAAGTGGCTATAGACAAATGCACACTTACACATAAAAGCATATGTTTTATACTATACCTCTGTATGTTCTTGTACAAGCACCGCTTGAGGTCCCTGTAATTGTGAACTGGTTATTTGGTCCTGTTGTTTTTGAGAGAGCAATTGTTTCATCAGCTTTCATCTCAATGAATAAATTATTATTTTTGAGGGCAAGCAGAGTTCCATTCCTGCATTCCCACTTTTGCAGGTCGCTCTTGTCATCACAGTCATACAGGCTCACTTCACTTCCTATACTTTTGCCCTGAGCTCCCAGGCATTTTTTAGTTGTGGTAACATAAAGCCGGTCATCAGTCGTCCAGCGTAGGTCAAGGCAGCGGCTAACCCTTTTCAGCAAACAAAAACCAGTGGCTTTGTTCACGAGTGAAAACGGGGAATCTGCAAAGGGGAAAGTTTAAAAAAAAAATGATCAGCCTATTGCACAAAGTTTATTCCAGTATGGATTCAAACAAGCCTTTAATGAAAGCCGTGTTTGAATCAATAAACATCCTAATATATAAATATATTTCCCAAATAATTGTGGGGTTTCTCAAGGCTTGGTCATGACAAATCGTTAAATCATATGTTTGAGCTTATACTGTACCATTTGTTGTTGAGCATTGGCATGTTGTGATGAAGAGGCCAAAGACTGCTAGAGATATTCTTGGGAGCATCATTCCTCCAATCAGTCTCAGAGCAGCAGACAATGTCCATGCATTGCAAGCAGAGGACTTATGTGCCTGAACATGAAAAGGAGGCAACCTTAATATCTCTGACATGACTCTGTTTCCCCCCCTTCATTGAGAAAGTCTCATGTTTCACATTGGCACATTTCAACATTTTGCTACTGGTACGTGGGTGGACAGGAAGGAAGGAAGGGCAACATACACAAAAGCACACAAACACACACTCTTTCTGTTAGACTCCAGACACGGCAAAAAGTTGTCCCATTCACTTCCCCTCCATAGGAAGAACGAAATGTGTAAGACAATTTGCTAAACATGTTTCATGAATCAGCATTAGTGATCCAGAGAAACAGTAATTCACAAGCTTTGATGCAGTACATAAGGATTTATAGTGTTGCCTTTGACATCTTCCTTATGATTAAGTAAGGGTCAGAATCACAAAGTTCCTAACAGTACTACAGTACCATAATACTGTAACAATGTTATCAGGATAAAGGCATTCTGCAATATTCTACACAGCCCAAGATTGTCTACTATCACACTCAGTGATATATTTGTTACGAATTAAGAATATTGCTCTGAAGAGGCAAAGGCAGGAAATGTGCTTCTATTTATTTGTACACATATATTAAATTCATAATGAATTTTCTGTGTAGAGGTTGCATGTTCACTGCAAGGCTGCGTGGAGTCTCTCCAGGTTTTCTGGCTTTTAAGCCAACAAGTAACGTACCCAATGGCATGTTAGCTTATCTTGTGATTCTAAATTGGCTGTAGGTGCAAATGTGTGCAAGTGAAGGGTTACCCTGTGTCTCACCCAATGAAGCTGATGATGCTACCGATGCTATAATTCATGATGTTATGACAGATCCGGGGGGGGAAGGGGGGGGGGGCTGTGTGCATCCTGAGTGTAGTAACATAATGTCCTGCTTTACGGAGTAGGCATTCAGATGTTTTTCTTTTTGTTTGGTTTGTTGTGTTTTGTTTCCAGTTCTTCCTTAATATCTATCACTGCATTTTGTATTTTCACTTCCCCTTTGGTTATTCTCCTTTTTGTGGTGGCACATTGTGCTGAAGTATGAACCTTTGTTACCACGATGATGTTTTTATGATGCCTGGATGAAGCTGCTACACTAATAAAGCTCGAGCTTTTGTTAAGCAAAAAATAAAATTATACTTTTTTCAACATATTTAGAAACAAAACTATTATTGTAGGGTAAATCAAAAGAAATACCTTCAAGAATATAAACACAAATGCTTTGCAACAAGGTGCAAACTATTGTTTACACAAAAAGCCCAGATTAGACACAAAAATATCTAAAATAGAGTGCACAGTTCTGAAAAAAAAAACTTTGGAGAAATGAAAGTAAGATAAATTTGGATGATGGGAAAAGAAAAATGCAAAGAAAGAGAAAAACATTAACGATCCGAAAAATTATCCGACAAACATGGTGAAGGCAGTGTTATGGTATCAGCATGTTTGGCTACCAGTGGGACTGGGTCACTGGTGTTTATTGATGATATTAATGCTATTGATGATAGAAGCATCCGGATGAACTCTCTGCTCAGATTTAGCCAAATCCTGGAAAACTGATCGGACAGAGCTTCACAAATGGATAAAGTAAAGCTGTTGGTTATTTAAGATGTTCTTAAATAACCAAGTCAGTCAGGTGATCTAAACCCAACAGAGCATGCTTCTCACAAGCAAGCAGCAACTAATGGTGGCTGCTTTAAAGGCCTGGCAGAGCATTATTAGGGAATAATTACATGTGATGTACAAGGGTAAAAGGTGTGTTATTTCAATTGCTATCCAAGTATAAAAAACAATCCTTATATCCTTATATTAGTTTGTCCAGATTTTCCTGGAGCCGACCCAGTTAGAAGGTCAGATCAGACCCAACAGGCTTGACCGTTACATCTTTTAAACAGGAAGTTTACTTCACAAAAAAAGTGAGAGGTCTCCACTTTTGTATATTTATATCAATTTTAATAACAACGAGACACATTAGTAAGACCAAAAGAAAAAAAACACTTAAATGCTTGACCATAAACCATGTTCTCAAGCCATTAAATGCTTTTGTAATCTACAAAATATAAGTTAGCCATGCATTACGAGTTATGATTTACAAGCAAATGATAGAAATGCAGTGTCGCTCATTGAGCACACCCTGGACTTTGGTGTTTGATAAGGTTTCACAGTCTCAGCTCAGCTGTGGTAATAAAAGCTGATGTCCAGTATTTCAGGTACAAACTGAAATACTGGACTTACACTGTAACCTGGTTATGATGTTGAGATGTTTCTCTTTATTTGGACTCCTCACGTTTCTCTTGTCATCTTTGTTTAGATGTGAAACAAATATTTGCTCTGCTTTCAGGTATGTTTCTCTAATCTGAAATTGCTTGCAATATATTTTTTGTACATCCTGAGGAAATAAGGGGTATAACAGTGAGGGAGAGCACTCATGACTTGTGTAACCTCTGACAAATTGTGCAATGTTTGCTGTAGACGCTTTAAAATGTATGAATAAGAGTAATATAAATAAAAATGCACCAATAAACATGTCTCCTTGATATCTTCTTGTAATGAAACTGTCTTCACAGTACTGTTAGTCATCGTCTCGTCTCGTCCTGATGAGGAATTTAACAGTAATTCTGGTGAATGTGTTCCTGCTGGCCTCAACTGTGATTTCAAAGAATTGTGGCGACGGCTCTGATGAAGAATTTTGTGGTATGTGGTCGTTCTACACAAGTTAAGCTGAAGCTTAAATTTATATTTTAGTGTCAGCTATTTAAAATTTACCAGACATTACTGGAGAAATTGTGATGTCCTTGTCTCATGCACACAGCCAGTTTAACATGTGTTGAGTAACTCGTGCATCTGTTAAGATTTATAACTCTTTGACTACATCATGATCATTATTTTGTACCTGTTGCAGTCTGTGAGAAATGTAAACACAATTAAAGCACAAATAAACAAATATAAGCGATCATGTGTTCTACTTACTGTTCTACTTTGAAGTGACTATTTTTCTTTTTACATGAGTAAATTTGTTCATTAATTTACAAACACTGGTCGTGAGATGCTATGTAAAAGCTTGACATCAGAACTTTTTCTTTGCACTTTTAGTTTGTAGCTTTCAATGATAAATCCATAATTTGATATATCATCTAAAAGGCTCATGCGACTTTGAGGATCACTCCTGTGGTTGGAAAGATGTTAGTGAGACCCCTTTTTCCTGGAGAAGGCAGATGGCAAACATTACCTTAATACCTGGACAGGACCATACCACAGGAAGTGCATGGGGTGATTAGTATAACTTCCTGTCATATTGTTGATGGCACATTTTAAAGTGGATGCAAAAACTACTGAGATCCATTTTTCATTTGATTATGAGATTTAGCCTGTTAACACTGGATTTTTTTTTTCTGATTGCCACAGGTCATGTAATGCATATAGATGGTAAGGAAGGAGGTGGGGTTTTTTCAGATGCTAATTTGGAATATTCTGTTGACCAGGGAGCTGCTCTGGGATGCCAGATTAGGTACTAAAAATTAATCATTAATATATGAGTCCCACAGCTGAGTTCCTGATTGATAGTGCATATCAGTATGCCCCATGCCAGCAGTTATCTGTTTTTATGTAATCTGTCTGTTAATATGTTTCAGGTTTTGGTACCATATTTATGATCAAGAATCATCATCGCTCCCATCAAGATCAGCTCTTACAGTAAAAGTGATCAGAGACCACACTGAAACAGATTTACTGACGATTTCTGGTGAAACAGATGGTTGGGAGAATGCCACAGCGCTAATTGGGAATCAGCCAGGAGGATACAAGGTTAGCAAAGCATCCTGTAGACTTTAACCAATACACAGAAAGTAACAGCAAACATTTAATTAAGGTTAATATCTTTTTAGTTCCTCCCTCATATTATATTGATCTTTATCTGATCTTTAACTGTTTCATGTTCTTCTGGAACACCTCTGCATCTGGGGCAACAATAAAGCATTTTTTTCACTAAAAATGCAAAACCATAGCACTCAGCATGATGAAGATGCTTTTGTAAATTAAAACACACATCATAATTTCAGGTGAACTTAAGCAAACAGGCCAACCAGGTAAAATCTGGATGCTTTCCATTAATCAAAGCAACAAATGTATCAAAATTTAGATGTACATGAATGTCAGTGACCTAAAGTGTTATTAAAAAGAGAGATTACAGTAATACTAATTTTATGGCTGTTTGTTCTGACATATCGACCAAAGTAGTTGCCATTGTTAAAAAATATGCCTTTAATTCTTTTAATTTAGTAATCTAATCTATTCTTCTCATATGGACCCAATAGACGTCTTTTCTACTTGTAAAAAATGTCAACATCCGTCAGTTTTTTCAGCTATACTGGAACCTGTTTTAACCCAGTAGATGACATCAGGGTTTCAACCGTGTTTTTATGGCAAGATGAAAGTGTCATGTTTTCAGTAATTTCCTACTGTACTTAAAAGCAGCAGTGTACAAACAGTGCAGAGAGTTTAAGGAACCATTTCTTCATTTCTGACCCTCTGCAATCATAACTAAGAGATTGTGGGGGGGTGTCTTCAAAGAAATACAGTAATCTTCTCTTATAAGGGTGAAAAAATACTTTCTAATTTTTGATTATGAATTTAATACTAACTTTTCAGAACAAATGAAGAGTAAAGGTCTTTTTCTTTTTGCAGCTACTGTTTTTATTCAGTCTTTCATTTTTGGAAAAACTGGATGTTATGTTGGATGATATCAACTTTGAATACTGTAAAGAGGGGGAAGTCCCAGCTGGAGGTACAGACAACCTTTCATGTGACTTTGAAAAGGATACCTGTGCATGGTACCATGACTACAGAGCCAGTCTCTTGTGGGAAAAGAGTAAAGGTGGATATGATCGCCCAACTGGGAATGGTGAGTAGCCTACTGAGCATTAACATATAGGTTTAATATTTTGGATCTTCCTGGGTGACATGGATTGAAATATTGTGATTAATAAATAATATTAAAGCCATCATGAAACTATATAGCAACACAGTTTAAGTAAACTATAAAACCATCCAGAGTACTATGCATGGCCTCTGATGTGTCTTTTAGGTCATGTGATCTTCTGTAGTATTAATAACGCAGTCATTATCTTAAATATCTGCTCACGTGTAAGATTTATGTATCATCTATTACAAATTGCAGTAAATTCAAGTGAGTGTATAACTTGACTTTTGCATCTCACTCATCACTTCAAAGTTTATGAGATTGCTCTGAGTGTATCTCCTGTTGTGTTTTGTATTTCTTCTGCAGGCTACTACATGCTCATAGAAGCTAAACGAAACCTAAACATCTCATCAGCAGCCAGACTCATTAGCTTTCCTCAGCCTGCGGGTCAAGTGCTTTGTGTGAGTTTCTGGTACCACATATTTGGCAACAGCATTGGTACGTGAACCGCTGTCCCTAACTGCACTTGGAGGCAAATTTTATCTAAATGCACAGAGAGATAACAATATGTATTTTAATGAATTGAGATACATTTAATGTATTGCTGTTCTCTCATCATCAGGCTCACTCAAGTTTATTGCAAAGCATTCTGGTGAGCCAGAGACAGTTATGTGGATGAGAAGTGGCACCCAAGGAAACAAATGGCATTATGCTGATCTTACCTTCAACAGCAACAAACCAATACAGGTATAACTGATGCTTTTGTAATTGCTATAGCTTGTTTGTTTGTCTGTTGGCAAAATCTTTTTCAAGAAATACTACTGGAAAAATATTTTGTGCAACAAAATCTGATGTATACCTGTTTTCCAGTTTATTATAGAAGCTGTTACGGGAGGTGAACAAGGGAGCATAGCCATTGATGACGTAGTGGTGTTCAGCGGCAAAAATGGTTCTTGTCCACCAGAGAGAGAGTGCACCTTCCAGGGCTCCCTTTGTGGTCTGCTGCCTCACCAATCTGCAAACTTCAGCTGGGACCGGATCACCGGAGAGTCCCAACCATCCCTCTCTTCAGGCCCCAGAGTGGATCACACACTGGGGACAGATCAAGGTATGCAAATGTTTAGAATAACGATATACGGTTGATTTTCAAAACCACACATATATTAAATGTTTTGTGTTGTTGGAATAAAGCTCAGTAGATCAGTTGAAGTGATATGATTCATCCTCTGGGGAGTATGAATGAATTACATTTTATCAAGGCCAAAGTCCACTTTATTGTCAGTATTTGTTGTTTCCTTTCCAATCTTGAAGTTTAAGGCAGGAATAGAGATGCAGTGCATGTGTTGTGTTTATTGGCACATGATACATTTTCAGTAGAAATATTTGATCTTATTTGAAAGTACCTGCAATGTTTTTTTGAGGATGACGCATTGTCACACATGATATAGTTAGTGATTTAATAAACACGGTGCCTTTCCAAGCTAAGCAACCTGTGCACAAAGATAACTATGCATGTCCTCAAAATAAAGCAGAATGTATGATAACGCCACAAATTTTGTAGGTTATTACCTGAGCGCCCAATTGTGGAGCCATCCTGTGGGGTCCAGAGGTGCAATGACGAGCGCGGTGCTCGAGCCTACCCCTTCAAAGGGGGAATGCCTAATGTTCTGGTACTACATGGAGGGAAGTGGCGTGGGAGAGCTAAATGTGTATCTTCAAACCCCCGACAGCCATGAAGATCCCGTCCAGCTCTGGACCAGAGCAGGTGATCAGGGGAAGCACTGGAGGCATGGAAGAGTGACACTTCTCAGTCCTCATAGCACATATCAGGTATGTACACATAAACACAATGTTTTTTGTTTTTTATGTCATTTTATATATTTTCTGTAGTTTGTCTAATAATATCATATAAAATATATACTGTTTTGAGGTTTTTTCCTCTGGCACAATATTGTTACGCTTCATCTAATACTATATATATCTATAAAGATTGCCACTGTCGATTAACTGATTTTTTTAGTTATGTTTTCTCCTGTATGGCTTTTTATTTGTGCTTTGTGTTCAAACATTTTATATATTTCAAGGATAATGAAACACTTAAAAAACACTTACTTTCATCATTTTAGCAATTATACTTTAAAGGATGTCATGTAAAAGACAGAGCTATGACACGACATTTGTGCTTTTGAATTCGAGGTGATTTTTGAGGCGATAGTTGGGGATGAACCAAGCAGAGATATAGCCATTGACGACCTCATAGTCCTGAATGATGCATGCCCTCCGACGGGTAAGTAGCCACTGTAGATTTTGGATAACAAATCAATCGTAGTGTTTATTTGTTCGATTGATTTGATTTTACACTGTGTGTATCCATCTGTATAATGTGTCTGTGTATTTCTTTGAAGGTTTTTGTGACTTTGAGAGGGACTTCTGTGGTTGGGTCAACAATCCTCCCCCAGAGTTTGGAGTCGAGTGGGATTGGCTCTCTAGCAAAAGTGATGGCTCAATGATTCCACCCAGAGACCACACCACAGGATCTGCTTTAGGTAAGTTACATGTCACACATGTACTTTAACTACAATGGCAGGCTCACTTCAATATTACTGTTGTAGCATTTGCTCTATAAGAGAAGATATCCTTCAAATTCTTAGGCAATGTCACAAGATGCCACTTTTTAAAAAATAAATATGTTTTTCAGGCCACTTTGCATTTTTCATGGCATCCGATTCTGATAACGATGAAATTGCCCAACTGGAGAGTGAATCAATGGCAGCTGTTGACCAAGCTTGTCTGGAGATGTGGCACTATGTTGTAACATGGCTATCAAGTAGTGAGTACAGTTTTTGTTTTTTTTTTACTTTATATTAATCTTGTTTTATTAACAATCTGCAAATATGTGGTGTAAACAAGATAAGGTCTGCTTTTCTGCAGTCAAACATGAATAGTTATCAACTTTACAATAACTTAAAGACAGAAACTACCAACATTAATGTCAGTCATGCCATGTTAGTGTTAATTACACAGTGTAACAGTAATTTCATGCTAAGTCCAATGCCAGTCATGAAAAAACTCAATCCAGGTCTTAGTACAGTTATCAAAATTGACATTGTAAGTGGAAAATTTATTTCAACCTGTCAAGAGATCAGTGAATCTACTGTAGTAACATGTGGATACAAAATAATAGCATCAATGTAACTACTAGCAGCTATAAATTGAAGTAGCAAAAGCATTTGTGTGAAAATTAGCATGCAGTTGAACCTTCCCTTACATTCATTAAAAAACCCAAACAAAATTCTTATCATTAGTGGTGCTTTGTGTTAGAAAATTAAATTGCTGTCGTTATTTAAACCCCTAAATAAATTGTCACATGTTGATTATTGAGGCATGGATCCAATACAGACAAGTGAGGCAGAGCCATTTATTGAGGCTGAAGTTAAAGTCAAAAACAGCACACTGAAGTTGTTCAACCAACTCTAGAAAAAAAACTGAGAGGAAAGACTGTTTATACACATAAGGGGGTGGAAATACCAAAGTAACAAGTCACAGCTGCAAATAGTCAAGACAGCAGGGGAGGGAGAAAAACCCAAAACCAGGCACAAGAGTTAACTAATTAATAAAGTATAACCAGTTAACTAATTAATAAAGTATAACCAGTAATGAATGCAGAGACAAAGAAATAACTCCTCTGTTAAGCATCTCCTCAACAGAAGGGATAGCACAGGAGAATGAAACAAAGGGAAACTAGTAAGGGAACTAATAAACTCCACAATTAAGAAACAAATAAAGGCTCCAAATACTAAAATAATAATAAAACTTTAAATAACTTATACATAAATAGTAAACATAACTAAGAACCAAACAGAGAACCTCTAATAACAAACATAGCATAAACAAAGAAATAACACTTAATTATTCTCTTGATGACCCAGGTCCTTCAGCCATTACACTGACGGTGTTTGTCAATGAGCCTGCTGGACTGCGTGCTGTGTGGAATACAAGTGGATTTTCTAATAACAATTGGATCAGAGACAGGGTGGATTATAGCGCATCAGGCCCTCACCAGGTAAGAATTGCATCATTTTTGATGTTGATTTTCTCATGAAAATATTGACCAATGATAAATCAGCGCAGAGTTTTAAACTTCTATTGTTCTTTATCGCAGATTATTTTACAAGCCAGGTGTCCCGCCTCAACAGATGACAGCTTTTCCCTGGATGACGTTCACATAATCAGGAACATGTCTTGTGATGACCTCATTCCAACCACTACACCATACCCAACCACCACCATGACCAGCGCTCCTGCCTCTGCCATGGACTGCACCTTTGAAGAAGGTAAAAGTGCAAAATTTACCAGAAATTTAGCAAAAATAGCTTCATTTGTTAATAGTATGCTACAAAAGGAAATGCCAATCAAGTTCTTTTGATTACTGGCATTAGAGCTTACAAATCATGGTCATGATAATGAAAATGTTAGACATAAAATTACCTTTAAGAGCTTTTTCCACAACTAAAAGCTCATAATCATTGCTATTGTGTTTTTCTTTTAATCATCAGTGACTTTGAAATATATGGACACAACTTAGCTCAATGAACAATAAAGAAATATAAATGAATTTACAATATTTGTTGGTATTATTGGTATTCCATCTCCTTCATGCCCAGTTCAAAACACCGGGCTTCATAACGCGACTTCGCTAAGTATGCATTGGCTACATCCATCACTATATATGATCTATAACATATATAGTTATATAACTATAACTATATATGATCTATCTATAACATTTTAAAATATTATAGATATGAATGTGTAACCACTCCTACATGCATTTTTCTCAATTTGAGTATGTCAATTTTTTCTTTCCTGCTCATGTACTTATATAGTGTTTGAATACTCTCTTGTAAAAACAGGTCTGTGTAACTGGGTCCAGGAGGCCAATCATGATTTGAACTGGACTCTCAGTATTGGACTTCCAGTTGAGCAACCATGGGATGGACCTCAGTATGATCATACTGTTGGGAATAATGAAGGTATTCATTATTGACAGTAATATAAGCACAGAAGCAGTGCATTTATAACAGAAGTCTAGTGACACACCTTAGCTGAAAAATAATGAACAACTTTGATACCCAGTTATCCTTTGTCTTGTTTTTCTAGAGAAAGTCTTTCTTTCTTTCGTTCTTCTTCTTTTTTTGGCTGTTCCTTGTAGAGGTCACAACCGTGTCTCATCTGCCTTCAACTCACCCTGTCCTTACCATCCTCATCTGTCACATGAACCTTCTGCATGTCATCCTTCATTACATCACTACTTCTCTTTCTGTTATTCTCCCGTTTAGAAGCTCCATATTCAACACCATTCGGTCAATATATCCACTATCCCTGTTCTGCAAATGTCCAAATCATGTCAGCCTTGCCTCTCTAGGTTTTTCTCCAAGCTGATCAACCTGAGCCATCCATCTGATGTACATATTTCTAATCTCGTGTATCACTCCCAGTGAAAATCTTGGTACCTTCAACTCAGCCTCCTGTCTTCTTGTCAGGGTCACCATCTCAAACCATACATGATTACATCATACAGCTCACAACCAACTTGTAAAGATTTCCTTTCTCTCTTGTTGGTATGCTTCTGTCACCTCTGACACCCATCTCCATCCACTCCACCCTGCCTATACAGTATTCTCCTGTTTTCACAACAGCCCGGCCTTTTATTCTCATCTTCATCCATTTTCCCCTCTCTATCAAGGTTTCTTTCTACTTATTAATGGATTTGGATCTAAGGATGGTGAAAAAGCAGTCATCTCTGTTCCTGTCATTACTCGTGCGTCACCAATCTGTGTTGATTTCTGGTATCACATGCTCGGGCCTTCAGTGTCAAACCTGGATCTGCTGGTTCAAACAGTATGTAACCTTTTTAACACAACTGAACCTTCAGTTTCAGGCTGTGCTTTATATCATCTTCAGATTTCTTCACATTCCTTTACATAATTTTTTCTAGCAATCATCTGAACTCTTAGTTTGGACTCGTCGGGGAACGCAGAATCCAGAGTGGATGAATGCGAAAGTAACCCTCAGCATGAATGACATAGTACAGGTAAACCTCACCTTGCCATAAAAATGTCAGTCAATTTTCAAGTTATTTTTTAGCTTCTGACTCTGAATAGAAATGTCCCTAATTCAGAAACATTTAATGTAGCACTTTGGCAGCATTAAACTTTGCATCATCCTTAATTCACAGATTGTGTTTAGTGGTCAAAGAGACACCAGCAGTCAAGGATTCATTGCTATTGATGATGTTAAAGTTAGAGAGGGGGCCTGCAGTAATCACGGTATGTAAACATTAACTCAGTACTCCCAGTTATCATCAAATAACATCAAATCAATATCAAATAAATAAATAAAATAAAACTTTGCAACCTTTTTGTTTTAAACACCATTTAGATGTGTGTGGGTTTGACTCGGACTTGTGTGGCTTTGAGAATGATGTGAGTCATTTGGGTCGCTGGATTCGCAGAAAAGGAACAAAGCATCATGTGGATCACACATATGGAACTGAGAATGGTGAGTGCTGAACTGTGGCACAGTGCCACTGCACAATGCGGGATTAACAGAGCTGAGCAGTCATGGTCTCACTCCTACAGGACAATATTTATGCTGTAACTATAATGGTAATATATTGTAAGTCCTAAGTTTGTCCCTTGATATCAACTTGTGGATCAGAGCTCTACAATAATAAGTCACAATAAAAATGCGACTCATCATCTTGTAAAATAATTATCAAGAAGGAGTATGTTGCATAATGTAACACATTGTTTTAATGCGAAAATACTGCATAGCTGTATTACTCAATCCAATCATCTGTATTTGATGTGTTATATCTAATATTTCATACAACTCTATTTAAAAAAAGGATTCTGTTACTTAACAGGCCTGCAGGATTATCGAGGTGTAGGCTCTTCTTTTAGCTAATCCTCTGCAGTGTTTGACATCTTTTAGATGGCAGCTAAAGCTTAGACGGCTGTTACAGACAATATAATACAATACAATATTTTACCACTGAAGCAGGAATGTTATAAATTGCCATAAGCTGATTTTCACAATCAGTCATAAGTTCAACAAATTGTCTGAAAGTAGCAGCATTGTTCTCTGCCTCAGATTTTAGTCATCGTTTCTCAGAAATGTCCCAGTCATCAGTCGTCTTTGCATTTTTGTCACAAAACAAATTTTGTTTTTATAGGTTTCTACATGATGGTAACATCAAATTCTACACAGGATGAGATCGCTGAGCTGTTCACACCAGATTTACCTTCAGCTAAAGAAATGTGTGTGCGCTTCTGGTGAGTTCAAAGATCCATCACAGATTTACAATTGGAGGTTGAAGACTGGTGCACATATTACTGTACATTTAATGTAATTGTACTATTTTTAGGTACTGGTTACCCACAGACTCCTCTAGCAACCTCGCTATCCACATAAGACAAAGCGCAGAAGTTGGTGATGTCCTCTGGCAGCAGACTAGAGGGCTCTCTGCAGGGTGGGAGGTGGCAGAGGTCACGTTGTCATCACCTACAAAATTCAATGTAAAAGCATTTGTTTTCTTTTCTGACAATCAGACAGTCTTATTCTTCCAGTATGTTTCATTTTGTATTTTTCTTTATCTTCTGTGGGAATTCTACCTAAAACAGCTGTGTTGCTTGATCAGGTGGTGTTTAAGGCTGTTCATGTGCATGGCACAAATACCACAGTGAAAATTGATGACTTTTCTGTGAGGGACGGAGCCTGTAGTCCTCCGGGTAGCTGTGACTTTGAGTCTGGACAATGCACCTGGGTCAACATCCTCCAAGAAGACGGACATGACTGGGTGCTGGCCAGAGGAGGCTTCCACGGTCCACCAACAGACCATACCACTCAGACCTCGGAGGGTACGGCCTTAAACAAGGATTACTGAGTCAAGGTTTTAGCCACAAAAATGTGATATACAGGGGAAAAAAACTAGATAAGCCAACAGTTCTCTTTGATACATTTGGATAAAGATTCTTACATGTTGGGTTGGTTTTCCATCGTCTTGCAAGACTTGCTACAGGACTTACAAGGATTTATATGACCTCCATTGCATTTTAGTCTGATGATATCAGCTTTTTGAGCCTTTTAGGGAGATTTGCATGCACATTTTGCATATTTGTGCATATTGAATAAAACAATCAAGAAACCACTCTTGGTTTACAAAGAATTTATTTTGGTTCAAATTCTAGTGGCTGACAGCTCAGTTTTTCATTGATATCCACATTGGCATAGACAGTATTCTGACTTATTTAAAATACATTTAAATCCTTAAAACTGCACTGACCAACATTTTTTATTTGCTTACATATTTTATGTATAATATTAAAGTGGTGACTCTTGGGATTCCCATCAGCTCTGCACTACTTAAATGTCTTCTAGCTGACACTAGCGTTACGGTTTCGGCTCACCCTTACTGCTCCTATCTGCCTTACAAATAGCTGAAGCTAAACACTCAGAAAGTCAACCAATGGTGTGGATTTCAGTTCCCAGTGAACATTTTGTCTTTGTTTGAAGTTTCAAAATGTGACAGATGGTGTGAATCATCTGAAACTTAGTTAATTATGATCAAAAACTGCTGATGTTGCAACCTGTTGATGTTGCAACCTGATCTGTGTGAACTGAAGTTAATTTTTAACTGACATAACATAGTTACTTGAAACATACTTCTCTTTTTTTTATCCCTGACTTATGTCCTGTTGCTGACCTAACCTCCTCCCTGACTACATGTAATGTTTCTAAATTCTAGATACTCTCTATTTATAAATATCTAAACCTTAACAACTGCATTAATATCATTAGAAAATAATATGTTTAATCTTTTAACATTTATCCGGGTGTACCCCAAGTTTGAATTATTAAAACAACAAAAGGAGCAGCATTAAATATTAACTGTATTTATTTATTGTGTGAATTTTGTTTTCTTTTTGCATGGAGGTCGGTTCCTGTTGAGCTCGTCACCAAACCAAAGTCACAGCAGTGTTGCACAGGTAGTGTCTGAATGGATCCAACTTAAAGACACCACGTCCTGTCTCACTTTATGGTTCCACATGGACAACAGGTCAGCAAAAAAAATCAGGTTGCACTTTATCCTGTTTATCTTGTGTAGTTTCCTCACTGACTTCCTCAAGAAGTGTGCACAAATGTCGTGAATCACCTGCTTTACTTTGTGCAAGACTGAGAATATTCTGTGGCAGAGTTCAGTTTGTTCCAAAAAGAGTTGCACTACCAACAGTGAAACCAGCAGCCTTTTAACCCTGTAGCAGAAAGATGCCATTATTAGTTTTGGAAATGAAAAGTGTACATTTCTTGGTTTTAACAAGAATCTCTCTTTTTTTTCTCTCAACTAAAACAATTTTCCTGTTGTCCATCAGCGACTCCGGGACTTTGCAGGTGTTCATACGTTCAGGGCCGTCAGACGAGGATCTGATGTTCCACAGTAACAGCAGTGAGAGCCGCTGGGGCAAGTTCTCTCAGGCTGTAGAGACATCCAAACCTTTCCAGGTATTCCAAACAGATTTAGCTGTTACATTAGAACCCAGGAATATTATATATATATATTTACATGCTCTCTCAAAAACAGCTGCTGATTGAGGCAGAGACTAGCAGAGGATTCATTGCCATTGATGACATTGGTCTCACACCAGGCCTCTGTCAAGGTACAGCTATTCTTTTTTTTTTTTGTTGTTGCATTCCCTTTTTTCTTAGTAAAGCAAGTTACAGAAAATATTTTGTTTTCTTTCTGACACAGTTAATGAAACAGATTTGGGGTTTGCGGGTTGCTCGTTTGAGAATGGCACATGTAACTGGGAGGACATCAGTGTTGGCCAGTGTCGGTGGATGAGAGGAAGGAACGTTACTGGGAATACAGGACCACCCGTGGACCACACTCTGGGCACTAATCTAGGCAAGGCCAAATACACACACTAAAGATATAATAATACATTTACACCAAGTGTCAAATCAAACTGTCTCAGATTATTTTCCTAAACCTGGACTCTTCTTACAATCTCAGCCGGCTTTTGTCTTTTTGTACAATTTGTACAGTCTTAGCAACACTTGTGTTTATGCAGTTTCACACTGAGGTAAGTGTAGACAATCAGCAGTTTTAAGTAGGTTCTGATCTGACGTGTCCAGGTTGGTACATGGCAGTGGAACCTAACCAGGGTGATCAAATGAGCCCTGCTACCCTCCAGAGTCCCCTTATGAAACAGGCCAGCACCACCTGCATACTGCACTTCTTCTACAACATGTATGGGGAGGGTATGTTTATAAGATCTATGTCTTCAGCAAATAAATAAATAAATAAATAAATAATACAATTCAAAAAATTTATTCCAACCTTTGCAACAATCAATCAATCAACAGATGCAGAAGAGCTGAACGTGCTACTGAAGGAGGGATCCAGGACCACCAGGCTGTGGTGGTTATCTGGTAACCACGGAGATTCATGGCAACATGGTGAAGTAACGATTGGCAGAATACCTCAGGACTTCACCATCCTGTTTGAGGCCTCCAGGACCTTCGATAAGCCCGGATACATCACTATTGATGATGTGGACTTCACCAACTGCAGCTTGCCTGGTAGGCTACCTGCTCACCCTGTGCGCTCTGATGTCCTCTTTACTACTTTGTCCCTTCTGGACTTTTATTTTTTATCTTTTTAAAAATTATTATTAGAGCCACAGCCTCAGTGTCCTGAGGGTGTGTTCACATGCAACAACAGCGTGTGTGTGGACACCAGCCATGTCTGTGACTTCAGCGATGATTGTGGGGACTGGTCTGATGAAAACAACTGTGGTGAGAAAAGAAAAATGCTCTGTGGTAGATTTTGTACTTGGAAACTGAATTTTTGTATTAATTACATTTATTTTTTTAATTATTCACTTCTTTCTTTATCTGCTAATCACGTAGAGCTACAAGGTGTGTTGGAGCGCTGCAGCTTCGAACACGGCCTGTGTTCCTGGGCAGCAAGCGATGTGGACACACCCGGAGCTGAGTGGACATATCACAAAGGGGAGGACGCCTGGCCCCACCACGGACCTCACAGGGACCACACACAAAATTCTGATGCAGGTCTAAGAGTTAAAGTCTGAATTATCTTTGCTTTGAATCAGTAATGCTATGATTTATTTTAGTTTTTAATTCCGTCTTATCCAAACAGGTCACTACATTATACCTGGAACTCACCTGAGTGCAAGTGGCGAGACATCAGAGATTCTGTCCAAAACTTTATTGCCCAGCTTTAATTGCAAAGTGAGTTTACTGTATGTAAATTAAAGTGTTGTTTACAGAAAAACACCACCTTGTGTTTTTTTGGGTACTGACAAGTCATGTCACAAAGTTCCATAAAAGCTAAAAAAAAAAATCACCAAAATGTCAAATGGGGAGAAAAAGCAGGCAGTTAATAAGCTTTTAATAAACTGCAGTGGTTTCATTAATACAGATAATAGTAATAGCTGATGGGGGCAAAATCTTGACAGATTGACAAACTGCAGGAGATAATAATAATAACCTTTGATGTATTTAATAGCGTCTATATGAAGCACTTATGGGGCACAGTACAAATAAAACTGCTGAACACTTCTGTAATTATACTACAGTAATAACAATGCTTATCTACACATATTTTTATTACCTTTCTGATTCTTATCTTGAGTAATTGCAGTAAAGTATTAACTACTCCTGCCGGTTGCTGAGTCTACAAGAATTCTTTAGCAAACACCATCCTGTCGTCAGCCCGTTCTTTTTATGCTCACGGTGCTGTTGTAATACTTTCAGGTGAGATTCTTCTACTTCAGCCTGAATGATGCTTCAGGCCGACTGACTGCACAGTCCAGGACTCTACGGTCCGGTAGTGACGACAGAGTTTTATGGACCAGGGAAGCATCACAAAGCTACAGCTGGCAGAGAGCCGAGGTTACGTTGTCCTCCGCAGCCAGCAGCAAGGTTAGTGAGGACACAAGCAGTTAATTGAATGGCAGCCACTGCCTCATGTGTATAAATGCTGTTAGACATCAACTTAAATAATAGCCTTAAATCCCTGAAGCTTACAGACATTATTGAAATTATAAGACCAAGAAGACTGTTGAGGCCTTTGCATAAAAGTGAAAGTATCTGTAGACGAATGAATACTTCTTATATGTACAATACAATTATGTGTTGTATCAGAGCAGTTCCCTGGCAGAATAATAGCTAAAAGGCCACAGTCTAATCTCTGTTTTATCCTCAGATTGTCTTTAAGTATGAGCTCGGCGACGGTCTCAGAGGTCTGGTTGCACTGGACGATGTATCTTTCTCCAGGGATTGTGTATTTGACCCCGACAACAGCGAGCTACCTGACCTGTCGTCAACCTCTGCCCCACCATCAACCTCTAACACACCCACTTCTCCACACTTGACCTCTACTGCACCAATAAACCCCTGTCAGGTAAGCTGCAGAATCTGACTTTATTTCTGTGATAGCAAACTTAGGAAACATAAATTATAAACAAGTCTAAATACACAGTGGGTATTTGTCTCTTTTTTTTCCTGATGCAGGATAATGAGTTTTTTTGCTGGCAGTCACCGGGAAAAGTGTGTATTCTGGCTACCTTACAATGTGACTATCATCTAGACTGCCCGCAGGGGGAAGATGAAGCCGGCTGTGGTGAGAGCTGCATATTGTATTCAGTGTTTCTAAAGATTTGTCTTGAAAAAAGTGTTATTATCAAAGTTGTGGCAAAAATCCATTTAATCACTGTTTTTCCTGAATGTGGCTAGTTGGAGAGGTCATTTAAAACAGTAACGCTGCCATAAAATACACTTCTGTAATCCTCTAAATGCTAATGTTGCCTACTGCGACAGTCCTTAAAAAAATTCCTCCTTTGCAATGGTTAAAATGGTTTATTCATCCCATTTTAAAGCCTGCATGTTGTGGTGCTGCTGAATTTCATTATGAGTAGTGTTATTACATTTTGACAGTAAATATGGTAGAGTAAATATTACCAAACAGTATTATGAAATTTCACTCTTACTTACAGTGTTTATCCACTGTATAAAGATAGTTTTATTCTCAGGCTTTTTTTTATGCCAAATATTCATTTTTTTTAAGCCGTGATGTATAAAAAAGAAGCACTGGAATAGTTGGGAAAGTTTTCATAAGCGCAAGAAATCAGATACAGATGGACTCTGCATAGAAATGAGTTGCACACTTATCCCCAAACAGGTCATGTGCAATTTCAGCGCCAATGAAAGAAGAAATTTAAGTCCTCGCACACTTATGCAGTGTTGTGATTTGTAAGCCTTGATGACAATTTCAGTGCTTTGACATAACCCTAAATAGGCTGTTTGTGCTAGAAAACCCTCCAATGTGGTTGAATTATAACAATTCTGCAAAGAAGAGTGGGTCAAAATTCCTCCACAGCAATGTGAACGATTCATTGCCAGTTATCGCAAACGCTTCGCTGCCAAGGGTGGTGACTTACAGTTATTAGGTTTAAGGGGTGAGTACTTTTCATATATGGGAGACTAGTAGGTTTGCATAGCTTTTATTCCCTTAATAAATGAAATCATCAAAACTGCCTTTTGAACTCAGGAAGGGGGAAAAACGTTTTCACAGCACTGTAATTGCCACCAAAACCTCTTGTATGCCTTTAACAGGAGAAAACTGGATCAGTTATGCTCTTCTTTCTTTTGAGGCTTGTGTTTGGGCCCAGCACCTGTTTTTTCTTTGGCCGTGATGACCATGAATATTGTGACTGTTTTATCAGCAGAAATTCCTTTGGCTGACGCACCTGCATACAACACAAAATCTTTTAAAAGCAGTTTACTTCTCTCGAGCGAGTGATTTCCACAGCAGTGTTACATCTTGATTTGAACCCTTCAGGTCCGTGCACATTTGAGAATGATCAGTGCCGATGGACTGATGTTAGCGATGGACAGAGCAAGTGGCAGAGGCAGCGAGCCAGTAACAACACTGAGCCACCCACTGATCACACTGCAGACACAGGTGGCTGTTATTGAGTAGTTCATTGATGTTATTGTCATAGCTTCACTTCACAGCGTGTTTAATCACCAGGTGTCTGTTATTCTCAGGCTACTACATGAGAGTTAATTTCAGTAAGGGGTCTACACAGAGTGAAGCTCAACTCCAGAGTCCCCCGCTGTCTCCTTCGTCCCCCTACTGCCAGATTCGGTAAGCAGTGATGCGCAGACAAATGATCGCGTCAAACCTGGTTATTTTGATGGATATATTTGATGGATATGTCCGTGTATGAATTGCTCAATGCTTCAAAGCTCCCCTCCCCTCTTTCTACCATGCAAGTGTCTTCCCAATCCAACGCTCTCTCTGCTTCTTGCTTCCTTCTTTCCTACACACAGGTTTCACTTCCACATCAGTGCAGAGAGCGCTGGGTCACTCAGAGTGCTTATGCAGCAAGCTGGAGGGAGTGAAGCAATCTTGTGGTCACGTAGTCACAGCACCGTCTCTCATTGGAGCCCGGAGCATCTGCCTCTCGGCCTGCACCAGCAGCCTTATAAGGTGTTTGATTTTGCCTCCTCTCAACAATGAAAAATGTACACGGGAAGCAATGAGAACAAATGAGTTTCATATAATAATAAATAATAAATACTAATCATTAAAAAGTGCCTGACCATTTTTGTCACCAGGTTTTGTTCAGTGGCGTGAATAATGCAGCTGCTTCTCATGTTGTTGCTGTGGATGATATCTCTTTCCTAAACTGTGAAAAATCCTACCAACCTCCAGGTAAATAAAGTTAATTCAAAGTGACTGTTAGTGAATATATGACATGAGAGGTAGGGGAATGAGTGTGGTGCATGTATCATTTTATATCCATTTTTGTGCCATGTTCAGACTTCCAGGATTATTTTTGTTTTCCTTCCTTTCTCAGCTCTGGCGTCCTTTGGCTGTTCTTTTGAAGATGGTCTGTGTGCTTGGGTTCAGGGGGCTGAGGATCAGCTGGACTGGCTTAGCGGGGCAGGTCCCACTCAAACCTCTAACACCGGGCCTGCAGGAGACCACACCAGCAGCAAAGGTCCTTTTACCTCATGCTAAACTTTCATTATGCTAGTCTGTATATTTATGCAAGTGCCAGATGCCTTGTGTCCTTCGAGGCTGGCCTTTGTAACCTTTGCTGAGCATCAGCCACTGTAACCACAAGTGACCATTAATGCAAATTGACTGTTGACATTATAACAAGTAGAACTGAGTGAACAGGACAGACTGAGTAATATCCATCACAAAATGGCAGAATGCACATAAAAGACAAATCCTGCAAGACTAACTGCAAGATGGTGCATCTTAATTCCACAGTTAAAGCTTAAAATTGATTAACTGGGGAGTTTTCATAAATTGTTATAAACATTAGCTTAGTTTTTGGGACTATATAACCAAAAAGAAATAGTATTGTATTGCTTGAAGCAGTGGCATGATACATAAAATTATAGTCTTACAACATGTCTATTTCTTTTTACCTTTAGCATTTCTCAAATTTTGGTTTCTAAAATTCTCTCTTTAAAGTTTTTATGGCTCAGTGTGACACAATGTGAAAGTGGAGCATCACTCCTCACATGCCACATATGCAAGCTTAGGACATAAGTTGCAAATTTATTTTTATTAAAAGGTTGAGACCTTGAAGTTGTCTTGTTTTTGTTTCACAGGGAAATACCTTTACATCGAGAGTTCCTCACCGAGCATAAAGGGTGATTCAGCCCAGCTGAAGTCTTCACTGCTTCCACCTGCTGGTGAAAAAGGATACTGTTTTTCATTTTGGTACCACATGTTTGGAGCCACTGTGGGTTCCCTCAAGATGTTCCTGCAAACATCTGATCCCTTAGAGAAAACTCTGGTAAAAATATGCATGAAATTAGTCATTTTCTCAATTTGTTTTATCCAGTGAACGCCAAAAAATATGGCAGAGGCCTTAAGAAGGCCACTTAGGTTTTTTTTTTCTTTTTGTTAGTCATGCCGTTTTAGTCTGGACACGTTACTTCCCTTTACTGCAGGAAAAAAAAAGGGAAAAAAAGTCTGTGTGGCCGATTGAGAAATATTTGCGGCTGTTTCCACTGTGTTTTTCTCTGTGTTATTATACTTTTCACGTTCTTGTGAAATGCTGATTGCAAAATCACATTAATGCATGGCATAATGAATGCAAGATGCACACTTTCAGTGCATAACACTGTGTTGCAAAAATCCTCCTCACATCCTTATTGGGATGAGTGAATCAACATCCTGTCTTTCCTGTAGGTGTGGCAAAAATCAGGAAACCAAGGAGATGAGTGGCTGCAGGTTCAGAGCCATGTGAACCTGCAGAAAGTTCACCAGGTTGTTCTGGAGGCAGCAGTGGGGGGAGAGGCTGGAGACATAGCTATCGATGACATCTCCTTGAGTCCTGGAGCATGTCCTGTTTCTGGTAATGGAGCTGAAAATGATAAAAAATTCCAAGCAACCACATTAATGTCTGTTATTTGCTATTTTTGCCACACATTATATTGTTCCTTTTCAGTTTACTAGCTGTATAGATCAAATAAAATGCTAAATCGGGGCGTAATAGTCATTTTGCAAGTATTCATTTAAAAAATGATGCAATAAGCGTATAAAAACATACCAGGTACTTCACGTGGGCATTTCAAGTTGCCCTGCCTCGCACTCTCCTCTCCCCAGATACCAAAACAAGCCCTCCAAAATTTGTGAGGAAGCTGCCAAATTTCTATTTCGTCCTCTGTCAGCTGCATCTCTCTCTGATGTTTCAAACTTCCATCATCCCAACATCCACCCCTTGGCTCCAAAGAGATGTTTACTTAGGTTTAGACTCCAATTTCATTCATTTGCTCTATTAGATTTCAAACAGGAGCTCTCTGACCAAAATACATAATAGTTTAGCAGCTCACTGAAACTGCAGCAGAACTAGTCTTATCCAATGCACAAGGAGCACATATAGCTAACAAGCAGACAGTAATGTAATTAACTGCAACAGATATTACAGTGTTAATCAAAAACTGTCATGTCTAATGTCCTCAGATTAAGTTAAAATGTAATAATGTTGTACAGATTTGTGTGACTTTGAGGATGGGAGCTGTAACTGGGAGCAGCAAGCAGCCGGTGATTCTGAGTGGATCAGACATCAGGGATATACTCATAACCCTTACACAGGACCGGAGAGCGACCACACCACCAGCACACCTATGGGTCACTACTTCTACCTGCCTTCATCGTCTACTGACCGAGCTGGCCAGAAAGCTGCAATGTTTTCACCTCTGTACCCAGCGGGTGAGAGACTCAGCAGTATTTTTATATAATGCAGACAGGTGCCTGCGTTCAAACAGGGCCAAAACAGTTCAGGGGATTCAGATGTGGTTTTTTTGTCCTTCAGACAAAGGATCTTGCGTGCAGCTGTGGTACCACATGTATGGCAAAGGAATGGGGACACTAAATGTTTACCAGCAAAGTGAAGATGGGAAGGAAGCTCTGATTTTCTCTCAGACAGGAGACCAGGGCCTTCTGTGGAGGTTCGCTCAGGCTTCTCTTCTGCCTCGGCTTCATCCTTACAGAGTGAGTCACAAAGAGCCATCCAAACTAGTGAACAGAGCAATTTAAGTCATCATTATTTAGTCCAGTGAGAAAATTAGTTTTGTGTATTCAGTACGTACAGAAGCAGAGGGCAGCGCTCCAGCTGTAAACCAGTGCCTTGATCAGAGGCACAAAAACAGTTACATAAATAAACACGTGTGAACAAATAGATGCACAGACAACAAAAAAAGCAGTACAGTGTCTAAATACATTTTTAATTTTTCACACTCAAATTTTGTCATTTCAGGGGGGAAATATATTTATTTTAGTTGTTTTTATTCTAGATTTTTTTCAACAGCTTTGCTTACTGGTAAAAACATCTTAGCTTCAGTAACTGAATTATTTTAAAAAGTAATAAATAGTTAAATGAGCTTCACCTTATTCTAATATAAAACATAGTTAATGCTTTTCTGTTAATTCAGTAATTATAAAATATTAGTACATTTTAATACAGGTTTAACCCTGCTGTGAGTCATTATGTCCCCATAATCAGTATCATTACTCACCACTGAGGTTGTTCTTTTTTTTTTGATGACACTGTACTTTCACTTCCACTACATTGTGGTATTGTTACACAAGTAAACTCTGGGAGTGTTTTTTTTTTCATTACTACAACTGTATATATTTGTAAGCCATTTCCTTTATGTTGTTTTGATATGCTGCTTAATTTGACTGTGTTTAAACAACATCTGTAAATATTCAAAATAATGTAAGAGGTGTCATATTTTCATTTAATCTTTGTGTTGTGTAGAAAAAAGTCTGTTGTTTTTGTAAAATGGAGTTGAAACGCATGCACTAGTTGTTCTCCGAAAACACTAAAGTGTTTCCTGGTAATAATGTGGTGAATTAGAGTAATCTACAAAAAACAGAAGACCAATATTTCAAAACCTGATCACATAAAGCTGCATAAACACGTATTACTGTGAGAGTTTATTTTCTTGGGCAGACAAAAATTGTGGCACATTAATTGGTAACAGTACTTTGAGTGTACAACAGTGCAGTTTCACGGAAATGATACAAAAATATAAAATAACACTAAAATAACTCTTCCACTAAGATTTTTTAAAATCTGGTCTACATGCTTTGTGTCTCAGATTGTGGTGGAAGGTGTGAAGGCTGGCCCTACACAGGAGGGGGACATGGCTATTGATGATGTACAGCTGACTGATGATCAGTGTCCTCCTCGTGGATTTTGTGACTTTGAGGACACGATGTGTAGCTGGAGCAACCTGGGTGAAGGAGTCGACCAGGGAGACTGGCTCCGTGGCAGTGGTGGTTCCCCGAACCCACATACAGGACCCAGTGTGGATCACACTACTAATTCCACACAAGGTAGTAACTATTCCGGATAGAGACAAAAAGTAGATTTTACAGATGCATAAAAAACACAATTGCCATGAGCAGTGTTGGTCAAGTTACTTGAAAAAAGTAATCAGTAACTAATTACTGATTACTTCGAACGTCGCACTCGCTTACGTCACTGTCATGAGACATTCTCGCAAAAAAAAAATCACGGTTTTAGTAACGCAGTAACGCAGCGTGCTTACGGGAAAGTAACGGTAATCTAATTACCGTTTTTGCAATAGTAATCCCTTACTTTACTCGTTACCTGAAAAAAGTAATCAGATTACAAGTAACGCGTTACTGCCCATCTCTGGCCATGAGTTCAGTTATACAGCACGAGTGACTCAAGCAGCATTCATAAAGAATCATTGTGGGAATAAAGCACTTTACAATTATTGGCTCGTGAGAAATAGCAAATGAGCACTGACTGTTTGAACTTTCATGCATGAAACACTTGGCTCAGTGCCTAATGCAGAAGCAAGCTGTAAACCAGACGACAAAACTGTTAGCAGGAGGTCACTTTTTACACAAGCAGCAAATATAGAGCTAAGTTTATTCAATGTTTGCATTAACCTGATGTTCTTGAATCTAACATTCACTTTTTTTTAACGTCTCTTTTGGGTCTCCTCTGGTCCTGGAGGAACCTGGAGGAGTTCTTAGTTGCCTGAGTCTATGATAGACTCCAGATATATAAAAAGATGAATTATATTAATTATAAATAGAATATAAATATTAATTGTAGCAGTTTTATTCACCAATAAGGTTCCACATAGAGACAGAATTGATTATATAGAATAATTTGTCATCAGTAGACTGTGTTTGGCCTAAAGGAAGTATACCATCTGATAAGATAAGATAAGATAAGATAAGATAAGATAAGATAAGATAAGATAAGATAAGATGAACTTTATTTATCCTGAGGGAAATTCTTTTGTCGTTCATTATTTTGATATGCATGCTTGTTTGAAATCACAGTTCTTTATGACACTGGCTGCTATTGTTAATCTGAATGTGCTTGCTGTGTTTCCATCAGGTCACTATGTTTACGTGGACAGTTTTGTGGGTGAGTGGGGAGTCTCATCCTTCCTGGTCAGTGATGTTTTACAGCCCTCCACACGAGGGCACTGTCTCACATTCTGGTATCACATGTATGGAAACCATGTTGGGACTCTCCGTGTCTATATAAATAACAGGTAAATACTTCTGTCTGAAGATCATCAATATTAAACAATATTATTATACTAATGAAATTTTCTGCATTACATAAAATAAATGGGTGTCGTCCTGTCTTGCAGGAAAATGCAGGCTGGTGGTGATGAAGTGGGCCTATTGAAGTGGACTGAAACAGGAAACAGGGGAGAAAAGTGGCAGATGGCAAATGTGTCTGTCATGCATGATGAAGCATTTTGGGTATTACTGAGCTTGTGATAAGTTTCATGTGGAGAAATACACAAAATATCTAAGTGAAAAATGAAATGATGATTTTATATTGCAGCAGATTACATTACAGATTACTTACCATTACAGAGAAATGATTCACAGGTGGACACAAGTAACACATTTGGAACAAAAACTCTTATGACTGCTTTCTGATAAAGCCCATTAGCCAATTTTTATGATGACTGTCAACAAAGGCAGGAGTTGACTTTAGAAGTCTAAAATTACTCCATTTTAAAAAATATATACATATAATAATAATAGGGGTATGGGTTGTACAGTGGTTACCCACTTTGTACCTATGGACGTAAACAAACCCAGGTCCTGGTGACTCAGGATTTAAACTATATGCTTTTCAGATGTGGATCCCAGGGCCCCGCATCATATGAAAATGTTTCTGTTTAAAAAAAAAAGGCTTTGAGTACTAGGTGAGAGTAATTGCTATATAAATTACTGCTGCATTATCACTACATTTGATTTATTTGTTTTAACACTTACAGTTGTAATATTATATTCTTATGGTATATATTTAAAATTATGACTTATTCATTTTCATCTTATTCAGCGTCACGACGTGGGCGTGTGTATTGCACTGCTTTTGTCGTTATCAGTCGATGAACATTTGATGACCTGATTTCTCCTCGTGTTTTAACTTTGCTCTTTGATGCGTAACAGTTCTTCTCAGTTGGTTCTTTATAATATTTAATGATAATTTTACTTATGGATGGACAAAATGTTAATGTCAGTTATGCAGAGAAGGTCTGACAAGGATTTTTATGCAAGCCCTTCATGAACCTCAGCATTAACAAAACACTGAAATATTAAACTAAAAGCAACACTTAAGAGATTATGTATTTGAATGGGTTTACTGAGGATTTATATAATTTGTGGCTGAGTATTTCACTTTCTCTCAAAGCCTTCATTGTCTGTGGATTGTGACAGATGTCAGGAGCAAATGTTTGAATTTATAGGCGATGGCATACATGCTGTAAATGCACTTGTATTTATGGGCTTTAAGACTTTATTTAAATTTAAATTACAGATTGTTTGTCATTACAGCAGTTCTTTTGTTAAACCTGCGACTCACCGACTTCATTCATGGAATTGAGCACTCATATACACCCATACAGTGATATACCAATCCCTTTAATTTAAGCAGTCTGGATCATAATTTTGTTTTTGCTAATTTTATTCTTCTTATGTGATTTGTACACAGTTGTGTGAGCTGAGAGGTGGGCAGCAGTATATATTTGACAGCTACATTGCCTCGCTACAGTCTGCTTCATGTTTTTTTTTTAGATATATATGTAACCTTTAAACTTCTTTCTCTTTCCTTCGCCACAGTTTGTGTTTGTGTATCAGCGAGGCAGGATGGCAGGTGGGGATGTTGCTCTTGATGATATCACCATCGTCCCAGGCAGCTGCTACACAGAGCCTCCCATTGATCACTCTGATAATAAGGGTAACTGTAAGCCGCCGGAGGATACTTCATAAATATGTCTTACTATTTTTTTCATAGAAAACTAGAAGAAAATAATTTCTTGTACTGTGGAAAAATGCTTTTCTTTTGTAAAAATTGACAAATTATTTGTGGGTTTACATATTATCCCCAATGACCATAGCAAAATACCTACTTGCATTAATATTTGGGGCAGACCCTGTCTCTTTTTTTTCTTCTTTTGCACTTTATAGCACAGACTGCCAAGCAAGGTTTACTCCTAATTGTTCAAATCAAGATACTTTAAATGGGTCATGAATATTTATCATTTGATTTTGGCAGCTTGAAGTTAATTTTTAAAACAAATCAAACAGGACTAAACACTGAAAATCGATACATGTAATAGTTATATATGTCTAGGTTGTTTACCTCCACAGGACAGTGTGTATTTGACTAAACATTGACCAGACAGTGCTGCTCATTTATGTGCTTTTATCTGTCTTCACTGATAAGAAGAACATCTTTGAATATTGTCAACTTCGTCTTTCAGAAAGTGAAATGTTGGAAAAACAGTCATCTGTTTGAATGTGCATTCATCATGGTTCTCTTTGTGTGCAGGTATGATTGTCGGCCTTGCAGTTGGGCTAATTGTTCTTGCTGGGATCATCATCTTTATCGTCCTTGTTATGCTGAACCAAAATCATAATAAAATGTAAATTTAACAACAGTGATTATGGATTCAACATCAGGTGCATATTAATGATGATGGCTCATTTTTGATGTTCAATAACATTTGTACTTTGTGGTCAGGAATCAGCAGCTATTAGTGAACGATGACGATGCGATTAACCAGAACTCAGTGTTTGACCTGTATGACTGCAGAATAGATGTAAGTAAACATGATGTGGTAACAGGAATCCTGTTTTTTTATCAGATTATTTAAATATGTTTCTTTTCAGGGCACGCAACATGGCACTGAATCTGACTTCTCCTTCTTTAACAAGATTTATGATCCATCGCCGCAAGCAAGGGAGGCCACCACTTCATCGACTGACGCTTAGGCCAGATGTTTTTCTGTCAAAGTAAATAAAATAAGTAAAATCGAAAGGATTTTTCTCTTTATTGAATAGATGTTAATTTCATGAAATCAAGTAAATTATGTTGGAATGTGCATGTGGGACTTTTCTCAGGAGAGAACATAATCAGTAATTCCTTAAGTGTAGGATGCATCCCCCTGGTGGGCCCTGAAGATACTGCAGGTTGGCATAACAATCTTTTGCCTTTTAAATTATTCACATAAAAAAACAAAACAACACTAAAAGAAGACAGCCATTGTATTTAAAAATGAAGCATTACTCTTGATTTTCTGAACCATTTTCCCATCTTTAGCATTCACTTGTAACAGGAAAAACTAAAACAGGGGAAATGGCTATCAGGTGCAAGAAGTAAAGCTGCTGCCAGCAAGTCGAGACTAAGTGAATCAGAGCAAAATACATTGAAGGCAATACTCTAGCTTCTGCCTGTGTGATGAGGTAAAACCTTTGCAAAAACTTATAGTATTCTTATTTTAGGAAACTATACATTTTCCTGTCATTGTGTAAGGGCACTTTTTCTATAAAGGATCTTATGATGTCCAAAAGCAGCAGCTTCTTTCAAGTCTTTTTATTAGACAAAGGTTTCAGTGCAATGTATAATACAAAGCACTTTCAGAATTTTTACATTTTTACATACAACAAAGAAAAACACACAACCAAACATACAAAAAACAAACAAAAATCAGGAACAATAGTCGTGGGCCTTTCAAAAAAAGTCCAGAAAAGGGGACCACAGTTTATAACATTTGTTTTTTGGCCCACAAGAGATTCAGGGTAGTGGCTCAGTTTCTGACCACATTACTGAGGTTTACTACAGTGTCAAGCTAATATACAGTGGTGCAGCGGTCTCCATTCCACATGTTTTCTATGGTTATATTAGCATCAAAATACACTTGAAGTGTTTGAAGTGCTACATGTAAAAGGTTTTCCTTATGGAGGATGCATATTTTCAAGAATGATGTTTGGTCCTGAGTTCGCCCACTTTAACAACTGTGTCCGTCCTGATTGTCCATGGGAAATATTCAATTATCAAAATAAAAATGTAAATAAAAAAGAATTCATTTGTTTTCTTTTCTAAAAACAAATATAGAAGGTATAATTTATTAAGTTATCATAGGCTAATTCTGACTAATTACAACAATCCATTTCACACTGATCAGTAGCTGCACTTCATGGTCCAGAGGTTGTTCAACAGAATTAAACTTAAAAACATTCAGTTCTGTTATTTCAAGGCGCATCCTAATTTATTTTTTCCTATCCAAAATCAGAAACCCATCCAAGTCAAGTAAAATACTTTTACCACAAAAAAAGAAAGAAAAAGAAAAAGATTTAATTTTTAGGATGATGACTGAAGTACTCTGATCTTCTGCAGGCACATCCTTTACTACTCAGTTTTTAAAAATCCTGGAAACACCTGCTTTCAAGATTACCTGTCTGCATAATGTAATAATCTGTGTGTGCAAGAGAAAAATAAAATGTCTTCTAGAACATCGAAGGCCCTTTTTTTCCCATTTTGATTCATTTATTTGATTACTCAAAAAATAAAGAAAACTGGATCTTCATGGGGCCCCTGCTTGGGTTTGAGAATGTCACTACTACGCCCCTGTGTCCGCTCAACGAACCCACAAGGTCGGGAAAAAAATCAGTAAATTGCATTTTTAAAGCCAAAGATTGGCTTTAAGGCTCCTTATTTATTCCCACCGTGGCATACATCTAGACACATCGAGCAGCAGTTGAAGACAGTCGCGTTTTTTTACGGCTTTTAGCCCACCAAACCACGTGGGACGTTATACTCGACGGCTTCATTGAACGAGCTCACAATCAGAGAGAGTACCAGGAAGACAGACAGAGGGAGAACTGTGCTGAAAGAACAATGGGAGTAGACGTCGAAACCCTCAGACCAGGAGACGGTAAAGCTTTTTTTGTCCTCCCCTCTTTGGTTCCAATTATTCCGTCCCTTTAAAACTATATTTGCCTTTGGGTGTATATCAACCTTCGTTTTCTTTCTTCAGGAAAGAATTTTCCGAAGAAAGGATCGACAGTATCAGTTCACTATGTCGGTAAGCCTCGCCTCTTTTTGACCATTTATTCATTTACTTCGAGGTGAAAAAATAAATATGTATTAGTATAAATTGGTTTTGTAATAACCATCATTTCTCATTTCGTGGACCTGCGGACAGTTAAATGAGAATTTGATTGGTGGCAGCAAGCTAATTCTGTAGCTGGCACTGCTTAGCTTAGCTTAATTTAGCGTAGCATAGCTTAGCGCCTGGAAATGAGGGGGCGGATAGCCTGACTCTAAAGACACTCTCTCTGTAATTCTTGCCCACCTTTAAGATTGCCACGTAATACCTACAATAAATAAAATGCGAGAAACGGCAAACTACCGCTAGGGTAACGTGTGTCTTTATTCTAAGGATTTGTGCTAATGTGAGATATTCTAGCCGCATCCTGACGGCAGCTTCCGGCGTCCTAAGATGTCGAACAATTCTGCTCAAACTAAGCTGCACCGTGTACCCTCAGCAGTACATTTTTACCCAGTCACCCTGTGTGTGAATACAACATGACAGTCACTCGAATCTTTTAATTTGTATCGTTTGGCTTCGCAGAGGCTATCAGGCTTTGACTTTATTAATTTGGGGCTGCTTTCCGACAGGCACCCTGACAAACGGCAAGAAGTTCGACTCCTCCAGGGACCGAGGATCACCCTTCCAGTTCAAACTGGGCGCAGGTGAAGTCATCCGTGGTTGGGATGAAGGTGTAGCTCAGGTAAGTGGAGCTTTGAAGGGGCACACTGATCAATGTTATGTTAAACACATGAAGATACGTTCGGTGCCTTCGTTTTGGCAATAGCTCCGAGTCATTTTCCCCTCAAAAATAACAAAACAAAAATATCACTGTGGCTTACTTTAGCGTTTATGTGTAAGTTTATTGTAAGTCACAAATGAATCTGTTAAGATGTTGCTGCCTTTTATTATCAGAGGCTGCAAATATGAGCAGAAACCAGGCCATCCATTATCTACATTTTACACTCTGAGCCATTTTATCTGATGTTTGCTAGCAAGCCATTTTAATTCTGTTATTTCAGTACTGCTTTTTAGAGCTTATGTTTTATCATATAGATTTTTATTTAATATTTGCATACTTATTTTAGTTTACATTTTCATTTCAAAAGGATTTTATTTTTAATAAAGTAATGGTCTGCCAAAAATACCAGAGATTTCATTGCTTGGCTATATTATGAGGTAAAATTGTATCATAAAGGTATGTCAAAGACCATAATTAGGATTGGTTGTTTTTTGCTTTTTATTTCATGTTTCTTATTAACTTAGTCATGAAGTGCACAAAGGCCAAAATACTACTGTGGTTATGAGGTGTATAAGTTTAAATATTTCAAAATACAAACACAATCTTCTACACAGAAAAAAAAACACTTTGCGATCGGTTTGGTTGCCAGCAGCTTGCTGCTGTTGCCTGAAATTTGCAAGGAAGACACTGCCTTTTCCGCAATCACTCGCCCACTACTTGCTGCACAGTAGTAAAGCACTAAAAAGTGCAAGGTGCAAACAGGCAGTGCAGAGCAATCAGTCATGCAAACTGCAGCTGCTGCACACACACAGTGAAACTGTTCATGCTGCATGTTACAGTAACAGAAAATGCAGGCAACTTTCATCTGGGGCCTTCAGGCCTAGTATTTGTTGTTGTTTGTTGCTGTCTCATATGGCTTCACTCATTTAAGCCAGTGTGAAACGTCTAATGAACTATATTCACTTGTGTAATTTTTTTTTCTTTCTTTCTTTTTAACACATCTTCAAAGCTGTATCAATCACTGGGAGGGCTTTTAAAACAAAGTAAACTTTGTTCATTTCACTCACCTATATAACTTGGTCTTCATCTCCTCCACAGATGAGCCTGGGCCAGGTGGCCAAGCTGACGTGCTCTCCGGACTACGCGTATGGCAGCAGAGGATATCCACCCATGATCCCTGCAAATTCCACTCTTATCTTTGAAGTGGAGCTTCTGAAATTCTGAGGGTTTAAATTGAGTGTTACAATTCATTTTTCTTCATCCTTTCCATCCACATTTAATAGTTTGATCAAAGGTGCTGTCATTATCATTCTGAAACACTGATTATTGTAGAAAGAATTTGTCTCAAATACATCTTGTGTAGATGTTTTTGAGACAAATGAGAACAGGCAAATAAGCGCCTTAAGGTAGTGAGATGATTGTGAAGTCTCTAAAATTTGAAGTAGTAGTAAAATAATTTGGGGAAATGCTGGTAGCTTTCCTGCTGGAAGTTGGATGACATCAGTAATACTTCTCTCTGTTCAATAAATATGAAAAACCCAGCTTAAGACCAGAATTCAGCAATGTCTTGTTCAAAGAAATCAAAAATCCACCAAGTGCACCTTGGAAAAACACAAGTTGAGTCGTATGCCAAGGCCAGTGCTTTATCTTGTGAATTTTAAATAGAATTATTTCAGATGTTTCTTTCTTTGACCATGCTCAATCTCTCCACTGAAGTGACTAATAGATTCTGGGTTTTGTTTTTTAAACTCTGTGTAACAGCACTGCAAATCTAACTAATTAGTCATCTACAGGTGTTGGTAAATGACTTTACTGACCTTTTAAACAGTAGGCTCATATTTACCAAATGCATTTGAGCAATATTGATCTCATCTCACTTTATGTGGAAAGTCTTTGCCAAAAAAAGTCTGTTTAATAGGTTTCAGATTAATTTAAACTGGCATTGGACGAAAAAAAAAATCAGTATTAAAGGATATGATTGCTGAATCTGGCCAGTTTATATTGGTAACCTGAAAATGACAATTTAATGCAGTCTTGGAAGCTAAGTGAAATTTGAGGATTTATTTAGCCTTATTTTCTGCCACTTGCCAGTTAAATTTTAAGTTGCCTGTTGATTATCTGCATCTTACCTATTACTCAACACAAAGGGCACACGATAGCACGCCAAAAAAAGTAACATTTCAAAACGTGTTGGATATCAGTCCTTTTTAGGAAATTTTCATATTGTTCAAGCGTTTTTAAAGTAATGTGGTAATCCCTGTCAAAACACATAACACCTTTTAGTGAATATTTTTTTCTGAGTAGATTTATCCCTTCATTAAAAGCATTGATTTGACAGCTTAAACAACCAAGAAAATAGGAAACTCTGTGTTTGGAAATAGTAATGCACGGTGACCTGTTCAGTTTCAAACCTAATCATGCCATTTATATTGTTGGTTACATTTTACGAAACCTGTTCTCCTCTAACTTTCCTCCTGTATGTTTGAAGTTAGAGAGTGTCTTTGTCTTTTGTCATAATACAGTCACATTACTGGTAGTGGGGTTTTTTTTTCGTCACTGTATCATCCATTGGAATTTGTCTTATCTTTGGGAACTGCATTCTTGAATTAAAAGCGTAAACTATAAATGTCTCATTCATTGCTACACCAAGTCTCTTTGGGAATTCTAGTTTAGAAGTCTGCTGTATTTCCAAGAATTGGTGCAGATTTCTAAATTACTAAAAATGTGTTTTTATTCTGCTTGCCTAAACGTATGTCAAAATTGAAATCCTTAATAGGAAAGATTTCTGCTCTGTGGGTTTACTGGTTGGAGTTAAAATGATCTGTAGCAGTTTAATGATAAATCCTGACCAGGAGTGTGAATTGCAGTACATTTAGTCAAGAAGAGGTGGTTAACTCATCCAGGGTGCTCCTGCTTGTGTTGAGAGCCTAGCATAAAGTCGCACAAGTGCCGCAGTTTCCTTTATTTCGTTTACATGATGTTTGTATCCATGATGCATCGCCATCTAGTGGGGAATAATTGAGTTGCATTCACTTACACTCAATAAGTTACCATCATATATATGTCATATAAGATTTAAAATCATTTGACACTGGCTGTTTTATAGTCTGTTGTGTAAAAACACAAACAAAATAAACCCCAAATAGTATTGATATTTACTGCAGTTTATGCCCCTAGTAACCTGCACCACCTAATGGATGAAAACAGGAAGTCACTAGTTTTGAGCAAATTTTTATGATAACAGAAATATTTCAAGCATCAGAACACATGTTTTTCAGGTCATAATGAAACAGCATTACGTAAAATAGCATAAAGAATATATTGCAAAATCAAAGTGAATTTACTCAAGTACAGGTGTTATGTGTATGGGCTTTTATGAGGCCTATTTAACAAAGCCCACCTCTGCAGCCAGTCACGGGCTCTCCAGCTAATGATCCAGATTAGCCTCTTCCCCTTCCACTTAATAATTTCCCGGCATTAAGTCATTTAATATAACACGATTATATTAGATGAATATAACACGACTAAATCGAACCCTATATTTTTCATTATTTACCGCTCTCTCCAGAGCTACATACAGGTTTTCACTTTTTAGTTTATGTGTCATCCAGTAATCACTTGCAGAAGCATCGTAGCAGAAAAGAAAAATAAACAGATCTTCAGTAAAAGACGTGTAGTTTGCCTTTCTGAACACTAGAGGGCACTCTGGTATTTTTCGTTCATTGAACATGAGTTCAAAGGTGACAAATGTTAGCTGGTTGCTGGCAGTTATTACTTATCCCTTTTTTCTGCAATGACCAAGGTAGATAGGGAAATATGGTTATGATCAAAACAATAAGAAAATAATTTTCTTCACAACACAGAGAGCTTTGTGATCTGGTAGGTGAAAGATCTCCATAATTTCCACTCTACTTGATTTGCTTGTAAGAGTCACAATCTCAGGCCTTAGAAACTGAAATGTGAAGAAAACACGAATACACTCAAATTTATGCCATTCTACTCCTCCTTTTCATTAGGAATCATATGTAAATGATGAAAAATTAAAAATATTAAATGTAATTTTATCTTTTCATCGCAGGAGGGTTGGTGACTTTATTCCTGTGTGGATCATTTTGATCTTTGTTGCCCTGGTTATTGATTCACTCAGTAATGGTAGTTAGATGGTCAATTGCCATAACACCTTTGTTTTGAAGCAGAGAAAATGTCTTTACCATCTCTGTGCTGTGTTTCTGAAAACTGTTTTTGAGGGTAATTTAACTGGTTTAACTCATTGGGCTTTTCTGAAAGTTGCCCACAATATCATCTTTACTTATTGTGTTGGCCAAGTGTGAAGGTTTGTGATGTACTGGAATAGTACATGGTTTAATAGGGTTAAATGTTACATTAAAAATAGGTTTTGTGTTGAAATAGTACATGGGTTTTAATAAGGCTAAAAAATAGAAAATTGTACCTGTTTTTTTAAGAATTGGATAAATAATTACATTAAAAAAAATTCATGGTTTAGTGGGTTGTTGGATCCATTTTAATTCAGTGTGAGTGGGATGTCGCATGTAAATGTTGAATTATCCAAGTCATTTGGGAGTTCGTCCCCTGTTTTCTGTGAAAATACTATGCAAAAGCTAAAATAAGTACATGATAGCCACATAAATAAGTAGGAACATACAATTGAGAAGGCTGTGTGGAAGCCAGAGAGGGAAAAAAAACTAAACAAAAAACAATAAACGATTTCAAAGTGAAAAATTTTAATTCAGCCTAGTTCATTTGATAAATGATCACATTCAAGTTATTTTCTAAATTAGACTTTATTTTTATTTTTAGATGATTTTTAAATGATTTAATTCAACTTTGTCTGATAAATAAGCAGATCTTTCTAAAGTTATAGGCTACGTCCATACGTACCTGGGTATTTTTGAAAACGCAGATTTTTCTATGCGTTTGCACCTTTCGTCCACACATAAACTGCGTTTTCGGTCACTGAAAACAGCGATTTCTAAAAACGCCTGCCAGGGTGGATATTTTCGAAAACTCCGTTTTTGCATTTACCTGTGGACAAGAAAAACGGAGAAAACGCAGCGTCAAAGGTGTGCGCCTTTTTTGATGTCACACTATGCGCCACGTTATTGTTTCGGTGAAATGAATTTCTACAATACTGTTACTGTTAATTGTACTCTCTGCAGTGTTTAAATGCTTACATATACACACACAGTTACTGTCCCTCCACACATAGGACTCGGTTCTGCTTCTATGCCCCATCTTTGTTTACTATTTCCCACCGAGGCTTCTAAACTTCTGATTGGCCAAAATTTCTACACGGTTAGGAATATATCGCCACCTGTTGCTTTGGCATGTAGCAGCCGTTTTCCTTCATTTCTGCGTTTACGTGTGGACGGGATTATTTTTTAAAACGAAAACGGAAAATCTCCGTTTTCAAAAATACCCGTGTACGTGTGAACGTAGCCATAGTCTAAATTGAACTTTGTTTTTGCTTAATAAATGTTAAATGATTTTGAAGTTAATTCAATTTGAACTTTTTGCTTTGAAAAACAATTTAATACTTATGAAACAGTAAACACTGAATTACTTTTTATCTGATATGGCTGAATGTTTCTGGAAGGTAGATGCTAAATTGAACCTTGTTTCTGCCCAATAAACAATTTCATGTTTCTCAGAAGTTAAATTCACTTGGCTTTGTTTGATGAACAATTTTGTGTTTCGGAAGATAAATATTAAATTGACTCTCATTTATTGTTGTTATCAGCTGGTAGCTATACCCATACGGAAAAGAAATAGTAAAAACTTATATGTGATTACTCATGAAACTGGCCACTTTCATGAGTAAATCATATAAGGCTTACATGATTT